>NC_092088.1:22939896-23252753 GCF_045679555.1 Salvelinus alpinus
CCACACACAGAGACAGCAGTCTTCCAGCTATCTATTACTTCCAGGAAGAGGACAACAGCTCTCCACAGCAGAGGGGCTTCCAGCCCCCGTCACACTGAGCAGGAAAAGCCCACTCCTAATCAGGTCCATATTGCTGAACACAACCACAGCCCCTTCAGCTAGACTCAACACTCCCCCACACACCGACACACTCCCCCAGAACCCCCACCCACTGACACACACACATTCAAGAAAAGCACACTCACACCTCCAAGAGACAGTTACATAATTTTTCAATCTTATGAGCAGTGACACAGCTGGCTGAAAAGGATGTCGTATTGTTCCTATTCAATCATCTCCTAATATTCAATAATTTCCTTATATCCGGAGCACGTCACTCACTCACACACACACACACACACACACGGCCTAAACCTGTGTAAGACATGCGTCTGGCTACATTATTTGATCTGCTTGAGCCTTTCGAAAAACAGGAAGAGGCCTCTGCTGTGCTTGGGTACGTCATTGGATCTTTTGTCATTGGAGATTTTATGTTGAAACACAGTGAAATGTTTTGTAAAACCTCAATTTTCTTGCAACAGATAAAAATAAAAAAAACAATCTATGAAGTATAATACAAAAATAAAACTAAAGCTCCAATGACAAAAGACCCAATGACGTGCCAAGGCACTGCAGAGGCGTTACACCAGTCCAGGCCTTCACTGTGTGTGTGCGCGCGCTGTCTACTTGTGTGTACTGACCCAAACCAGTGCGCCGCTAAACAGGGTGACAAGTGCTACCACATGGCTACCAGTCCGCTGCGTTGAAGCATTGCTGGGCAAAAAAATACATCCAGCTTGCCAACCTAAATGTCACATGTATTACAGAGGGCCTATTTTAGATGCTTGTTTACTGGGAGGCTCGCATCTTGGAGCAGCTTCAGGTCCGGAGCAATTAAAGTGAATTCAATTATGAGTGTGTATGTGTGTATGTGTGTGTAAAAGGGGGAGCAGGAAGGCAGACGATTCGGAAGAATGTTGCACAAGGTGTTATTGGTCTGCGTGTCCCAACTAGGGCTGTTACGGTGACCATATTACCACAGTCAAATTCATATCCACAGTCAAATTCCACATGATTGTTTAGTCACGGTAACTATGCATCTCCAAAACAGAGCTCTGATGCTGCTGATGGTCTTTAGTAGCCAACCAAACTTGCTAACTGCCAGTCGCTAATGGCCTGGTACTCAGCGATCTATTGTCCCACTAATAACTGACATTTACATTTTAGTAATTTAACAGACACTCCTATCCAGAGCGACTTACAGTTAGTGCATTCAAGGGCCAAGAGAACAGAGGTGGCAGAATGGAGAGCTTGGGTTCGGGTGTAGGATTTGAGGATACCCTGAAGGTAGTTCCTCCTCTTGCTGCTGCGTAGGCAAGCACCATGGTCTTGTAGTGGATGTGAGCTTAGACTGGAAGCCAGAATTTGGCAAGGTTGGGAAGGTTGAACACCAGGAGGGCTGCAGCATTCTGGATAAGTTGCAGGGGTTTGATGGCACAAGCGGGAAGCCCAGCCAAAAGCGAGTTGCTGTAGTCCAGACGGGAGATGACAAGTGCCTGGATTAGGACTTGCAGCGCTTCCTGTATAAAGTTAGGGTCGTACTCTACGGATGTTGTAGAGCATGAACCTGGGTGTCAGAAGGGGGGGAAGTTGAGTGTCATCCACATAGCAATGATAGGAGAGACTGTGGATATGACGGAGCATAGTGACTTGGTGTATAGAGAGAAGAGGAGAGGGCATATAACCGAGCCCTGGGGGACACCAGTAGTGAGAGTAGGTGTTGCAGACACAGATCCTTTCCACGTCACCTGGTAGGAGCAGCCTGCCAGGTAGGATGCAATCCAAGAGGGTGCAGCGCCTGAGACGCCCAGCCCTGAGAGGGTGGAAAGGAGGATCTGATTGTTCACAGTGTTGAAGCAGCGGATAGATCTAGGAGAATGATAACAAAGAAGAGAGAGTCAGCTTTGGCAGTGTGGAGAGCCTCCATCACACAGAGAAGAGCAGTCTCGGTTGAGTGACCCGTTTTGAAGCCTGACTGGTTTGGGTCAAGAAGATCGTTCAGAGAGAGACAACAAGAGAGTTGATCAGAGAGAGCACTCTCAAGTGTTTTGGAAAGAAAAGAAAGAATGGCTACAAGTCTATAGTTTGACGTCAGATGAGGGGAGTGACTCGGGCAGTTTTGAAGTCAAATGGGACGCAGCCACCGGGAATGTTGCCAATGCGCTCCGCTGGTGCCAATAAGATAGGCTATACTGTTGTTCGCTCAATTAAGTTGAGAATTTTGATAACTTAAAGACAGATTAGTCTTTTCATTGTTTTCTCTTTACAGCAATAACCATGTGCTTTCCAAACTATGTTTTCCTGCGATTGTATTTTGAAATATTGTGATATGCCTGCCATGGCCTCTACTTTTCAGACAGTCGCAACTCAACAATAAATCTGGCCAAATTGGGCGCGCTGCCCCTTTCCTTCCGACTGTAGGCAATATGATCTAAAACAATCCACAACTGATTTTTCTTAAAGAAGCAAATGGCCAAATCATGCTTCAGTGAATTTTTTTGTTTGTTCTGTATAGACAGGAGTAGGATAATTAGGCTTTATAATTTTGGCAATTTAATTTAATTTACTTTTGGAAAACATTCGCTTCCACTAGCCTTATGGACTAGCTGCCTATGCTTGCATATTAAAAACATAACCGCACGTAACAAAACTGTTCGCTGCTCTGGCACCCCAATGGTGGAACAAACTCCCTCACGACGCCAGGTCAGCGGAGTCAATCACCACCTTCCGGAGACACCTGAAACCCCACCTCTTTAAGGAATACCTAGGATAGGATAAAGTAATCCTTCTAACCCCCCCCCCCTTAAAAGAGTTAGATGCACTATTGTAAAGTGGTTGTTCCACTGGATATCATAAGGTGAATGCCCCAATTTGTAAGTCGCTCTGGATAAGAGCGTCTGCTAAATGACTTAAATGTAAATGTAATGTAAATGTAACCACCCTTTGCTATTCGAGTGCAGGCTACAGATTACTTTTTTTTGTCGGCCATTCTAAATCAAAACTAATTCCACCCATAGGCTATATGTAAAGACCAGATTAAATTAAGAATAGTCTGATGGGTGAGAATATTATCAAGTGCTTGTCAAATTATGAATGAGAGACTGATGAAGTGCATGCAGCCAGCGCAAGAAACAGAGCAGAGCTCATGCCTTTCATGCAACATCATTAGTCACATCATGCAGCCTTAGAATGTATTACAAATCATAACATATAGCCGTTATAACATTTTTATCACATCTAAAGTTGTATAAAGAACTCTAAATTAAGCAGGAGGACTTGTTTCTTTGTTAACTGCTCAACACAGAATGTGCACTCCCCCTCAGAAATCGTTTGGAGAAAATATCCTATCCATTTTATTCAGCTATGTTCAATTATATGCCTATTCTTCATACTATAAAATAATATAAAATGCAACGTAATTCTAAGCAAATCTTGTCTGCTAAATGAACTAGTGTAGCCCACAGCCATTTGGCATAGCCCGATCAGGACCTAACATAAGGACAACTCAGAGTATGCTATACTGTTCTTCTGAAATAGACTACATTTTCTTCATGCTTCTTTAGACCTGTCTAAAATAAAGAATGGATTTATTGTGAAGGTCTAGGCTATATTACATGGATTTATTAGACTTTTTAAAATGTAAATGTTCCAATAGTCTGCATCAGTGGCTTGTAGGCTATGCACGGAAGCCAGGAGATACTAAATGTGTTTATGTTAATTACGGTCTATTTCCGTGAGACCGGCAGTTATTTGCATGACAATCACCGGCTGACCAAGTTTCATGACCGCCACACCCCTAGTCTCAACATCTTCCCTATTGCCTCTCTGGACTATGGCTTAAGTTTTTGGGTGCCACAAGAACCTCCAGAATTTGAGGAAGGATTATTGTTATTACTTGAGGATAAGAAATGATAGGTGGCACCTAGAAGGCCAGATCATGTAACAAATTTACTTCCTTTCTGCAGCTCTTTGCATCAGCCTCTCTCGTCGCTCCCTACTGTCATTGTAAGTAGCCGATCTGTAATGGACCGGAGCTAACTGTTGTACTGTATGACTCCCTATCCAGGGGTATTGGATTTATGAACTTCCATGGCTTGTCGCCAGTGTGGTGGTAGGCCAGTGTGGTATGTCTGCATAGCCTGGAGCAGTGTGTGCGCCTCTGTGCGCCTCTGTGCGCCTCTGTGCGCCTCTGTGCGCCTCTGTGCGCGTGTAGAGTAGTGGAATGGAATGCCATGGGGCCAGGGGTTTGTGGGTCAGGGTTGAGGGCAGTAGATGGAGGCTGCAACTAGGCAATGGCATACCATGACCTTACTTTGTCAGTCACATTGGACACACTGTGCATAAGCTCACAGCCACACACTGATGTACTGTACAGAATAACCAACGACTGTACACAAAGTCACACACACACACACACACGTGAGAATGGCAGCTGTATAAAGTACCGTACACACACCCACATTTGTTTTAGGCTAATTGAGAATAGCAGCTGGATGCTTACACACACACACTAGCAGATGGACGCCCACTAAACACAATTACCTAATAGGCCATTTTCCTCTCAATGTTACCTAATAGGGCTACAGCATGGTAGAGAGGTCAGCAATGGCAGCATAACCTAGACTAGAGGCTGGAAGGGTAAACCCATAATAGAGACATTTACTGTCACACAAGTTCCCTCTAGTGTGGCCCCAGCTAAGCGACTCTAAAGCTTCTCCATACCTCATTCACATTGAAACACGTTGAAATGACCGCGCTAAACCACACTCTCCATCATGCTCTCCTGTACAGTATTTCATAGCCTCAAATAGCCTAAAGTCACAACTGACCGAGAATTAAAAAAAATATGCACATTAAAGACACATCCACTCAGTCTCATCTCTGCATTCGCACAAATTTGGAAGGAATAAATATGAAGAAAATTCCCCCCTGCGATCGTAAATGTCCCATGCCAGGCTATCCATTAGCTGTGTTATGCTGTAGGCTCCCATTAAAGCTGGGAGCTAGCTGAGAATATTCCACTCATTTGTTTTGTTCCCTTACAGTGTCACCACACTGCTCAAAGTTCAGAGAGAGAGAGTGTGTGTGTGTGTGCGCGCGCTGTGGGGACCCTCTCTCTGGCTAGCTACGTCTTTAGCCCTTGCAGCTAAGAGGTGAAAAGTAATTGATTGGAGTGTAGTTGTTCTATGAGTCTTTTGCTCTGTCCTCAGGGGCTTACTAGATGACTATTGATTGGTTAATTGATTGATTGATTGGCACCTGGGAGACCATGAGTCAACAACATCATTAGGGCAGTGACAGTCATGGAATTTTGGATGATGGAAATTGGTCAGCCAAATGACCGCGGTTACTGTAATAACCATTCAAATAGCAAAAAATAATAAAGATGTACATTTTTTAAAGACACACATTTTCACTTTGACCTTACTCTGCCGATTGTTCGTGGGGTTGGTTCTTATTCGGGTTGATATTTTTGACAAAATATCCTCAGGAACGTATTAAACGCAGGTGTCTGTGTGTGGCAATCAAGATTTGTTGCAGGTGGTTTTGTGCATGTGCTGATAAAAATCTTAATGGCAGTACCGGCACTCTAAAAAGTTGGGTAAATAATAATTTCCCGTGATATTTTGTCTCCAATTCCGACCAGCAGAATGACCAACCACACACACAACCGGTAGCGTAAGTTAAAAGTTTATATTATTCAACATTCTGGCATGTAAGGAAACTTTCCAAGTTTTTGAGGTGCTTAGTTTCAGCTGGTATCACAGTCTGATTTATCTGCCTAGGTCAACAGCTACTTTGTAACAGTGGAAAGCTAGCCTACCTGATGGCATACAGTAAGACAATACCACAATGAGAATGAGGTGCTTGCTGGATAGAAGTGTTACATACACAATAATTATATGCACCAATGCCAAAGGAATCTGTGGCTTTCTACTGTATTGAATTGACGTAAAATGCAACTCCATGCACTTTATATTGTTATGTCCGACTCTTTCTGTTTCTATCAAACTGTGTGAGGTCTCCCACATTATTTATTTTTTGGGTTACTATAGAATACTACAGAATTCTGTAGTAAACTGTATAATACACACTGTAGTATCCCTTGATCACGTGTCGTACTTACTATAGAATTCTGCAGTATACTGTAGAATACTATAGTAAATACTACAGTCCGCAAAAACACTACAGTGAATACTACAGTACTGTTCGCAAAAGCACTACTGTTTTTTAACTATACTACAGTATTTAAAGATGCACTATGCAGAAATCGCTCCGCCATTTCCTGGTTGCTAAAATTAGAATAGTTCACCTAATTTCAGTTTGTGACAAAACAAGCAAGTATAGTGTAGAGAATCATTGTAGCATCTAAACTGCTGTGAAATATATTTTAAATATTGTATTCCAGCTGTCGTACAAAAAAAAAAAAAAAGACGCAAAAACGAAACTTAAGAATGGGAAGCCTAGAAAGTGTGCACATAGAACAGATCTACCGCTTCTTAGACTTGCTTTCAATGAGTGACAGATCTATAACATAGATTTCTATGTGAATTTGGTCGGGTCACCCCAAAAGTTACATATTGCCGCTTTAATTTGCATATACCCTGCCCAAAATCTTTCTTCAAACAAGCTCTGTGTTATAGTTAACTGAGAAGCTAAGAGAGCCCCATCTGTGAAAGGAAGGGGGGAGAAAGCAAAATAGAGAGATAGGATGACAGGTAACAGGAAGATATCTGAGAAGCAGATCATAAAGGGACAGCAGTCAGACGCGTACCCAGTACCCACCGCAGCAGACATTCAACAATGACAGATACATATACATACAGACATATGCTACTATACTGTTACAAAGTAAATCAAATCAAATGTATTTATAAAGCCCTTTTTACATCAACAGTTGTCAACAAAGTGCTTATACAGAAACCCAGCCTAAAATACCAAAGAGCTAGCACTGCAGATGTAGAAGCACAGTGGCTAGGAAATCGACCTAGAAAGGGCAGGAACCTAGGAAGAACCCTAGAGAGGAACAAGGCTCTAAAGGGGTGGCCAGTCCTCTTCTGGCTAAAACAAGCTAACTGAAATACCAAACATTAAGTCACTACATAAAGTTAAATTAATACTGATCTCCTACAAGAGGACAAATGCATCAATGAGCAAAACAGATCCAGTTCTGAAGGAAAATATAAGACGTTTAAAATGAAAAGGTCAGGTCACAGATATCTCCTCTCCATCTCAGGACCTCAAATAGCGGGTATTGTAGCTGGTCTTGTCTGGTATTAATAACCTTTGACCGAGCCAGGAGATTGTACTAGCCTCTTGTGACCCCTCTCCTTTACCGAGTGCGTGTGTGTGTTAACAAGACAAATTACACCAACATTATATATGGAAGTTCATTTTGTGCGAAAATGGGTTAAAAGATTAATACATTTTTGATTTTCCTGATGGCTTGACTATGGGCTCTATTGTAACAAACCTAACGCAAATGGTAAATCTTAGTGCTGGCGGTAGGAATATACTGTAGGTTTTTTGCTATTTCCACAACCAGACTTATGGGCGCAGTAGCTGGTGGTGGCTCAAAAGGGCTGGGTTTTGATGAATAAATAAATTGGAGGTATGACGAGGGCTTGGTCACTCACTGGTTCTGTAGGTTACTGACGGTCTTCGCATTGTCATCAACTCCAACTCGGCAGGGAGCACAGAATATTCTCATCCTAGTCCATTGTGGATTGATACTACAGTTTATTAAATAGCATAGGCTACTGTAGGTACAAACAACAGTAAAAAAAATTAAGAAACATCCAGTGTTTGCTTAATATTTTTGGAGTGTTGACAGTCAACATTGTTGAAATTGGCTTCAATGAGTATATGCCTACAGGTCTTTACACATCGCACTTTCCTCAAATAAAAATACTAGGCTCCTGTAAATTGTATTATGCGAGACACATTCTCAATAAGCAAGATATAGCCCAGGTCTTCCATTGATATGGTGTTATAGGACAGAATCATTTGAATATGTTTGATGGAGAGTTTCTTTGGTAACTGGAGAAGAGGCGTTCTTTGGAAATGGGGACGGATACAAGCCGAATGGAGTTTGCACTGCAGGTAGGCTGATGTGAATAGAAGGTTTAGAGGCACAAATAACACATCGCATATGGGCAATGTGCATCACGGCTGGATAGGCTGTGCTTCCACTGTCAAAATCCATGCCCTAACCAACCGCGTTACCACTAAGACCAGCTTGTGGTTGGTCTTAAATATCTCCACCAGCGCTGCCTGAAATTAGCACACATTTCGAAGGACACACCTCAGATATCGCCACCTCTCCCACCTCTCCCAGCTCATATAAGACAGGTAAACTGACAATCCTGGCGCAACCGTTTGAAAAGAATAGCCAAGCGCTAGTTGAAAATTGCCAACGAGCGTGCATTCGGCTCTTGTTTAAACCCAGCCGAAAATATAGCCCTCCGTGACTTTGAATTGAATTACTTTCCTCTATAGAGTGCAAAGTTAATCAAACTAGCCTATAAAACAGCCCGGAAATGACATGCTGTTTCATTTGGGCTTCCTACGATGAAGTAGGCCTATTAAACATGGGTCAAATGTATGAAGGACACCACAACAGAACCTTTGTTTTGTATCACTTGTTGTGAGTAGATGACAACAGGGATCAAATGAATAGACATGAATATGCAGGCCCGGGCACATATGTTTTCAGTCAGTTTTCAATGGCATATGGATGAGGCACACAGAAAGAGCGAGAGAGCGAGAGAGAGAGAGAGAGAAAGAGAGAGAGAACAAGAGAGAACGAGAGAGCGGGAACGAGAGAGCGAGAAAGGATAAACAATGGGGGGGGGAGAACAGTAAAACAAAGAAGCATTCCTAAAATAAAACCGTTTGGACGGCTCCCGGAGATGAAGAAAAAAGGTACACAGCGTGAGGGTGATTAAATACAATTCTGACCTCATTTCTATCTGCCACAGATAGGGATGAAGGGGGAAAAAGATCAGAAAGCAACATTTGAGAGGGACCTGAAATCGGGGGAAGATGAAGTATTTTGCCATGATTAATGAGGATTGGTGTGGTGGGAGGCAAAGACAACAACATGGGTTTAGATGTCATGTCCTGAATAAAACTGTGTGTGTGTGTGTGTGTGTGTGTGTGTGTGTGTGTGTGTGTGTGTGTGTGTGTGTGTGTGTGTGTGTCTCTCTCTCTCTCTCTCCCCCACTATGAGATCATGAGCCTTGCTACCTCACACGTCCCACAGTGTCCTTACACACACCGATGAAAGCTTTTAAAGGCTTCCCGTTTGAGCATGAGTGACCAGAACATTGTGTGCAATCGCTACTGCGGCGTTCCATTTCTTCCCCTTACTTTTTGGGTTTTGGGAGAGCTATGTTTAGCAACATACTGACAAAATCATCCCCATCCATGCATAATCATATTATGTTGGAGGCACTAAGAGCCGGCCGCAAGCTGGGGAAATGTAGCTTATGTCACCAGAGGAAGACGACAACACACAACTGCCATTTTCAGGGATTTTTAATATAAAAAGGACACAGAGCCAGAGAAGGATTGGCGAGAGGGGGAAGGGTGGAACTGAAGAGAGAAAATAAGAGAACTGCAGAGGGAGAAGGAGTGAACCGGAGAGGGAGAAGGAGTGAACCGGAGAGGGAGAAGGAGTGAACCGGAGAGGGAGAAGGAGTGAACCGGAGAGGGAGAAGGAGTGAACCGGAGAGGGAGAAGGATAGAACCGGAGAGGGAGAAGGAGAAAGATGAATAGGGTAAACCCATTAGTAATTGCAAGTGGGTTTTCTTTCTATGCCTCCATTCGGAGAGGATCATAATGGCCAAATGCAAATGATTCCACCCGGCAAACAATATTAGGTTTTGCACGGATCCCATTCATTTTGTTGTGGTGGTGGGGCCGGTTGCCTGCGTGGCTAGGGCGGTGGCGGTGATAGATGGAAGTCTGAACTTTAATCAGAATGGCGCCTGGAGCATTTTCAGGGAGGTAAACAGGTTAATCAGTCAACCCCCCCACGTCATGTGACCATTTGACACCGGCGAGCGATTCATCTCTTTCCCATCAGCGCCTTCGCTGAGGCACCCCCCTCCTCCACCAGTCCCCCCTATGCCGCAGGTTGACGTTTGTCATGAATCTTGCTCTGGAGGCTGAACTGAGCGATTTCCGCTAGATGGGCCAGCTGCAAAGTCAAAATTGGCTGTATCGTAAAGATTTATGAAAACAAAAATGTGCTTTATGGTCTTAATTTAAGGTTACAGTTAGGCATTAGGGTTAGCAGTGTGGTTAAGGTTAGGTTTAAAATCAGATTTTATGACTTTGTGGATGTGCCCGCTAGTGACCACTCTGCAGAGCTACCTCCAGTACATGAGTCGTCCCAATAAATGCCAGCCTGCCCCCACTAGCCAACGCTGGATAACAGATATCAACAGAACCACCCCCACCTCTCTCTGTGCGTAACCATTCACTAATATAATGTACAACATGGGTGGGGGGGGGGACAAAACGCCATCCACTCCGTCACCGAAGCCAGTGAGGAACCCTCCATCCCTTCACAAGTGTCCAATATAAGTACATCCCTTGGACAATAAAGTTGTTCAATCCAAAGCAACAACGCTCCCCAGAACATCGTGCTACTCCACCAGAGCCTGACAGACATGTTGGACCGTTAACAACATAGCATCTAGGACAGAACAGCCAGAACAGCTTTGCTCAGAGAGGGCCTTGGGAGGACGCTGAATTAGTGGTATGATCTTAGCCCAAAATGCATTTTAGTGCCATTTCAGAGGACTGAGCAAGCAGTGTGTGTGTGTGTGTGTGTGAGCAGTGTTTTGGGAGCCAGCCGCAGACTTGCTGGAGTAATCAACGGCTCTACGGCGGCCAAGGTCAACTTCACAAGCGGTCGCCACTCATTTACGAGGCGGTGTCGACCGCTGTCCAGGCCCGGGCGAGCGGGACAACGAAGCTCCGCGTCACTAGGGTTGTTATTGTCACACTATTTACACGGTTGGCTGAAAAAAACAAAAAACAAATGTCGCACCGCCCAACGCTGTTCATTGATTGGGTGAAGAGTAGGAAACTACTGTGGTGTGGCACGAACTGTACTGTTGGTTCATATTTGCTCAGGATGTTGCAGAAGGATATGGCTGTTGTGCAATATGTCTTGAGTTAGGAAATTGACTTTATAGGGGGCCCTGGTCGAAGGGAGGGGGGGGAGAGTGGGCAGAGCTCTGGCGCCTTCTGTGATGTCTTTGTTTTCTCTGTACGCCAGAGTTCTTCGTAGAAACGATAACTCCCCACACACACAGTATTACCTCCAAAGCTTTTTTTGTATGTGAGCCCTCTATACTGTATATGTACTCCTAGCTAGTATAGGCTATATGTGCAGCCTTTTTCAGTATCATTACACGGTTAAAACAATGATCGAAAAACAAAATCCTCCTTCTGATCTAATTAGCACTAAGCGTGTTCTCTGAAGTGGTGGTGTGACACGCAAACGGACTTCTTAGTCATAGATCTGTGCATAACTCAACGTGGCAGAGGACAGGAGGGGAGGCGACCAACACCGCCGCTAAAAACATTTCTATCAGTAGTCCATGAGACGCGTGTGTGGTAGGAGGAGGGAGAAAGGACAGAAGTGCTGGGCCTGGGAGGCGCGCGTTCAAATCAAATGAAATTTGATTTTGTTCAGTTGCATTGAGGGGCGGTAAAGACAATCTATTCTCTTGGGGGTTTCGCCCTCCCACGGGGGAGTGCTCTCACTCACTCCTCTATCCTCCTACCCTGCACTTGTTTCTGCCTGTTTCTATCCATCTCGGTCCACTCACTATTTCTCTCCCACTATTTTCTTCCTTCTCATTGTGATGATGGTCAGAGGAAGCCGTGGACCAGTCTGGACACACACTTCTCAGCATTCGAGGAAGTGCCAGGGAATCTAAATATGGGTGTCATATTCACGTCGATATTAGGTTCATTGTCTACTACAACTGGGTCTAAAGTATGTGCAGATTTTGTATCTCCTTGACACATACTGCAAATGCAAAGCGAATAGAAGATGAGCATAGGTAGGTTGACATGATGATATAGTGGACAGCTTCAAATATGTATATCTCTGGTCTGGTGCATTTCAAGCAGGACAGTCAGTGCTGCAGGCCTGCTGAAAGTGATTCCAGAGAAGGAGGGAGGGAGGGACAGAAGGAGAGGGAGACAGCCATCTGTCAGTGGTTATGGATGAATCTGTCTTGACAACACCGGAGAAGCCCCCCGTCCCCCCTGTCCCCCAACCCATCTGCACCAACCCCCTACATCTCCACACAGATACTGAGAGAGACAGAGAGAGAGAGAAAGGGCGGGACAGATGAAGAGAGAGGGAGAGATATACACTGTAGTCAGAAACAGTAGGTAAGGAGGCAGAGCGGAATAGAGAGACAGATCGATCTCAAACGAGAGAGAAATAAGATGGGGGGGAAAAGAAGAAAGAAATAGAGATGGACAGCCAGCGACTGGGCGAGGATGCCTTTTCCCAGCCTCCATTTGCACAAAACTTTCATTACCACCAATTTAGGCTGGGAGCCATATCTGTGCTGCCATTAGGGCTGGTCCACATAAATCAGTCCAATCTTCCTCGCAGGCCCTTAAATTACACCTCCGAGTTGGTTATTAAAATGTGTCGCCTGTCTCACAACACCCAGCGCGGCTGGAAATTGGACAGGGGCCCCAGACAAATCTGTTTCAGGGGGAGAGAAAAAGAGGGAGGCCTCGTCTACCAGCAAGCCCACACATAACAGGGGGAAGAAGAGAAAAATCTGCCGGCTCAGACGAGCAAATCAGAGTAGCGGGATAGGAGCCTATCATCTGGTTTGATTTATACACTCCTGTCGATCTGGTTCAGTCTGGCTCGCACCTCCCTCACCTCCTTCTCCTCACCCCCCTCTCTCACCTCTAGAGAGTACTTCTACCCCCCACCCCCCCATTCCCAATTCCATTACCATCAACAGCCCCCCTACCCCCCGCCCCCATCTCGTCGAAACGCAGCCTCAACGCCTCCCCTCGCAACACTCAATCAAACCCACGGCCAGATAAGACCCGTGATGAATGGCCTAATTGAAGGGAGCGCTGGGTAATGTTGCGTCGCTCCAGTTTGGAGGCGAGAGCCGAGGGTGATTAGCCTGTAGGATTTATTGTTATTGCTGCGTTATTAAAAAATACAGACGCGTCTGGGTGGGTTAACACTGGCAGACAGAGCCCTGTAGACGGACGGACTGGCAAGCTCACACCTCAGGCCTTTTTCTTATGGATTTCATTGAAATCTTGTAGTCCTGACAACATGCAGTAATAGGCCTCCACTTCAAAACACACACACACAGGCAACGAGAGGACATTTCCACTTAAAATGTGTCCGACAAGAAACACAGTGATCTATAATTCATGGTCATGAAATTTCGCTTTTCCCCTTCTCCTACCCCCTTCCTGCTTTCAGCTCGGAGAAATTAAGCATAGTGTTTTTCTCGCGTGGAGTAGGCTTCAACAACATCCAAGGGGCAGAGAGAAATCCCTGTGGAACAGGGGTTCGGCTGCAAATGGGATGATATCATTAGGTTTTCTGCAACAAAATAGTCGGAAACGGTCTCAACCTTTCACATGTCAAAATGATCACGCCTCATCAACAGGATCCATGGAGCCCAGACTGCTTTGCTCACGACAAATGGCTATGTATCGGGATCTAATACGCGATGCGAGTTCAAATGAAGATGAGATATGTCGACCTCGGGCGTATTCTCAGTCGTAGATGCATCTGATTATCTTAATGTTGGCCTGCCTGTAAATGCTTGTTCTTGTGGTCTAAGTTGATCTTAACGGGTCTGGACTTGTGGCACATGGGAAGATGATTACACTTAAGGGGAAGCCAGAGGAAGGATGTACTGGTATATTATGTAAAGCAAATCTCTTGGCGTTCAATGGTGGCAAACACAGGTCACGTTAAAGAGTTTTCGTACATCGACACAACAGCCAAAAAGGACGAGGAAAATCTAAAATCGACCTGCGTACCATTTTCCAGTACAAGCAGTGAGCATGTATTCTGTCCTCTCGCGTAACACGCAATCGGCAGGAAAAAGAAACAAACCGCTGCTAAATATAAACGCTTGCTTGTCCTCGCCACAGTGTTGACATTCAAACAAAGAACAACCACATTTACAGGGGCCTGTACCTACGCCATTTTCCATCTGACCCTGCGCCACAGTGAGACTACAGCTTCCTCTTCAAATGAACACCCAACAGTGCATTTACACGCACTCCAATGAGCGCGTGAATGCCCACTACCACAGAAACTAGAGAGAGTAAGTGTACACACACACAAACACAGCAATCACATCACACGCACAGCAATCCAAAACTAACCACAAGTGTATACAACATTACCCATAAGGAGTAGGTTTCAGTACCAGTAGGACACAGTGCAGTGTTTGTGATAATGAGTAATACGGTAAGCTGGAGTTGACTCTCTCGTGTGTGTGTGTGTGTGTGTGTGTGTGTGTGTGTGTGTGTGTGTGTGTCTGCCTACCAGTGATCTCCTCTTCCCTGCTCTAATGACAGTGCTCAGACTGATGGAGTGGTCTACTCACCGGCCAACTGTGCTTCCGGGTGGATGGCAGGTGGCATCGATAGCTTGGGTACCCCTCGTGTGTGTGTGAGTGTGTGTGTGAGAGAGAGAGAAAAGATCAAAAGAGTGTGGGGGGAAAAAAAGCAAAAGACAGAGAGTGGGAGAGAGACATAAAGAGAGGGACAAAAGGAAAAGGACATTAACTTAAATGAAGTTTATTAGCTGTATTAGTCAGGGAGGGCTGGAGCTGTCCCCCCCACTACCACCACTCCTACCCCTAGGCTCCCAGGTCTCCTTGCAGTCTCCCCCACAAATGACAGTCTTTTGGGCCTGGCTCAGCTGGGAGGGTCAGCCATGACAGAATCCATTACATTACAGCTTACTCACTCACTATACCACACTTAATTTGGTTTCCTAATGGTCACTCACACTGACAAATGATGCTACTGTAACAACATTAGGACGCAGTGCTTTAAATTCATAGATCGGCGTCGGATACAGGCGGAGAGCCCTACAAAGCCTTCACTCACTGGCAGTGGGTTTTGCTGTGCAACTAAGTATTCATTAGGGTACACCGTAGCGAAAACACTTCCTAAATGTACAAGCTCATGTTGTCCCTGCCTGTTTTGGTCTATTTTCTTCCGTTTTGTACCTAATGAATATGACCATGGACTCATGGCTTCAGCCATGTTGTAAAGGCCCAGTCTTTAATACAGGGAGAGGAGATGCAGTCCCATGTATTGTACCCACAGCTGCCTGGGTCCTCCAAACAAGTGACAGATATGGGATGGAGTGAGAGAGGGAAAGATGGGGGGGGGGGGGATAAAAACAGGATAAGTTCCATTTTTCATCCCTCCTCTCTGCATCCCTCCCATCAAGTCTGAAGGCAAGCTGAGCCACTAATGTCCATTGTGTCTGGCGAGGAGGGCCGGACTAAATGTGTGTCTGGCACAAGTGTGTGTGTGTGTGTGTCAACGTATCTTACTACAGTATGTCTATGTGTGTGTGTATGACATGAAAACATATGGGTATACGAGTGTGTGTGTGTATACATAGTGATTGACGGATGTGTCTGTGTGTGTGCGCGCATGCTTGCATGTGTGCGTGTGTTCAACTGATGCGTGTGATAGAGAAAGGGTAGGTCAAGGCAGTAGCCCCACAGCCACCAGACAGACAGGCCCCACCAACCCAGCTGGTTCATGATATCCATTATGATTTACGTGCCAAGAGGAGCCTGCCGCCGAACAAAGACACACTACACAGAGTGTGTATGTGTGTGTGCGTGCGTGAGAGAGAGAGCTTCCACTGTTTCATATTTCCCCTCCTGTCCATCCATCCCTCCCTCTTTCATTTCTCCTTTTCCTCCTCTCTTGACCAGGCTGGCTGTTCCTGCCTCTAGGAGTGCATGCGGTGGGTCGTTTTCCGTTTGCAACTAGAGAGGGCATTTTTGGATTCTGCTCTTGTAAAATCAAACCGCTCAGTTCTACAAAGGCCTCGATCGGCACTAGACAGAGCAAAGGTAACGATCGTGATGCCTGCCTGCTGCATCTCAAATGAAGACGTGGCCAGCTGGATTGATTGGCAGCCCAGCAGCCCAGCAGAACAGTATAATGTGCCAGAACTAGAAAGTGATTTGTTCAATGTTATCAGTTAGAGGGTTTGTTTGTCCGCTGAAAACTGAGGCAGCTGTCAAACACACTGTAGACACATTACTTAATTATAACCTTTGGCTCTGGGAATGAAGCTTATTTGCTTTTTATTGGCTAGCTACGCACTCCTATTGGCTAGCTACGCATACTTAATGACTGACTTGGCATTCTGATAGGCTAGCTACACATTCACTCGTTGATATCACAACAAAGCACAATGAATGAAGGGTCAGACCAGATATGATGCATGTAACCTGGCAGTGGAGGATTTTGAGAAAAAGAGGAGGTTATACTTGTTGTTTTATTATTCGGTTCTTTATGATTTGTTTCTTTATGAGGCTTCAGCAGCATAATCGTCCAACGCTCACTCACAATGGAGGGATTCTCATGAAGCTGGGATTTAAAGAGTATTCATGGGCCGCCAACAGAATTAGAGGGCCAAATGCCAAGGAGCAGATCAGGGTCCTCTTCAGCTGGAGAGACTGACTGACGAACAACGAGGATACTTGACTTCAGGGGGCACAGGGTGACCAAAGAGAGATGGAGCGAGAGAGGGGTAGATAGAGGAAAGGAGAGGATGAAGAGCGAGAGAGATGGAGGGACACGTAGAAGGGAAGATAGAACAATAAAGAGAGCAGGGAGATAGAGAGAGAGATGAGGGGGGCTAGGCAGTGGGCTAGGCAGTGGGCAAAGAGGGCCAGGAAAGCAGACACACTGAACATATGCCCGCCAGAAACAGACCTGGGCAGTGGACTGTGAAGGCCCCTCGTGTGAGCCTGCCTCTGGTCAGATACAGATACACCCCCCTCCTCAGACAGACACACACACTAAGATACGTATAGCTATCATCAAATGCAATCATCATTACTGTACTCCAGCCAGCATGCAGTCGGAGTGGCATTGACTAAAATACAGTATATACTGTATTCTATTCTACTGTATTTTAGTCAATGCCACTCCGACATTGCTCAATCGAATATTTATACATTTCTTAATTCCATTCTTTTACTTTTAGATGTGTTAGATACTACTGCACTGTTGGAGCTAGGAACACAAGCACTTCGCTACACCCACAATAACATCTGCTAAATATGTGCATGTGACCAATACATTTTTATTTGAGTCATCCATCCATGATACTCCCTGAGGAGAGGAGGAATGGAGGGTCACACACACACACGGACACACACACACGGCCATGTCCCCAACTCCTCGTTGTGACCTAGATCCTTAGGGCCACTGCTGACCACTGACCCCTGACCACTGTTGTTAAAATGGCGCCGACCGAGATGGCCGCCTCGCTTCGCGTTCCTTGGAAAATATGCAGTATTTTGTTTTTTTATGTGTTATTTCTTACATCGGTACCCCAGGTAATCTTAGGTTTCATTACATACAGTCGGGAGGAACTACTGAATATACGATTAACGTCAACTCACCATCGTTATAACCAGGAATATGACTTTCCTGAAACGGATCCAGTGTTTTGCCTTCCACCCAATACAATGGATCTGATCCCAGCCGGGGACCCTATGCGACGCCGTAAAAGGGGCAAACGTAGCGGTCTCTTGGTCAGGCTTCGGAGACGGGCACATCGCGCTCCACTCCCTAGCATACTACTCGCCAATGTCCAGTCTCTTGACAATAAGGTTGATGAAATCCGAGCACGGGTAACATTCCAGAGAGACATCAGGGATTGCAACGTGCTCTGCTTCACGGAAACATGGCTAACTCAAGAGACGCTAACGGAGTCGGTGCAGCCAGCTGGTTTCTTCACGCATCGCGCCGACAGAAACAAACATCTTTCTGGTAAGAAGAGGGGCGGGGGGGTATGCCTTATGATTAACGAGACGTGGTGTGATCATCATAACAACACACAGGAACTCAAGTCATTCTGTTCACCTGATCTAGAACTCCTCACAATCAAATGTCGACCGCATTATCTACCAAGGGAATTCTCCTCGATCATAATCACAGCCGTATATATTCCCCCCCAAGCAGACACATCGATGGCCCTGAACGAACTTTATCTGACTCTTTGTAAACTGGAAACCACACACCCTGAGGCTGCATTCATCGTAGCTGGGGATTTTAACAAGGCTAATCTAAAAACAAAACTCCCTAAATTCTATCAGCATATCGATTGTGCTACCAGGGCTGGTAAAACCCTGGATCATTGTTATACCAACTTCCGCGACGCATATAAGGCCCTCCCCCGCCCTCCTTTCGGAAAAGCTGACCACGACTCCATTTTGTTGATTCCAGCCTACAAACAGAAACTAAAACAACAAGCTCCCGCGCTCAGGTCTGTTCAACGCTGGTCCGACCAATCTGATTCCACGCTTCAAGACTGCTTCGATCACGCGGATTGGAATATGTTCCGCATTGCGTCCAACAACAACATGGACGAATATGCTGATTCGGTGAGCGAGTTCATTAGGAAGTGCATTGACGATGTCGTACCCACAGCAACGATTAAAACATTCCCAAACCAGAAACCGTGGATTGACGGCAGCATTCGCGTGAAACTGAAAGCGCGAACCACTGCTTTTAACCAGGGCAAGGTGACCGGAAACATGACCGAATACAAACAGTGTAGCTATTCTCTCCGCAAGGCAATCAAACAGGCTAAGTCCCAGTACAGAGACAAAATAGAGTCGCAATTCAACAGCTCAGACACAAGAGGTATGTGGCAGGGTCTACAGTCTATCACGGATTACAAAAAGAAAACCAGCCCCGTCGCAGACCAGGATGTCTTGCTCCCAGACAGGCTAAATAACTTTTTTGCCCGCTTTGAGGACAATACAGTGCCACTGACACGGCCCGCTACCAAAACCTGCGGGCTCTCCTTCACTGCAGCCGAGGTGAGTAAAACATTTAAACGTGTTAACCCTCGCGAGGCTGCAGGCCCAGACGGCATTCCCAGCCGCGTCCTCAGAGCATGCGCAGACCAGCTGGCTGGTGTGTTTACGGACATATTCAATCAATCCTTATCCCAGTCTGCTGTTCCCACATGCTTCAAGAGGGCCACCATTGTTCCTGTTCCCAAGAAAGCTAAGGTAACTGAGCTAAACGACTACCGCCCCGTAGCACTCACTTCCGTCATCATGAAGTGCTTTGAGAGACTAGTCAAGGACCACATCACCTCCACCCTACCGGACACCATAGACCCACTCCAATTTGCTTACCGACACAATAGGTCCACAGACGACGCAATCGCAACCACACTGCACACTGCCCTAACCCATCTGGACAAGAGGAATACCTATGTGAGAATGCTGTTCATCGATTACAGCTCAGCATTTAACACCATAGTACCCTCCAAACTCGTCATCAAGCTCGAGACCCTGGGTCTCGACCCCGCCCTGTGCAACTGGGTCCTGGACTTCCTGACGGGCCGCCCCCAGGTGGTGAGGGTAGGTAACAACATCTCCACCCCGCTGATCCTCAACACTGGGGCCCCACAAGGGTGCGTTCTGAGCCCTCTCCTGTACTCCCTGTTCACCCACGACTGCGTGGCCATGCACGCCTCCAACTCAATCATCAAGTTTGCGGATGACACTACAGTGGTAGGCTTGATTACCAACAACGACGAGACGGCCTACAGGGAGGAGGTGAGGGCCCTTGGAGTGTGGTGTCAGGAAAATAACCTCACACTCAACGTCAACAAAACAAAGGAGATGATTGTGGACTTCAGGAAACAGCAGAGGGAGCACCCCCCTATCCACATCGACGGGTCAGTAGTGGAGAAGGTGGAAAGTTTTAAGTTCCTCGGTGTACACATCACGGACAAACTGAATTGGTCCACCCACACAGACAGCGTTGTGAAGAAGGCGCAGCAGCGCCTCTTCAACCTCAGGAGGCTGAAGAAATTCGGCTTGTCACCAAAAGCACTCACAAACTTCTACAGATGCACAATCGAGAGCATCCTGTCGGGCTGTATCACCGCCTGGTACGGCAACTGCTCCGCCCACAACCGTAAGGCTCTCCAGAGGGTAGTGAGGTCTGCAGAACGCATCACCGGGGGCAAACTACCTGCCCTCCAGGACACCTACACCACCCGATGTCACAGGAAGGCCATAAAGATCATCAAGGACAACAACCACCCAAGCCACTGCCTGTTCACCCCGCTTTCATCCAGAAGGCGAGGTCAGTACAGGTGCATCAAAGCAGGGACCGAGAGACTGAAAAACAGCTTCTATCTCAAGGCCATCAGACTGTTAAACAGCCACCACTAACATTTAGCGGCCGCTGCCAACATACTGACTCAACTCCAGCCACTTTAAAAATGGGAATTGATGGAAATTATGTAAAAATGTACCACTAGCCACTTTAAACAATGCCACTTAATATAATGTTTACATACCCTACATTACCCATCTCATATGTATATGTATATACTGTACTCTATATCATCTACTGCATCTTGCCATCTTTATGTAATACATGTACCACTAGCCACTTTAAACTATGCCACTTTATGTTTACATACCCTACAGTACTCATCTCATATGTATATACCGTACTCTATACCATCTACTGCATCTTGCCTATGCCGTTCTGTACCATCACTCATTCATATATCTTTATGTACATATTCTTTATCCCTTTACACTTGTGTGTATAAGGTAGTAGTTGTGGAATTGTTAGGTTAGATTACTTGTTGTTATTACTGCATTGTCGGAACTAGAAGCACAAGCATTTCGCTACACTCGCATTAACATCTGCTAACCATGTGTATGTGACTAATAAAATTTGATTTGATTTGATTTGACCACAGAGAAAATTTGACAAACACAGTGAAATACATGCCAGACTCAATTAATCCAACTAGTCTAATTCTGTCCAAACAACAAGCAACACAATGCTGAACTGAAGCCTCAAAACAGGCCAAAGTGCCCAATGAAGATCAGATGGGTGAAAAAAACATTGATTTTACAGATGGTTGAATCCCCGTTGATGTGGCTCACTTAGCATAGTGTCCACACCATCAGGGGAACAATAACAACATTGGTCTTTGGGTTTCTGAGACAAACCTCCAAATGTTCTCTTACAGTAAACATATTTCCTCAGTCAAACCACCAAATTGGGTTCAACAATACCTCAGTAAACTTTGACGAGTAGAACGCTACGCCGCACTGCCAGGGCCAATCACCGTGCGGCCCAGGTGGTTCTCGTTGACTCGGCAAACTCCTCGGAGGGGTGCCGTGCCAGAGGAAATTGGCTCATCCACGGCTCGTTTATTGCGCTAGCGAGCACCGCCGGGCTAGCGGAGGCCCTCCGAACCAATACCTGTTATGTCTCTTAGCTCTGGCTCGAGGAACCTTTCAGGAGCCAGTTATCCAGCCACGTCAGAGCAGCTGGGAGCCCTGGGAGCAGTGTTGGAGGAGAGGATCCCATCCAAGGCACAATTAAAGACACCCTTTTTCCATTAGCCTAGCTTCTAGTCTAGAGCCTAGCTAGCAATAGCTCCCATTGTATATAACCATCTGGGGCTAATAGGGGGCTCAGCTTCCCTCCACTGAAGAGTACTTCCTCTAATGAAGAGGGTCATGACGGTGTTAATTAAAACCACCATCTTGGACAATAGAGGCTCTTTGTCGTGTGAAAACTGTGGAGATGGGTTCATGGGACCATCGCATACTCAAAAAGAGTCTCAGGGCAGGACTGCTGATCTAGGATCCGTTTTCATTATGAGCCAAAAGGCTTATCTGATCCTAGATCAGCACTCTTACACTGAGACGCTAATACGGGCCCAGGTGTAAAGCTTCATTGGTCCATGGGGATGAGTTTCCCCTACTTGCCCATCTCCCCAAACAGCAACTTTTCTATTCAGGCAAGCCCCAAATTTAAGTAGTACCCCTCCTTAATTCCAACTGTCAAGCAGCGTCTGAAGATAGTTATCCTCAACATAATCCGCACCCCAATTTCTGCCTCAGCACCTCCCTCCCTCCTCTGCTAAGCTAACTAATCAGCTGAGATATTCATCATCATCTTGTGTGTGTGTGTGTGTGTGTGTGTGTGTGTGTGTGTGTGTGTGTGTGTGTGGTAATTTGGGCTGCATTATTGCTTCTCTTCTCCATGTGTGTCAGTGTTAATGCTGCAAACCCAGTGGGGAGCTGCAGCGAGAGAGCGAGCGAGAGAGAGGAACAGAAAGAAAGAGAGAGAAAAAAAAAAGGAGAGAGAACGCGTGAGCGAGAAAGAGAAAGCGAGAGAGCCCCCGGCTAGCCCATTAAAGGGAGGCCTTCTCCTCAATTAAAGGGAGGCCTTCTCCTCATTTAGAGAGAGGCACTGCCAGGGCCACACTGCTGCTCTGCAACCATAGAAACTAATATAAACTCAGCAAAAAAAGAAACGTCCCTTTTTCAGGTCCCCGTCTTTCAAAGATAATTCGTAAAAATCCAAATACCTTCACAGATCTTCATTGTAAAGGGTTTAAACACCGTTTCCCATGCTTGTTCAATGAACCATAAACAAGTAATGCGGATGCACCATGTGGAACGGTCATTAACTTCTCTAGGATAGGGGGCAGCATTTTCACGTTTGGATGAAAAGCATACCCAAATTCAACTGCCAGCTACTCATCCCCAGAAGATAAGATATGCATATTGTTAGTGGATTTGGATAGAAAACACTCTGAAGTTTCTACAACTGTTTGAATCATGTCTGTGAGTATAACAGAACTTATTTAGCAGGCGAAACCCCGAGGACAAACCATTCAGATTTTTTTTTTTTTTTAGGTCACTCTCTTTTCAATGAGTTTATTGGGAAACCAGATTTCTAAGGGACCTGCTTGCAGTTCCTACCGCTTCCACTGGATGTGAACAGTCTTGAGAAATTGGTTGAGGTTATTCCTTTGTGTAATGAAGAAGTACGGCCATCTTGAACGAGAGTCACATGAAGTGTCCTGTTAGATAGAAGCGCGTGACCAGAAAGCTAGCTATAGTTGGTTTGAATCCTGTATTGAACACAGATCATCCAGTCTTCAATTTTATCGATTATTAACGTTAAAAAATACCTAAAATTGTATTACAAAAGTAGTTTGACATTTTTTGGCAAAGTTTACAGGTAACCTTTGAGATATTTTGTAGTCACGTTTGAGCAAGTTGGAACCGGTGTTTTTCTGGATCAAACGCGCCAAATAAATGGACATTTTGGATATATATATCGACGGAATTAATCGAACAAAAGGACCATTTGTGATGTTTATGGGACATATTGAAGTGCCAACAACAGAAGCTCGTCAAAGGTAAGGCATGAATTATATTTTTATTTCTGCGTTTTGTGTCGCGCCTGCAGGGTTGAAATATGCTTCTGTCTTTGTTTACTATTGTGCTATCCTCAGATAATAGCATCGTTTGCTTTCACCGAAAAGCCTATTTGAATTCTGACATGTTGGCTGGATTCACAACCAGTGTAGCTTTAATTTGGTATATTTCATGTGTGATTTAATGAAAGTTTGATTTTTATAGTAATTTTCATAGTAATTAATTTGAATCTGGCGCTCTGCATTTTCTCTGGCTTTTTGCCAAGTGAGACAGTAGCGGACCCACCTAAACTCAGATTTTTGGATATGAACTTTACCGAACAAAACATACATGTATTGTGTAACATGAAGTCCTATGAGTGTCATCTGATGAAGATCAAAGGTTAGTGATGATCTCTATTTCTGCTTTTTGTTACTTCTCTCTTTGGCTGGAAAAATGGCTTGTTTTTCTGTGGCTATGTACTGACCTAACATAATCGTTTGGTGTGCTTTCGTCGTAAAGCCTTTTTGAAAATCAGACATGTTGGCTGGATTCACAACAAGTGTAGCTTTAATTTGGTGTCTTTCATGTGTGATTTCATGAAAGTTTGACTTTTATAGTAATATATTTGAATTTGGCGCTCTGCATTTTTACTGGCTTTTGGCCAAGTGGGACGTTAGTGTCTTAACTTCTGTAGGATATGTGGGACGCTAACAGCTTACAGACGGTAGGCAATTAAGGTCACAGTTATGAAAACTTAGGACACTAAAGTGGCCTTTCTACTGACTCTGAAAAACACCAAAAGAAAGATGCCCATGGTCCCTGCTCATCTGCGTGAACGTGCCTTAGGCATGCTGCAAGGAGGCATGAGGACTGCAACTTATTGCCCTGGCCACATCTGCAATGTCCGTACTGTGAGACGCCTAAAACAGCGCTACAGGGAGACATGACGGACAGCTGATTGTCCTCGCAGTGGCAGACCATGTGTAACAACACCTGCATAGGATCGGCGGGACAGGTACAAGATGGCAACAACAACTGCCCGAGTTACACCAGGAACGCACAATCCCTCCATCAGTGCTCAGACTGTGCGCAATAGGCTGAGAGAGGCTGGACTGAGGGCTTGTAGGCCTGTTGTAAGGCAGGTCCTCACCAGACATCACAGGCAACAACATCGTCTATGGGCACAAACACACCGTCGTTGTACCAGACAGGACAGGCAAAAAGTGCTCTTCACTGATGAGTAGCGGTTTTGTCTCACCAGGGGTGATGGTCGGATTCGCGTTTATCGTCGAAGGAATGAGCGTTACACCGAGGCCTGTACTCTGGAGCGGGATCGATTTGGAGGTGGAGGGTCCGTCATGGTCTGGGACGGTGTGTCACAGCATCATCGGACTGAGCTTGTTGTCATTGCAGGCAATCTCAACGCTGTGTTGTTACAGGGAAGACATCCTCCTCCCTCATGTGGTACCCTTCCTGCAGGCTCATCCTGACATGACCCTCCAGCATGACAATGCCACCAGCCATACTGCTCGTTCTGTGCGTGATTTCCTGCAATACAGGAATGTCAGTGTTCTGCCATGGCCGGCTATGAGCCCGGATCTCAATCCCATTGAGCACGTCTTGGACCTGATGGATTTGAGGGTTGGGGTTGGGGCCAATTCCCCCCAGAAATGTCCGGGAACTTGCAGATGCTTTGGTGGAAGAGTGGGGTAACATCTCACAGCAAGAACTGGCAAATATGGTGCAATTCATGAGGAGGAGATGCACTGCAGTACTTAATGCAGCTGGTGGCCACACCAGATACTAACTGACTTTTGATTTTGACCCCCCCCCCCCCTTTGTTCAGGGACACATTATTCCATTTCTGTTAATCACACGTCTGTGGAACTTGTTCAGTTTATGTCTCAGTTGTTGAATCTTGTTATGTTCATGCAAATATTTACACATGTTAAGTTTGCTGAAAATAAACACAGTTGACAGTGAGTGGACGTTTCTTTTTTGCAATGGTCTACAATGAATGGTCTGCAATGAATTCAGCTGTTTTTCCTCCTCTTAAATCTCAAGTCTCTACCTGTTTTATCCTCTTTTAAAATCCCCCACCGTGGCTCTCTACTACTACTGTACTACCGTTCTCCTCTTCCTTCCATGGCCTGTCCTCCCTCCCTCTCCTTTCTACTCTCATCCCTCCTTCCATTTTCCTCCGCCTCTTACCTTCTTCCCTTTCCTGATCTCCTCCCTCTCCTCCTTCCTGTCCTCCATCACAGGGCCCGCCATTTACTGCAGTAGTTCTGATTTAATGCTCCCGCTGACAATTTATGCAGCAGCCGCCAGAGAAAGGCACATTAGGCCCCACTGTACACCCAACGTTATGGATCGGTCTATAAATAGCCACGCGTGTCCTGTAAAAGCTTTTCATTACATAGAGACATCTCACGATCGATAGCCGCTAAATCTGTTTACTAACTGTGACGGCCTTACAAATATGTTTTTTCAGACGGATAGCAGAGTAGTTCTATTTTTTTCTGTGGAATAGGACAAAAATATGGTTTGAAGTCTAAGTGCCGTATGTGTGGCAAGCAGTGCAAGCACAAAGAGCAGAAAGAGAAAATTATGGTATATAATGGTAAGATGGAAATGTGTGTATGGGGTTTGTACGGATCTGCTATGATTAAACACAGGCTCTATAGCCTATTACTGTAGGCTACGATAAGCTTTCACACAAATACAGTATTCACACGCAGCACACATGCTTTGTTCTGCTGAAACAGCTGAACAGACCCAACTCCTTACGACTCACTGGTAAAACTGGAATCACACGGCATCCCCCTAAAAATGTGCAGCTGAGAGAGACTAGGAGGAGACCAGGGGATCATTTCTCTCCCAGTCAGCTCCCCCCACCACTCCCTCCCTCCTCCCAGCCCCGTGGAGATGTGGATGCTTCGCAGGACAATTACCGGGTGACACTTCATCATGGGCCGCGCGACAGGCGCTGACGGGTCCTCGTCCAAACAAATGATGCCGGGGTCGAGGTTGTCGGAGCCTGCCTCCCAGCTCCGAGGCTGCAGCGCCGCAGCCACATTACAACTTTACTAGGCCTGTTGAAAAACTAAACATTAAAAAAAGAGACCCCCTCTCAGGCAGACCAATACACTCACCCCGTTGCCCTTTAAAAAAACACATTGATCAGTGGGGGGAGGGGTGAAGGGGGGGGGCTCCCTCCCAAGTAGACGGAGATCTCTTCAAACTCCCCCCCTCCCCAAAGATAAAGGGGTTAAACGCCAGTTTAAGAAAAGACAGCTCGACAAATCTTGCATCTGATGAGCCCACTGATTTTGGTGCATGTTACTGGAATGGGACAGAGATCCGGTTCATTTATATGAGGATGGGCTATTCACTGAGCTTTTGGCAACGTTTTAACTGTTGTAGTAAATACACTTCCTCGCCTTGATAGAGGTTTGGTTAAAGCACAGCTAAGTATAGAATTAAAGTAGGTCAAAGGCGGAGACAACTAAAAAACAGATATAGTTTAAATAGATCCTTGATTTCTTATTGTAACACTGAAAATGAACCGTTGGGAAACTGTGGAGAACCTCAAAAGTATCACTCCCTAAACTATTCAACGCACCAGCATATTAATATAGGGTTTCTATGATCTCAGCATGAGAAGTCTGAAAAAGAACCAGAGAAAAAAGACAACAAACGCATTCCTAAAACTGCTATAGGAAAACAATACACCTCTGGTCCCCTGACACAATCAGCTCTACACGCATAGAACAGAGAGAGGAGAGAGAAACAATGAGAGCAGATAGAAATGTACATAAAGTAGAATAGAAGACGCAGCACACGTTGCATTATGACAGTATCGGCAGCTGGAGTCAATTCCATTCTAAGTTGAATGACACACGGAATCCATTTTTAAGAGTCGAGTTAAATTCCTGAATTGACTGACATTCCTGAATTGACCTCGACTGAGCTATAGCCTACACGACACAATTCCAATGACTTGCTTATCTAACCCACTCATTTCAAAAGAAAGACAGTTGAAAACCAAAACAAACTGCTCCATTTGAAATGTAAGCACTATAGCAAGCACTTCTCTCGGACTGTTGTGTGATAGTCTATTCATCTGTTATCACATTCTCTTCATTCATATTACCAACGTTCTCGCTATCGACATCCTCCAGTGATGAATGTGTTCATTTTTCCCTTCTAGAAACCAATGTGGACATCTAAGATAAATAAGGGGGGGTTGTAAAAAATAAAATAAAATAAAAAACAGCGGTGGAGTGATGCTTCATGTTGGAAAGGCCCTTGAGAGGCGTATTCAATCTTTCAATCAATACACACCATCGCCGGGTGTACGCCATCATTAGGGAGGACACTTCCCTGTTTATTTATCATCAACAAGACTCGCGCCTGACAGCTTCCTGTAAACAACCACTCAGTATGTATTTTTTTTAACCCTTATTTTACCAGGTAAGTTGATTGAGAACACATTCTAATTCACAGCAACAACCTGGAGAATAGTTACAGGGGAGAGGAGGGATGAATGAGCCAATTGGAAGCTGGGGATGATTAGGTGGCCATGATGGCAAGATTGGGAATTTAGCCAGGACACTGGGGTTAACACCTCTACTCTTACGATAAATGCCATGGGATCTTTAGTGACCACAGAGAGTCCGGACACCCGTTTAACGTCCCATCTGAAAGACGGCACCTTACACAGGGCAATGTCGCCAATCACTGCCCTGGGATATATTCTTTAGACCAGAGGAAAGAGTGCCTCCTACTGGCCCTCCAACACAACTTCCAGCAGCATCTGGTCTCCCATCAAGGGACTGACTAGGACCAATCCTGCTTAGCTTCAGAGGCAAGCCAGCAGTGAGATGCAGGGTGGTGTGCTGCTGGCATAAGTATGGGGAAGTACCATTGATAATGTGTATAATACAGAGTATGCATGTGTAAGTATGTATGCCTTGTGCACTGATAATGCACTGGGCTTTCTATGTAGGTTCATGGTTTAACCAACTATTTTGCACTCAAATAACAGAGAAAAAGGCTACTGAATGTGAATGGAGTCATGTTACAGGCTGTATCACATCCAGCCGTGATTGGGAGTCCCATAGGGCGGCGCACAATTGGCCCAGCATCGTCCGCCAGCGTCGTCCGGGTTTGGCCGGGGTAGGCCGTCATTGTAAATAAGAATTTGTTCTTAATTGACTTGCCTAGTTAAATAAAGGTTAAATAAAAAATATATATATATAAAATAAAATAAATACCTGGATGACATGTTTACAAAAACAGCCTCATGGATTTCCATTAGATCCGATGACATTAGGTGAGCTACTACTACCAACAAGTACTACTACTGAATATGTTTGAGTGCAACTCCATCTCTGTCTGTTGACCACATTAATCTTCAGATGACCACATGAATCAAGCTAAGGTCAGAGGGTCAGAGGTTAAGTGACCTCCTTGGTCATTTGGACAATCATTCGCTATCCTAAAGACTTGGGGATGCATCAATAGACACTGAAACTTCAAAACGCCTTTGGAGTGAAGTACCACTGTGTGATGAAGAACAATGGGAGCAGATAAGATTCCTCTCAACAGTGTGTTTTTATTCGGGCGGGAGGGAGGGATGAGCTCCCCTGCTCCTCTGAGGCTGTTTGAAGTGGAGCGGTTGGGTTTATCTTCTTCGGATGGTGGGAGGGCGTGCGTGTGTGTACGCTCGTGCGCGTGTGTGTGTGTGCGCCCATTACTGTGCGTGTGTGTTCGTGAGAGAGAGAGAGAGCTGGTCAGACTAAAGCAGGTGGGGGTCTGGGATGTGGACGAATGACCCGGGAGAAGACAAATGGCTTTAGCAGGAGGGCCGGTGACATTTATGTGGTTTCATGTGGTAATGGACGATGACCCCTGGGGGTCAGGGTGCCAATAAGGCAGAGGCCCATTCCAGCACAACCCTGAAACCTGAGCCAATCCAAAACAGGCCTCTGACTGTCACACACACACACAGGGAGGAAGATGGAACAGTATCCATCACAGTGCATTCCTCACCTCGGACCACCTAGGGTGGGTGCCAAAAACACCCAGGATGGGTAGTGTGTGTGTGTGTGTGTGTGTGTGTGTGTGTGTGTGTGTGTGTGTGTGTGTGTGTGTGTGGTTAAGAGGCTCCCTGCCCTGTGTTCACTCAAGGCTCATGAGGAGAGGCTACTTCATACTGTTGGTGACAGCTTTGTGGTAATAATGTACCGAGCCCCTGCTACTGCAAGTGGTACGCTCAGTCAAGTGAGACTTTGCCTGGGAGGAGACACATACAGAGACTCCTCGGCAGCTAATGAGACAACTGGGAGAATGAGAATGAGAGAGAGAGTGAGAGAGAGAATGAGAGAGAGAGAGAGAGAGAGAAAGCAACTGAGCCGACTTTCAAGGTTTGGGAACAGGGGAGGAAGGGAGGGAGGCAGAGGGTGACCTGGATGGCTGCCAAGAAACAGAAGAGGCAGAACGAGAGGGAGGAAAGGAGGGGAGGGTACACCTCTAGCCATGGTAGCAGCGGGTGGTTATGCAATGTACACAAAACAGAGGAGGGCTGCGATCAAAGGCACCAGGTGCATACATAACAAAAATCTGACACTTCCGCAAAAAAAAAACGACAAGGGGAAGAAAAATGAAAAGAATGCACCGGGAAAAAAAGGGAACAGAACAGACACCCTCTGGGGAAAAGACGGAAAAGGCTCAGTGCCGAAGACACATCAGTGGAGATTTAGAACAGAGGGATGAGATCGATAGAATGGAGAAAAACAACTAAAACGGTCGTAGCTTCAGCTCTGGCTGTATAGTCATCTGTTCAGCCAAGCAGAGGCACATGGGAAGGTAAAGTGGTGACGGTGAGTAAATACTTAAAACATCAAGACACCGAACGGGGGGGGGGGGGGGAGACAAGAATAGCCTAGTTTGGCTTTAGCTGCTCGAGGGAACGGGCCTATAAAAGTTTAAGGATGCTGAGTGGTGACAAACAGTAGTGTGTTGACGACTATTATTACTACAGCTACTACTGCTGTTTCTGTGCGAATTTCTCTGTATGTCACTCCGTGTCATTGTTCCCCCTTTTCCTTCCGTCTGTGTAGTACATTACGAACACACACACACTCGTTTGAAAGCTGTAAGAGCAGAGCACATGTTTGTTATTAGCTGGATATTTCCTGGAAAATAACGCATTTCCTTGGAAACTGTAATTGGTCATTTCCATGTAAAAGGACCCATGAGCACCAACATGTGAGGCTCATAGGAGCATGACAAAATTAGTATCAAATGAAAGATAAGAGTCAATATTTTTTTTAAACGAATGGATTTTTTAAAACTATTTTCCAACCTACAATGTTTGAATAAGCTTTGATTTCTTGTCAAACAAATGGAAAGGGGGTCTTATAAACCATCTACCAGAAAGATTCTTAAAAAGGCATTAGAAAGACAGACCCCTGCCAACAAATATCAACACTTTTATTTAGTTTCGGATCATTTTCTTCTGTCTTTTGTAACATAAACATTGCCTTGTGCCTTAAATTCCGTTACCAAAAATCAACATATATTTAAGATATTTTCTAATTTCTCTCCCTCATGAGGATAGAGAATAATGAAAGTTCACAGAACTAACAAGTAAAGGTAAAACCTTTCAATTAGTTAGTGTTTTACAGATATACATTTTTTGAATGCATTACTAAGTGATTAAAACACAAAATTCTGTTACCAATTGGTAACAGAATTTTTGAAATATTTGTAATGGAATTTTTACAATTGAATTGGCTTACAGTGCTTACTTCGTCAAAACAATTGTGACTAAAATATTTGTCAAACACCCATTTGTCAGTGGCAATTGATGAGACTATAACTGACTAAATAGACCCTATTTTATTTGTTGACTAAAACGAGACAAAATTATCTCTCTGACTAAAATCTGACTACTAAGTGGAGTTTTTGGAGATTGAGAGCTTTTCAGTGATACGCACAAGTAATATTAGCAGCACAGATGCGCAACACAGTTCTGTTCAGCAGTGGGAAGGACCAGTCACACCCGGCAAACACAGCCTACATCAGCTGGTGAGCAAATGATGAGTGTGGGCAGACAGGATCCGCTCCAGCTCCACCGCCGATTATACACATCGCATCGTGACTCTCTTGCTAACCAGTCACCACCAGCCTTCTAGTTAACTACTCTTTGCCTGGTTAATAAAACACAAGCTTCTTTACAAAATTAAAAACAATAACAGCATTCAGTTTAACAGCAAAACGACAGTCTAGCTATGTTTTTGTCTTCCTTGAGAAGGCTATAGAAAAGTAGGCCGTCTTTGAATTTGTAATCTCGTTCAACCCTCCCACTTTTCTCACTGCATTTCATATACAGATTCTGTAGCCAACGTAGCCAAGTCTCCTTCCTTTCCTCAGAGATAACGGCTTATTCTAGGCCCTTAGGCTGACTTATCTCAGCTCACTGGTCACCATAGCAGCACCCACCCGTAGCACGCGCTCCAGCAGGTATATTTCACTGGTCACCCCCAAAGCCAATTCCCCTTTGGCCACCTTTCCTTCCAGTTCTCTGCTGCCAATGACTGGAACGAACTGCAAAAATCACTGAAGCTGGAGACTCATATCTCCCTCATTAACTTTAAGCATCAGCTGTCAGAGCAGCTCACAGATCACTGCACCTGTACATAGCCGATCCAACTACCTCATCCCCATACTGTATTTATTTATCTTGCTCCTTTGCACCCCAGTATCGCTACTTGCACATTCATCTTCTGCACATCTATCACTCCAGTGTTTAATTGCTATATTGTAATTACTTCGCCACCATGGCCTATTTATTGCCTTACCTCCCTTATCTTACCTCATTTGCACACAATGTATATAGACTTTATTCTATTGTGTTATTGACTGTATGTTTGTTTATTCCATGTGTAACTGTGTTGTTGTATGTGTCGAACTGCTTTGCTTTATCTTGGCCAGGTCGCAGTTGTAAATGAGTACTTGTTCTCAACTAGCCTACCTGGTTAAATAAAGGTGAAATAAAAATAAATAAAAAGGCTACCATTCAATAGACATGACCAATAATACCTGTGCTCCATTTATTTTACTTCTATCGTGCATCAGTGGGCCGCATTTTACACTTATCAAGCATATCTGCTACGTTCGAAAACGTTTCGCAACTGTACGTGGCCCTGGTAACGTTACCTGTAGCCTATAGGCAAACATGTTGTAGCACAGAAAGGAAAAAGGAAAGCAATTTGACTAAATTCCTCTTGCCACTACGCTATCTGACAGGGTAAATAACTATTTTGAGTTCATGTGGACACAGTGACTCAGACTTGAGCACTTGGACCAGGACTCAAGCACTGGGGACGTCGGACTCGATTCGGACTCGAGGTTTAGTGACTCCACTACATCACTGGGCGAAACAGTCATTAGCTCCCGTTCTACTTGAGGTCCTCAATGTGGCTGCTGTGTCTGTGGGACGAACGTTCATAACAATGGCGATGACGTGACCAATAGATGGAGGTATACTACTTTGCCAATGTCATGAAAATAATAGCCAGTTGGTAGAAAAATACCCAAATACAGTATGTAAAGGAGGATATTACATATTTCTACCTGTGTGTACCTATTTAGGAAACATCACCATGAAGAAAAACACATTCATATTTGTGTAGTACAGATCAGGGACCCATGACCAAATTCCGTTACCGCAATTCTGTTACCACTTCACTTACTGTAGTTCAATAACCAAAAGAGAGTTTTTCAAACTCAAGGTGTCATGTAATAGCTGATAGCCCATTCTTTCTGAAGACATCTTTGAATCTTAATTCAGAGCAGATATTTAACATCATTTTTTGAAAATGTGTTCGCATAAAAAATAATTAAAAATAATTAAAAGAGGGAGATTTTTTCAGAAATACTGTCACCAAACTTTGCATCTGCAATGTTCTTCCAGTAAATGTGTTTTGGTAGAATTGGGTTGTATGGTGTGTTACACTGACATTAATGTTTTTCGTGTGGAATACATTTTAAGAGAAAAATCTGAGTCTCAGCGCAATTACATTAATGTGGAATTGCCCAATTACAGCTGTGCCAATGCTGCCACACACGCACACACCCCAGGCTAATAAAGTTAAACACTGTACCGAGCCGCACTATTGTCAACACTAAAAGCTACAGACATCAATATTCTGACTTGCAACAAAGGATGGTTCCTTATCATTCAATGGAATTTTCTTTACAACATCCTCGTTGACAAAAGCCTCCTTCCTGTAAAGCCCGAAAGAGAACAGAAGCATTCAGGTGTTGAAACTTCTTTTCACCGTACTGAGAAAAAAAACACATTTGCGGAACATAGGCTTAGATACAGATAAATGAATAACGGCGGCCCACTATATACACACTACATAGCCAAAAGTATGTGGACACCCCTTCAAATTAGTGGGCTTGGCTATTTCATCCACACCCGTTACTAACAGGTGTATAACGTCGAGCACACAGCCATGCAATCTCCATAGACAAACATTGGCGGTAGAATGGCCCGTACTGAAGAGCTCAGTGACTTTCAACGTGGCACCGTCATACAGTAGAATGCCACCTTTCCAACAAGTATTTGTCAAATTTCTGCCCTGCTAGAGCTGCCCTGGTCAACTATAAGTGCTGTTATTGTGAAGTGGAAACCTTTAAAAGCAACAACGGCTCAGCCGCGAAGTGGTAGGCCACACAAGCTCACAGAACGGGACAGCCGAGTGCTTAAGCACGTAAAAAAAAAAAAATTGCAGGTCCTTGGTTGCAACACTCACTACTGGGTTCCAAACTGCTTCTGGAAGCAACGTCAGCACAATAACTGTTCGTCGAGAGCTTCATGAAATGTGTTTCCATGGCCGAGGAGCCAAGCCTAAGATGACCATGCGCAATGCCAAGCGTCGGCTGGAGTGGTGTAAAGCTCGCCGCCATTGGGAGATCGGTGCGGAAGAACTTGACTGGCCCAACCCTGACCTCAACCCCATCGAACACCTTTGTGATGAATTGGAATGCCGACTGCGGGCCATGCCTAATCGTCCAACGTCACTGCCCGACCTCACTAATGCTCTTGTTGCTGAATGGAAGCAAGTCCCTGCAGCAATGTCCCAACATCTATTGGAAAGCCTTCCCAGAAGAGTGGAGGCTGTTATAGGAGCAAAGGGGGGACCAACTTCAAATGAATGCCCATGATTTTGGAATGAGATGTTCGACGAGCAGGTGTCCACATACCTTGGTAATGTAGTGCATGTGCAAAGCCTCTGCCCTCTATCCCAGTCACATGACACAGCAACTGTTGAGCTGTCCACACTGCCAGTTGGACACACACACAGCAAATAGGCATTCTAGGCCTACCCATCGTACAAATAGAACATTGACGCACTACTTTTCCCACTCAAGGAAGGGCTATATAAATGTATATAATATATCAGACGAAGCCCTGTCATCAATTTCTCCTCTCCAGTCCTGCTCTCAGTGGCTGTCCAAAGCACATGTTTTTTTATTTACCTTAGCTCTATCTGGGCCGTGGCCTGGGCTCAAACTGGAGTCTTTTGTCTTTGGCATCATTAATCAAGTGTCCTCTAACAAAAACACAGAACCAGATGAGAGACAAAGGGAAGAGAAGGGAAGCGGGGAAGAGACCGGGGGGGGACGGGGGGGGTGGGTGAGCACCGAGCTGGGTAAGGAGGAACAGAGGTGTGGGAGGGGGATGCTTGACCCACATCCAAGACCTTCATAAATCAACTGTTAACAATAACAAGCAAAGTTTCATGTGGCTCCTCGATTGATTAATCCGTTTTCAAATCCTTTTATTTTTTTCGTCTTCCCTCTGCTTTTTTGAGTTTTGAAGTGATGCGAGAGAATGTGGACTGCAAAAGGTTGAAACAGTTTGTGTGTCTGATTTGCTCCACTAGGCTAACGTCTTCATGTGGTAGCATTTCGATGGTAATGGTGACTGCACCCTTTTCTATTTTAAGCTTTATTTGCTCTGACACTATTGACTGTTGCATCCCTCTACCAATCCAGCCAAGGTCTGTTAACGTGAATGGACAAGATTTTCAATACATACACATGCCCACAGAAACATACCACAGTGAGCACACATAGGCCAGCGCACCCGAACACGTACACCCCCCCCCCCCTTCACACACATACACAGAGCTGTCCTCCCCTCTACGGTGGAGAAACACACCGCAGGATGTGAAGTAGCCTCCCGAGACTCTTTGTTAGGTGCGCATCGATCTGCATTGAGTGTGGACAAGGAGGGCCGGGGATCGATAGGTAGCCATTATGGGAGATGTGTGCAGTGGGGCTTGAGTGCAGCTGGGGCCCTCCCCGCTGTCACTACCTCCCTTGTCGTCTATTGGAGATTTTTCTCCACTGGAGCAGGCTACGCTCCATAGAGGGAGGGGGGCACACCAGCTAGCGGCATCCCAGGAGAATACCACCACACCAGGATCTCTCCCTCCCTCTCCGTCTGTGCGTGCGTGCGTGCGTGCGTGGAACAGCTTGATCCTAAGACTCTGTCACGCACTCCCACTGCACATAGTCAGGGAGCACTGAATGTTCTATTCCTCTGTCTTGTCAGATTCAGAGCGCAGAGAAAAACAGTATTACTGCATTTCCGTATTACAAAATGTGTGCCGATGACATAACTAAATGTGCCGTAGTGTCTTTTAAGGTTTTAAAGCAAAATGTAGTGCCTGTGCCCTTTCACAATGCAATGCTGTAGGCCTTCCAGTTTGATATGACACTTAAATGAAGACACGTAATGTTTGATCAGATGCTTTAAAAACCTCCATGCGGTAGCCTGTCGGCGCTCCATCAAGAAGCGGAGATTGAAAACGTGATACATTTCAGGCGATTTGAGACCTGCAGACACTCTCAATAGGCCAGTAAAATAAACAAATGATGCAGTCCAGCCCTGCTCCAGCACTGTAGGAAAATCACCAGTGTCTCCCCAAGATTCACTATAATATGGCACTAAACTCAATTTAGACTTTTGCTTCTTCTCCACTCCAGATCTCGCCACCATCACTAGGAGTAGGATAAAAACAGTGCGTTTGGATGACGTTATGGAGTGACCATTAAAAGCCAGGCAAATGCCTTTACCAGTTGTTATGAAATGGAGCCGGGGTGCCAAGTCAAGGCCCGGCGCTGCATCTCCCTGTCGAAAAAACCTTCTCCAGCTGACCAAAGATCTGAAGTGCTGCTGAGCTCTGACGGCTATAGTGAGCGGTGCCTGTTGGCTCGGCCATCCACGGAACTATATAACAACTCCTACCTCCCCGCCCTTTAATTGTGTGGCTGTGGGCCCTCTGTTGCAGCGATCTGGGTTCTTGGCTTTGGCCGGTGACCAGGGCAGCAAGCGCTCACACACAATACAGTACTGTGCTTCGTGTGTGAGTGAGTGAGAGAGAGGGAGGGGGGTGAAAGGGAGAAGAGAGAGAGCGAGAGTCTGGCTCGTTCGAGGCTTTATGAAAAGGAGCCCTCCACACCCTTTCTTCCATACTGGATTACAGGGCCTGGACTTCCTTGCTCCACATCCCCAGATGACAACATTTCTGATGACTTTTTCCTCTCTCGCCATTTCACTGGTTCGGAAAAATAGAGCCATTTTGGAGCCCTCATACTGTAGCTCCCCATCCTCCGGGCTGATCCTTGTTGTTTGTAAATCTCAGAGGAAGTCTATGGGCCGGGCAGCAACACAAGTCACTGTCAGACTGCAACAAGGCTGCAGTACAGAGCTCCGGTCCGTGGAAGAGGCACAGCCGCCCCCTTTAAGGCCCCCGAGGGGTCACCTGGTCCTTTAACAGCTTGTCATTCTCCACAGCTGGCCCAGCTGAGCTGTGCATGTATGGTAACAGGGAGAGCCTCAGCGAGCCGCCGCTCCGGAGCGGCACAGGGAATTTGTTTATGTTTCCCGCTGCCAAGATCCTGTCAGGAGTAGCCCCAAAGCTCCAGAAGAGGAACTGCAGACTGTTCAGTCTCGAGCTAGCTACGCCCTCTCGCCTGCATGCTCACGACTGCTGTGGGGATCATTTGGATTTCATTGTAAGGAAGGGGCTCCATAAGTCTCCTCCACAATAGCTCTTAACAGACTGCCTCAGTGCAATGGAGGAAGTAGGGCAGTGTGGGTGCTAAACATCAAAACCAAATCAATTTAAATGATCTTAAGTCCAAGTACTACAGTAGTCACATACAAAGTGTTAAGTGTTTAAATTCAAAACATCTTCACAGGCTCCAGTTTAGTGTCACCACTGCCCAGACATGCGTCAGACAATACCAAACATTACAGCACTTCACATATCTGTGAAGGACTCTTGTGTATGACTCCGGGTCAGAGAGTTTGTTCCACTTTCCCTCTCCTCACCATTAAACGAGCCAGACTCTATAGTAGACACAGTAGGCCAGGAATGAGCCTCTCAACTTTTCAAGCCCTATGCTGGCCTACTAGAGTCGTGTCAAGCACCGGGACTGTCTTCATTTTGAGACAGTGTAGAGATAGAAACAGATGGATAGGTGTGTAAAAGCAGGGGGGGGGTGAAGGAGGTTCAGATGAGGGGAGGGAGTGAAACAAAAGATGGAAGAGCACGAGATATGGAGACGGGTGTGATACAAAAAAAGGAAGCAATCTCGTCAGTGATGAGGTTTGGATGGGCCACTGTCACATGTCACGTCGCTAGGGGGGAGTGATGATTCCCAGCATTCCACAGCTTTAGGAGAAGTTAACCGCCAACAAACTATGGAGCAGAGAACCCCTCAACTGTCGGCAACAACACTCATTCATGATTAGCTAAATTCAGAGATGACAAAACTGTCTGTGGCTACATAGGAACAATACTTTAGTAGAGTTCTTTGTCAGCCTACACAAGAATTCAAACATTCCATTACTGAGTTTCATCGAATCGCTCAATAATATATCGGAACATTCAAGGGCTTTGTAAGAACACACATAAATATCTGAACCATTCAATAACTAGGTCTATACTGTAGAAACGTTTCCTAAGAAATCACAAAATACCTGAGTGTCAAAGGAATTGCGACAGCAATATCATACTGTAGCCATTCTTAGCTCCATTAGGACTCGCCTGATACTCTGTGGGTTTCATAACTCTGTGGGTTTCATTTGCTAAAAGAAATCACAATATTACACACCCGACAATGAAAACTCCGTAATACTTTCCATAAAGAAGACCAAGGTAACCACTTGCTTCAGACCGCACACAGAGTGAGAATCATTAAAGGCATGTGTTACACATCAGCTGCTGGAGCTGCTCACCACCTAAAAGCTGGGACTTCTGAGAGGCCAGTTCAAATGTTGCTTCAACCCTGAAGCAAAATCAAAGAGCAATCAGGAGTAGTAGAGTGATATTTCCTAGGGTTCAAAGTCATATGAGATAGGAAGGCTAGAGTAAAAAAAGATGTTCCGAGCACATAGAAAGGACAGAAAGTAAAGAGGAGGCCAGTTGGCCAGCCCCAGCCAGCCATATGCCAGTCCAGCCCAGCTCAAATGTGGTTAGCTAGCCTAATGGGGGTTTTGCCAGGCGACTTGTCAGCCATAGTTTAGACACATGGACATCCTCTGTGGATGCACACAGTCTGTCTAGAGGCGGGCATACTTCAGGAACAGGGGGCAGAGCTGGGCAGGGCTGGGGCAGGGCAGGGCTGGGCAGGGGCTGGCCTTGGCGTCATCATGCACATCCTATCGGTCTTTCCTGTTACCGCCGGGAAGGGACTGATCACCTCCCTGTGGTGCTGGCAGGACAAACCCGCAATCTCATCCCTCTGGTCACAGTCTGGTTGGCTGTCTGAAATGAAGACTGTCCTGCTTTACTGTGTGCCGTGACCTATAGCCTAAAGTAGGCCACTGGACCAAAGCCTATTCACTTGTAAAGGTCACCAACGCAACTTGACCTGCTCTGCCTAAACCTAATGAAAAGCTGTTCAGTTCTGCTTTATCTTTGCCATTTTAACTTGGAAATAAAACTTTTACTAGATGTTCCAAATGAGGAAAGACTGTGGAATTACACTTGATCTGACACTTGCAGATCGTAGGCCACATGCCACTGGGTACGTAATGGGTGAGTGTGTCGAGTTTGACAAACAAGACATTCCAACAATACAACGGTAAGTGACCTTCACTTCACCATGACAGCACAAGGTAAGACAAGGCAGAGAAAAAGCTAACAGACACTGCTCTCTAAACTTAAACAAATCAACCACAAAACCCCCTAATATAAACAGTGGCATGCAACGAAAAAGACAAATGAAACCAATGAGCGCTCGCTGCCTCTTAGAAGAACTCGGTCTGACCGCTCCCCAGGTTTCACAGGGCCGACAAATTCGGGCTTACCCCAAAAACGTCAATCCGCCCTTTTTTTGGCCGAGGAAATCTCCCAGTCAATTGATTGCAGATCCTCAGCTCTGGGAGAGAGAGCCCCTCAAACTGGGAGCTTTGGTCCTTATCCACATGCTGCATGCAGCCTCACTCAATCTTTCCCTCTCTCTGTACCACGGCAGTGGCAGTCGCCTCACTCACAAGTCTCTCTCACATTCTCCCACTCCCTCCCTCGGCTACGGGTAATCTCTCGTTCCACCAGATTGGGCGCTCTTTTTTTTCCCCTCCCGACATCATGTGAAAGTGGGAGAAAAAAGTATTTTTGTGGTGTGTGTGCGGATTACCTAAGGCCTACAAGTTCGCAGTGTGAATGGCTGCAACTCAATTACAGCAATGTGAATCAGGTGGCAGAGGCTAGAAACCACCCTCAGCATGACATGGGACAAAGACTACTTCAACCAGGGGACTTCTGGGTTGGATAGCGGTTAGACAGGACGCTTTGTACAGTTGCATCGGTTCTGTTTACGCTAAAGAAGCCGTCGCTAAAACATAGCGACTGTTTACTAATTTGTCCCGTCACAAGTGCAAATCGTAATTAACGGCAAGTTTTCGGGGGGAAACTGGAAATGTGTCACGTGCCAGGCCATACTTTACCAAAAGCAACATGACATGAATTGCAGACCTGGATATCTAAAAAGACATTGATATCTTAGATGAATCTTTAAGAATAACAAAACTGTTTTGGACTGGAGTTAAGGATCCTGGCCAGGGCCGACCATTTAAAATGGAAAATGTGTTTTTGTCAAATATAACTGTAAGCAAAGACAGTACAGCGGGACTAGAAATCCAATAGAAATCCCAGATCACGCTTGTGGCTACGTTGGCTAGCTAAGCTGATTCACAGAAACGCGTCATTGGGTCTAGCGGTCGTCTCGCGCCGAACTGCGCATGTGAAGGCCATCAAAATCAAAGGCACTTCGATATCAAGTTGTTTTTGACTAAAATGAAACGTTTCAGAATGTAACTTTCAGGGTTGAAGTAATAACATGTTCAACTACTTAAGACATTGGTTTGAATCTAGGTTGTGCTTTTAGATTTAGAAAACATTTTCAACTAAGAGAAACTAAAAGTTATTCCTTATCAACTCCTCAAACCGCGGCCTGGTCTGCATGGTCTGCTTCACAAGCATTCCCAGAAGTCTCACGATGTTGCATTTCTTGGTTTAGAAACTCTGTGCTGTAAGCTAGTTTCCATGCTCCACTTCCTCTGGTATCCGGTGTCTCCAATCTGACAATTAGCTGCCCCATGCTAGGGCCCCATGTAACCCCCGACCTCACTTCCTGTCTCACTGCAGCGCTCTCTTCCTGTTTGCAGGTCTGGCCTGTGTCTGAGTGGAGTTCTGCTCGTCGTTCCTCTCAGCTGCTGCTGGCGCAGCGTGTCAGCTTTGCTTGTAATGGCTGGCCTTTTGCTGGTCCACTAGGTCCATCATGGCTTCATTTACGGTGGGGGGTGGGGGGCTGGGTGTGAGGCTCGAAGCCAACGCTGATGAGAATAGACAGGAGTAGCCTGGGGTAATCACATCTTTATCCTTGCTGTTGGAGACCACGCTCTCGCAGACGCTAACCTCTTAACACACACACAAATGGAGGGGCAGGTTGGATGGCTGCCAAACACGTACGTCTGCTTTTCAAATGGAACCCGATAGCCGTGACCCACACCGTTCGGCTTGGCTCAAATCGGGAGGTATCCGTCGCAAGGGTTTGAAATGATAACACAGTGGGACCGATCGAGAGCACAGCTCTACCTGCAAGAGACTGGGCCCCTCAACAGGAGGCCGGATTTAGCTCTCAAAAGAAAAACATTCATCCACTCCTGACGTTTTCTAACTCATTCTGACAGCGGCTCCCTGCCGCGTTGGGCCATGAAATATGAAAGTGTGAATAAATGAGTGCGGAGGGAGTGAAGCGTTGTTACAACAGTCGTCTCCTCACTGGGGGTCATCTGGAAATGGCAGCCCTGTGACCAGAGTCATGAGCTCGCATTAGACAAACATAACGTGTTGTTTTAACCAGACCCGCTATACAAATACACACCCGCCCCCAGGCCATTGGCTCTCAGTGGTAAGCCCCCACAGCCATGGACCCTTCACATCCCAAAGGATGGCGCTGCGATCGAAAGATGCGCATTCATGCCAAGGTCACAGACCGCCATTGTCCTTCAGACCCTTCAAAACAAACAGGGAGGGTCATGCAACGCCACCCTGTGGAACCTCAAAGCACAAAGATTAGGGTTGTCAGTAGACACACAACTCACTCCAACAGAACCTCTCAAACGCCGTGACAATGAGACAGAATGTGCAGAATATGACCGGGTGACGATAGGAGTTTCTCTGATTTACAATCATGTGAGAGGGATTTCAACTTTCAGACTAATATATATGTATATATAAAAAACATACATACATACCGTTTTCACCATTTTGCACTTGTCCTGTCATTTTCGTTCACTTTTAGTAAGTTAAGTGAACAGTATCAATCATAACATAATTAAAAAGGTACACAATAAGAAGTATCACATTGGTCAAGCCATTAATCTGACCAAGCCACTGAAATAGGGAAGCTATTTTTGCACCAATATTTCATTTAGTAAAGTTTGCCCCCGGGGCAGCATGGAAAAAATGGCAAGATACTAAATCATATTGTGTACTTATAATTTGATAATGCTGGTAAGTATTATGATGAGATTATAATTTCCCATGTGCCACCAAAATAATGAGCGCTTGGTCAGATTTTCAACTGCATTCACAAAAGGTAAACCACAGAAGCTTGTTACACCTTTTCTTGCTCCCTTTCATATGCTAATGTTGAAAGCTCTGCGTTTTAACTGGCCTAGTTTGTAATGATTCAGGGCGACACCGGCGTTCTCTGCTTTTTGTATTTGTAGGGAGGAGAATAGGGGATGGATCGTATATCACCATGATCATAAATCAATTAGTCTCTTCGCCACCTGTCGTACAACGCAACCCAAACATTCCTGCCCTTGGGGGTGTTGCTAGACGATGATCACCACCACCAACCTAAAGACCCTGACCCTAACTAACCCCTCCCCCATCTGCCTTCAATGGTCAATATCCTGATTAATCACCCAAACACTTGTCTGATGAGAAGTTTTCAAGCGAGGCAATCACAGAGAAACTGCCTTGGTGATTTTTATGAGGGGTACATTGAGTGAGTGAGCAGCGCTGGGTTTCATTCATTCATTCATTCATTTATTCATACATTCATACGCCCCTTGTCGTTTGTCACAGACAAAAGAGAGGAGAGGAATTGATGCAGCCCTTGAAGGAAATTGCGAATCAATACCCTGATGGCTTTTCAAAAGTGCTGAATGCACAGCAAACGCCACACAGTGTCATTGTTTTAAAATGGGAGACTGGACGGATATTGACGCCTGTTTGTATTGATGGTGCGTCAGTGGCAAAACACATCGTAGATGGAAAGGCCCCAACTGTCCAACACATCTAGATGACCTACCTTCCAACAACTCCGTCCCTCTAGAACAGTTGTGTTGACTCATCTAGACAAACTTCCTGCTGTGCCGACTTGCAGTAAGTCAGTCTAACGAGACGACTGCACACTACGCTGTTCATTCCAGCATTTCAGATCAGGATCTAGGTCTCAGAGGAAAGCTAAGGAAAACTCCACTGGAGAAAAAAAAGTCCTCTTCAATTTTTCATGATCTGTGGCGTTTCAACAACGTCATCACGCATTGTAATGTCAAACTGCTTGAGACGATGAGAGGGGGGGGGGTTGACAAAGTCTCAGAAGACTTCCGCTTAACAACTGCCTGGTGCCAAAACCGCTGCAAAGAGATTCTGGATATTTTCATGTACATGTTGGGCTTAACTGCTAGATAATAATATCCTTTTCACAGAGCCAGCTCCACTAACAATGCTCCCCCCACCCTTTATTGTATTCACATTTTGCTATTCGGAACGAATTCTTAAAAAGCAGCTGAAAAGATGATGGCACAAAAAAAAAAAAAAAATGTCTAATCCTCCCAATCCTCAATGTGAGAACATGGAGAAAGTAGATTTGTCAAGCTTTGATTTAGCAGTATTATTTCATTATAAAGTGTGAAATGGCTCAATCAGTGTCATGCGGAACACTGAAGTGGGGGGAGGGCCATCTGAAGACCTGAGCAAAACCAACTTGGCAGCATGTTAAAGACACTATGGTATTGTACCTATCACCTGTACCATATTCTTCAACTGCATAGAGAGTCTTTTCAGCCAACACTTACCATTCACTTCCAGAGGACTTGACAGTGGAGAGCGATTTGGCTTGGGTTTAACAGAATCTAGGGCAGGGTGGTGGTGTATTGTGTAGCAATAGCTGGGCACTGGAGGACGGTTTTTATATAAGACAAGCTGACACACGGAGCCTGCTGTAGACATTATAAGGTCGATTTTCAAAAGAACAAAAGCTGCCATGCTATTCTTTACACTGCTGGTGGGAAAGGAGGGGGGGTGAAACAGAATCCAACTAGTAAGTTTCTGCGTCACTGCCCTCCATCCAAATTTGCTAAATATGATTTTTGCAATAATCTCCCACGGTTCCCCCATTTCCTTATCTCCTTGGTCAGATCCCAAAAAATCTGATATTCGAGGACCAAGGCCAGACCAAAGCTGAGGGAGGAGGATATATCTGGCCAAACATTTTGTATCTCGAGCCAAAGTCACTTTAGAAGGTACAAGGATGCAAAATGGCGAGGCCCTAAAAGGTGACTTTTTACCCCCTCCACACGGAAACATGCACATTTGCGTAAAGTGCAATTTTTTTTTTGCGTTGTTCAGTGCCCGACTTCTCACCGGAGCAGAGCACCTCAAATTCTCTACTGGTTGAGCTCCTGTTCCTCTTATAGAATATTCACTCAAAAGTATTATGGAGCTCCTGCACCTAAATATACAACTGTATAGGCACCCCAAATGAGTACAGGAACCTATTTCAGTCAAGCATTGATTGTCACAATACTAAAGTTTGACTAATGATGCGATACGAGGCCAAGTATCAAAATAGCAAACATGTACTGTGATACCACGGGGTGGGGGATTATTAGCTTCCTGTTCGCTCCCACCCCCCCAGGACGCCTGTTCTCGTTTTCTATACGTTATGCATGTTCTTCACAAAACCCTGTCCCTGATATTCACACCTGTACTCAATACAACACATTGGATCTAACTTCAAACTGTTTACTGTATAATAGAATAGGTTACTGCAGAAAGTATGCAGAAATGGTTGATTTGCTCATATCCAAAAGGCATCCCTGTGATTTGGCAGGAAGAATGTACTAAGGAATATACAGTCAAGTCCATATTTATTGGCACCCTTGATAAAATAAGCCAAAAAATACTGTATAAAATAAATAATAGAAGTACTGCGCTATATTGTATGCTACAATATTTTTGGAGATTGTTTAAGTAATATATATCAAATCAAAATTTTGGCACCCCTCTTTTCAATACTCTAGCATCCTCCCCTTGCGAGGATAACGACACTGAGCCTTTTTCTATAATGTTTTATGAGATTGGAGAACACATGGGGAGGGATCTTAGACCATTCCTCCATACAGAATCTTTCCAGATCCTTGATATCCTTTTAAAAACGACTGGCAGGCCACTAACAAAAACCTGGTAAGTTGACCAATACGCTATGCACAAATTTGGTCGGCACAGGAAGATCGGAAAAGGGATCGATAGCCTACTCAAAAGAGATACAGTACGCTTCAAAGGTAGGATACATATCCCTAATCAACGTAATTCTAAACTCTCTTTTTCTGGTGTTAGTTCAATTCTGTTTGGTCCTACATTTTCGAAGTTGGGAGCAGTGTGTGTGCGAGATGGTATAGTTATCTGAATAGTAGGCTAAAGATTGTTTCATATAGTGCATTTTCCCTTACTGCCAAAATGACATGCAGATCATTATGCATTTACAGTCATGTCCATATTATTGGCACCCTTGATAAGAGATGATCCATCAAGGGTGACAATAATTATGAAACATTTGAAAAGTTAGGCACAAAACAGAATTTAACAAACAGAAAAATTAAGATACTGTAGCTTAGAATTACATTGATTAGGCATATGCATCCTACCTTTGAGTAGGCCATCTATCCCTTTTCCGCTCTTCCTGTGCCATCCAAATGTGCATAGCCTATTGGTCAAGTTACCAGATCTTTTGCTAGCTAGGTAACATGACTAAACAAGGTTGTTTGTTATCAAACCAACAATTAGTGGCCTTCCCAGTTGTTTAAAACCGCACGGGACATGGTTTATTCAATGACATAAAATGGGTGTGAATTGAAGTAGAAAGGGGAAAAGATAGCTCTGGTGATACGGGGCACAGCTTTTGAATAGCTTGGGCTAGAGACACGCGGTTTTCAACAATGTAAAGGCGCAGGCACGACTGTCACTGTGCTCTGTTTTTACTCTATGGCACTCAGAAGCTGCGTGACAGCGAAGCCTAGACAGACTGGCCTGTGCTCTTGGTTTTTACAGGCAAAATTAAAAGTAGTGCATCTACTTCGCTCACGCCGCGAGCTGCTCCAATAATTAAACTAATTTAACAACAGAAGACTCATCACTGTCTGTACACCCCAGCTTGCCTTCACGGCTACATTACATTTTAAAACTGATGGAGATGAGCAGAACGAGAGGACGGAGAAGCAGGTGAGTAACGGCTGGTAGGGAATACGTCTGGCTGATCACAGCTGATATTGGATGAAGCACTCATTCTGATCTGACACCACGCTCTGAACTTGGTTTGATATTCTCACTGTAGAACGAGTAGGGATGATCTCGATATGAGAAACAGACCACCCCTCCCATTCCCAAACTTTTTTTCTTCAGATCTACACCATTCACGTGGATGGCCTATTTTGAGATCAAAACAGAGAATATTGCATCCAAGCATCCCTGAAGGCCAATAATATGTATTTCTGCACAGAGGAATTGGGGAAGAATCTAACAGTGAACTGTAAACAAGACAGTACACAGTTCGCTGGCAATTATAAGTTGGCGCAAAGTAGAAGACAATGGTCAAAAAGTACAAATAGTTAGACAAATTTGGCCTGGTGTAGAGTATCCACGGGCTGACTGAGATAGAGGGGGTTGGGGTTAAGTGCACCAAGTTGACCTCTATGGGTCAATAGGTGATGGCTACATTTATCATACCTCTGCTAGCTTCCAAATGAGAACCAAGGAGGCTGCTTTCTCTAAAGAATTTCAACCACATTTCTACATCAACCTCTACGCTAATGAAGACTTACTACAGGCAACCAGATGCCCAGTGTTTATGAGAGAGACAAATATTGGAATCCCTGAATGGAAAAACATGCCATGCTGGCTTCAGGCAAAAGCAATGAAACATTGCGTCAGTTTGACGATTTAATGACTGTGGTCTGGATCATATCAGAAGTTTAAATACCTGACAGAGTCAATATAAAGCCCAGTATTTCATGCTTCATGAGAGCAGTTAAAATTCAATTTGGCTTGATAGGAAAACAATGCCGGGGGTGTGTGTTGTGGTGAGCGCTAGCTACAACAAAATGTCTAGCTGTCCAAATGAACCAATGGGAGAAATATAGTGAGAAATAGATTTGGGAAATGCTCATCAGAGAACACCCCACTTCTGGGGGTCCTTCCCACAGAGCATCTCAGAACAGAGTGCAGCCCCAAAATGGTTGCTGCACTGCAGATGAGTTGAGCGAGTGGCTACTGAAGGCTAGGGGCCAACTGAGGATGACCGCATCCTGTTGTACGATGTGGGAACCGCCAACACTGGGACAATGGAGAGACACGCTCACGCTAGAGAAATCCACCCTCGTCGAAGAGATGGCAAGAATTCGACAAGCAAAACAAACATAGCGTTCATTTCAGCTCCCGTTTCATAAGTTGTGTGTGGGCAGAACATTCCTTGGTGATTGCAATTACCAAAACGAACACACATGCAATGTGAAAACGCATTCAATTTTGGCATTCCACTCTTTCATAAGAGTCTGTCCAGCCTTGCCTAACACAGACAAAAGATACCGTTTTCAGAGAGGCAATTAGCTCACATGTATTTCCATTAGGTCACATCTATTTTTCTTTGTTGCCGCTATTCTATTGAGGCTAAATATACTTGTACTAAATAAGAGTACTGCAACACATTATACGGTAATAGAGCACTCCAACACAACATAACTACCAGGTCATTCTCACAGCAAAATCATAATGTTGACAAAAGAGACAGAAAATATAAATATTTGCAATAGGCCTATTCCTGGTTCTGCTGTTAAGGTCTACAAAGACCGTGTGTGGACTGGACAGCCATGGAAAGTAGGTGACACTCTTCATCAAATAGGCCTATGCTTATAAAACCTTGACACCCTTTAAAACCTTATGAAACAAGACATCTTAACAATCCCGCTCAGCTCAGACTCCCTGATCATCAACACTTGTGCTCAGCAAAATAATGTTGTGGACATAACGTATGATTCTAGTGTTTGCTGAACACAGTTATGTAAGCTACTGAAAATGTCACAAGTTAAACAGAGCAAGCCTCAAAATAAGTACGAGTTGTAGGGAAATGTACATGGAGCTACAGATGAGACAAAGATGGCCTTATATTAGGGCGGGAGCCGCAAGTTAGAGGCAGAGAGGGCTTTGACAAACGAAGAGTGGCTGGTGTGTACATGGTGAAAGATGTTCTGGAAATAGCCCTGGAACACAAAGCAGCGAACACCTCCTGGAGCCCCCCCACCACATTTCACACACGCAGGACGCCAAACTACATGCTTGGGGTTTCCACGTTCATTTTGATTTAAATGGAACTCGGAGAGGAACTAAAGCAATTTTTAACTCCCTCCCGCTCGCTCGGTCTCTGATAACGCGCCCAGTCAATGGACTGTGGGTCTATTTAACTGCAGGCAGCCCACAGCACAGTCATACATAATGAATGGTAACTCACACGAAAGCCTAATCACCATTGTGCTGTCACCCAGCAGAGAAGATGGCTTGTTTAATTTACTGCGCCGCATAAGTCTCAGTTCTGCCCAATTTAGTTTAGCAATCTCGATGAGTGAGTACTCCAGGTATTTATCAATATGCTTTTCTCCCAATGCCATGGATCAGTAAGAATGTAAATGCTAATGTGCCTGCTGCAGTGTGTGTGTGTGTGTGTGTGTGTGTGTTTTACAGGGCGAAAACAACACGTTCTCTGACAATAAACCACACGACAAAGGCTGGGTGAAATAAACTCATCAACATTAAGACTGCAATAAGACATATACACTACATGACCAAAAGTATGTGGACACCTGCTCGTCGAACATCTCATTCCAAAATCTTGGGCATTAATATGGAGTTGGTCCCCCCTTTGCTGCCATAACAGCCTCCACTCTTCTGGGAAGGCTTTCCACTAGATGTTGGAACATTGCTGTGGGGACTTGCTTCCAATCAGCCACAAGTCTTAGTGAGGTCGGGCACTGATGGGCGATTAAGCCTGGCTGACAGTCAGCATTCCAATTGATCCTAAAAGGTGATCGATGGGGTTGAGGTCAGGGCTCTGTGCAGGCTAGTCAAGTTCCTACACACCGATCTCAACAAACCATTTCTTTATGGACCTCGCTCTGTGCACGGGGGCATTGTCATGCTGAAACAATAAAAGGCCTTCCCCAAACTGTCACCACAAAGTTGGAAGCAACAGAATTGTCTAGAATGTCATAGGATGCTGTAGCGTTAAGATTTCTCGAACCATGAAAAACAGCCCAAGACTATTATTCCTCCTCCACTTTAAGGTTTACACTATGCATTCGGGCAGGTAGCCTACTTCTGGCAACCGCCAAACCCACTGCTCCAAAGTCCAATGGTGACAAGCTTTACACCACTGCAGCCGACACTTGGCATTGTGCATGGTGATCTTAGGATTGTGTGTGGCTGCTCGGCCATGGAAACCCATTTCATGAAGCTCCCGACAAGCAGTTATTGTGCTGATCTTGCGTCCAGAGCCAGTTTGGAACTTGGTAGGGAGTATTGCAACAGAGGACAGACAATTTTTACACGCTACGCGCTTCAGCGCTCGGTGGTCCCGTTCTGTGAGCTTGTGTGGCCTACCACTTCCTGGCTGAGCTGTTGTTGCTCCTAGACGTTTACACTTCACAATAACTGCACTTACAGTTGACCGGGGCAGCTCTAGAAAACCAGAAATTTTACAAACTGACTTGTTGGAAAGGTGGCATCCTATGACAGTGCCACACTGAAAGTCACTGAGCTCTTCAGTATTATTTTAAAAATTTAACTAAGTAAAGCCATTCTACTGCCGATGTTTGTCTATGGAGATTGCATGGCTGTGTGCTCGATTTATACACCTGTCAGCAACGCGTGTGGCTGAAATAGCCGATTCCACTCATTTGAAGGGGTGTCAAAATACTCTCGCATATGTAGTGTAGTTGTTGGAACAGTATATTGCATGGTCATTCATGTTAACCAAAAACTAAAGAAAATCGTGTTGGTGTGTAATGACACATAGGATACTTACACAACCTAGGCGCCGAAAAGAGATGGCTGCCTCGCTTCGTGTTCCTTGGAAAATATGCAGTATTTTGTTTTTTTACGTGTTATTTCTTACATCGGTACCCCGGGTAATCTTAGGTTTCATTACATACAGTCGGGAGGAACTACTGAATATACGATTAACGTCAACTCATCATCGTTCCTACCAGGAATATGACTTTCCCGAAACGGATCCAGTGTCTTGCCTTCCACACAATACAATGGATCTGATCCCAGCCGGCGACCCTGTGCGACGCCGAAAAAGGGGAAAACGTGGCGGTCTCGTGGTCAGGCTTCGGAGACGGGCACATCGCGTTCCACTCCCTAGCATACTACTCGCCAATGTCCAGTCTCTTGACAATAAGGTTGATGAAATCCGAGCACGGGTAGCATTCCAGAGAGACATCAGGGATTGCAACGTGCTCTGCTTCACGGAAACATGGCTAACTCAAGGGACGCTAACGGAGTCGGTGCAGCCAGCTGGTTTCTCCATGCATCGCGCCGATAGAAACAAACATCTTTCCGGTAAGAAGAGGGGCGGGGGGGTATGCCTTATGATTAACGAGAAGTGGTGTGATCATCATAACAACACACAAGAACTCAAGTCGTTCTGTTCACCTGATCTAGAACTCCTCACAATCAAATGTCGACCGCATTATCTACCAAGGGAATTCTCGTCAATCATAATCACAGCCGTATATATTCCCCCCCAAGCAGACACATCGATGGCCCTGAACGAACTTTATCTGACTCTTTGTAAACTGGAAACCACACACCCTGAGGCTGCATTCATCGTAGCTGGGGATTTTAACAAGGCTAATCTAAAAACAAAACTCCCTAAATTCTATCAGCATATCGATTGTGCTACCAGGGCTGGAAAAACACTAGACCATTGTTACACTAATTTCCGCGACGCTTATAAGGCCCTCCCCCGCCCCCCTTTCGGAAAAGCTGACCACGACTCCATTTTGTTGATTCCAGCCTACAAACAAAAACTCAAACAACAAGCTCCCGCGCTCAGGTCTGTTCAACGCTGGTCCGACCAATCTGAATCCACGCTTCAAGACTGCTTCGATCACGCAGATTGGAATATGTTCCGCATCGCGTCCAACAACAATATTGACGAATATGCTGATTCGGTGAGCGAGTTCATTAGGAAGTGCATTGACGATGTCGTACCCACAGCAACGATAAAAACATTCCCAAACCAGAAACCGTGGATTGACGGCAGCATTCGCGTGAAACTGAAAGCGCGAACCACTGCTTTTAACCAGGGCAAGGTGACCGGAAGCATGACCGAATACAAACAGTGTAGCTATTCTCTCCGCAAGGCAATCAAACAGGCCAAGTCTCAGTACAGAGACAAAATCGAGTCGAAATTCAACAGCTCAGACACAAGAGGTATGTGGCAGGGTCTACAGTCAATCACGGATTACAAAAAGAAAACCAGCCCCGTCGAGGACCAGGATGTCTTGCTCCCAGACAGGCTAAACAACTTTTTTGCCCGCTTTGAGGACAATACAGTGCCACTGACACGGCCCCCTACCAAAACCTGCGGGCTCTCCTTCACTGCAGCCGAGGTGAGTAAAACATTTAAACGTGTTAACCCTCGCAAGGCTGCAGGCCCAGACGGCATTCCCAGCCGCGTCCTCAGAGCATGCGCAGACCAGCTGGCAGGTGGTGAGGGTAGGTAACAACATCTCCACCCCGCTGATCCTCAACACTGGGGCCCCACAAGGGTGCGTTCTGAGCCCTCTCCTGTACTCCCTGTTCACCCACGACTGCGTGGCCATGCACGCCTCCAACTCAATCATCAAGTTTGCGGATGACACTACAGTGGTAGGCTTGATCACCAACAACGACGAGACGGCCTATAGGGAGGAGGTGAGGGCCCTCGGAGTGTGGTGTCAGGAAAATAACCTCATACTCAACGTCAACAAAACAAAGGAGATGATTGTGGACTTCAGGAAACAGCAGAGGGAGCACCCCCCTATCCACATCGACGGGTCAGTAGTGGAGAAGGTGGAAAGTTTTAAGTTCCTCGGTGTACACATCACGGACAAACTGAACTGGTCCACCCACACAGACAGCGTTGTGAAGAAGGCGCAGCAGCGCCTCTTCAACCTCAGGAGGCTGAAGAAATTCGGCTTGTCACCAAAAGCACTCACAAACTTCTACAGATGCACAATCGAGAGCATCCTGTCGGGCTGTATCACCGCCTGGTACGGCAACTGCTCCGCCCACAACCGTAAGGCTCTCCAGAGGGTAGTGAGGTCTGCAGAACGCATCACCAGGGGCAAACTACCTGCCCTCCAGGACACCTACACCACCCGATGTCACAGGAAGGCCATAAAGATCATCAAGGACAACAACCACCCAAGCCACTGCCTGTTCACCCCGCTATCATCCAGAAGGCGAGGTCAGTACAGGTGCATCAAAGCAGGGACCGAGAGACTGAAAAACAGCTTCTATCTCAAGGCCATCAGACTGTTAAACAGCCACCACTAACATTTAGCGGCCGCTGCCAACATACTGACTCAACTCCAGCCACTTTAAAAATGGGAATTGATGGAAATTATGTAAAAATGTACCACTAGCCACTTTAAGCAATGCCACTTAATACAATGTTTACATACCCTACATTACCCATCTCATATGTATATATACTGTACTCTATATCATCTACTGCATCTTGCCATCTTTATGCAATACATGTACCACTAGCCACTTTAAACTATGCCACTTTATGTTTACATACCCTACAGTACTCATCTCATATGTATATACCGTACTCTATACCATCTACTGCATCTGCCATGCCGTTCTGTACCACCACTCATCCATATATCTTTATGTACATATTCTTTATCCCTTACACTTGTGTGTGTGTGTAAGGTAGTAGTGTGGAATTGTTAGGTTAGATTACTGTTGGTTATTACTGCATTGTCGGAACTAGAAGCACAAGCATTTCGCTACACTCGCATTAACATCTGCTAACCATGTGTATGTGACTAATAAAATTTGATTTGATTTGATTTGATTTGATGGCAAGACACACTGTGTACTACGATCTACGTCACTTACACAGCAAGTTTCTCATCGGCTTGCTAAATCATGTCAGCTGACATGGTCAGACATCACCACAGGCACGGTGAAAGCCTGTACCCATTCTGCCCATTAAAAGACTGATGTGGTCCGAGTCTGGCCACTGGAGGCTTAACTTAGCTCCGCTCTGGATCCTTGCACTGGAATCTCATCAGTTTAGCGAACAACAGCAGCCTCTCTGAAGCAGTGTACCATGACTGAGATCCACAGAGATGGGATGGCTTCTCCCCGGCTCTACTGTGTTGACAGACCATAGAGACAGTGGAAGCAGCAGCAGGCAGCAGCTCACAAAAGAGGTTTGGCTGAAGTGAGCAGGGCACAGCACACAGTATGATAATGACACGATGAGCTGAGCTCTTCAGTTTGCCCTAGTAGAAGCCAAAGCATTATCAGATCCGTTCTGGGTCATTATCCTCCCGTTCACACAGATCTGGCACCGGCCTCATCTAATGTGCAGGCAGGAAGCAGGGTGATGCCGCCATCTATGCCCGCCTGGCACCCGCCAACACGGCAGAACCTGTTATACACGGACAACAATTCTAAAAAAAGGTCCATGCAGGACGTCAACCAGATAATCTGTCAGTGTCTCTGCCTTGACAGAAGCCCAGAGGTACAGTTTCACAACTACAAAAGTGATTGACTGACCAAAAAGTAAAAGGTCCCTAGAAATACATGCACAAGGAAACAGAGGCATACTGTGCAAGCTACATTGTGTTTGATTAGTAGGACTATTTCCTGGCGGAGAACATTTGCAAGCTGGTGTAGTAAGTACCCTGTGCTGAAGTGACCCCAGGCCGCCAGGCTAGCTGTTGGCAGGAGGGGGTTAACTCCTCAGAATGTGCAGTGGAGCTGCTCTAACAAGAATATTAAAGGCATGTCCCTGGGTGCTGACAGAGAGCACCGAGACAGGGAGAGGAGGAAGGAGAGATGAGGGGAGAGAGAGAGAGCGAGAGAGAGAGAGAGAGAGAAGGGAAAGCGAATGAGAGCATGTGGTGGTGGTGGGAGGGGGAATACGATTTTCAATGACAATGTGCTTAAGATCCTAGTTTCAATGAAGGAACATATCATCCGTCAACGTTAATGTCAGTGTCCAGGGGAAAATGAAGGGAAATGGAATGGAAGCCATTCATTAGGAAAGGGGCAGGAGAGCCCAAAGCGGCCAGTCTCGCCCCGCTGATAGCCGCCCCGGGAAAATAAATATATACAGAGACCATTATTAATTGTGCATTTCCGAGGTGGCAGGCCAGGCACGATAAAAGGTTGGTTCTCATGCTACAGAGATATTATTAGACTAGCTGCCTGGGCTGGAATCGGTTAGTATTGTACAACTACCAGGGGCTGTCAATGGGAATGAAGACGAGGTTTCACTGCCTGCCTGGAGTGGCTGACTGGCTGGAAGGAGAATGGGCCTGGCTCTTTACAGCAATGTGGATGTACTCAGTGGAAGCAATTGATACCATTGTTTTATGGATGGGGGGGGATTAACTGACGACAATAGAGCTCTTTCACTGGAAATGTCAGCCGTCAAGCTGAGGGACTGTCCGACTCGGCAAAAGAGACTTCTATGAAAGCAAAGGCACAAAATGGATGTGGAAAAAATGACACTGCCACAATATCCCCACACAAATTGTGAAATGCAATAGGTCTCTCGTGGTAGAATAGATTAGGCCAACAGTGTGTGCGTGTACGGCAATGCCAGACCAAAGTGAACTGTACCAAAATAGACCGTACGAACTCAATATAGATAAAGTAGTAAGCTACACCAAATTAAATGTACTAATTAGCTATAGCTTCGTCTTCCACACAGCGATCTGAAAAACAGCCTTATGTAGGCTAAATCTGCTCAGAATCTCAATGTCTAAATCAATTGTCTTTTCAATCATACCCGATACAATGAATCACAATAATAGCTCAGTGATCAGTCTTAAGGTTAGCCTCATTTCAAAAGAAGACAAAAACTGACCTAATTCTTCAGGCATATTAAACTGGTGAGGGACTTAAAATATCAGAACTGATTATCCATTCTAGGCCATTTTTTCCTGATGAGATTATACAATAGCTGATAATATTAAAGATCCCTCACAACAGCCTTCCAGCACTGCGTAGGTAACACAATGGCATTGGGTCTCCGACTTCCCATCTGGGTTTAGGTATATTGGAATAGTAACTTGAGGGGAGGCGCTCTGCCACTTTAAGACTTCAATGAAGCATAGTTATTCGAGCTACCACTCTGATCTAATTGCTCTCCTACATGAACACGGGAGAGCTGTGCACTCTGACACGTAAAGATTATTTAATACCATCAAAGCCATAAAGGGAGAAATAAAAGGAGGCGATAGAAAAGGGGGGGATGACTTAATTCTGGCTGACATTATGCTAATTTACTCGTCGATTAAACATTTGATCTCAATACAGTTTTCTGTTCCCAAAACTACAATCTGTTACGAACAGAGTGGACTAAGTTTAGTAGACGTTGACAAAGTTTGAAAAAATGTCGTTGTTTACAAGGTGTTCAAAGGCAAATTGAGTTATTGTGCACTTCACAGAATAGGTGTTCCCCAACGGAAATATGCAAATTAATGTTAGAACGCGGCAATAAAATCTCGCTAGCTCGTGCTTGGCTCTGCCCACCTTCTTGCTTGTTCTGTCCATAATGGCTAATTTTTTCCCATTTGAAACAACAGGCACAGGTCTATCTTGGTTTAGGTATCTTGGTTTAGGTATAAAAATCTTTGAGATTAGTATCCCACAGAGCTGCTGATTTGTGATGTCATTTTGTATTTGGGAGCACCCAGTGTTATCCCTAAAAGTGGCCTTTTACTCTCTGTAGATTGTCATTCACTGTTTATTGAAGGTAGAATTATGAGTTAAAATGATACGGTAGCTAAATACTAAGCCTATCTACCAAATATACTCATGTCTAGCAAGATGGAGGGCTATAAGACACCTAGCAATGTGGTGGGGTTCAGGGATGGGCAGAAATGTTTGCCCAACTGATTGTAGCGATAGAAAGTACAGCTACATTTGGTATAGAGATTCTACCAAAAAGGCAACCTCAACATATTTTAACTTTGGTTAGCCGAGGCACACAGTGGGTGTATAGCCTTACCACAGCCCTATCTGTCCCTTGTGTTCAGTCGGTGACTTCCTGCTTCCCAAAGTTGAGACTGTGCAGGAGAAATGACAGATGAGACAGGTCCCCCACAATAGCAGGTTACCCTGGAGATATCACACAGCGCTTGCTAAACGGTAAACACCTCAACCGAGTCGACCCGCTCACGCTGAGATGCCGGGGTTTGTGTGGGTTTTATTTTAAGGGTGAGGAGCTCCGATCTGAGCGAAACCACAGTTTCGAGAGCTGAGGCTTTGGTTCTCTTTTATGAAAGAAATACATTAGTCAGTCAGACATTTTGGGAGTTTGTTATAATGAGCAGTAGTGTGATGTGTCAAGTCTTCCAACTCTGATGTTGTTTATCATGAAGTTGTTTCTTTGCCGTTGACTAACTGTTTACACAGGGAAAGAAACACTTGCTGAATAGAGAAGGTAGGAGTTGGAGTGCAGCTAGATAGTGTGGCTGACACTCATGTAGGTCAAGGCCTGGTTTCATCAAACAGGCCCCAGCCCCAGACCTCTTCAGAATGAGTAGAAATAAATTGCAATGTTATAGTGGTTTTGGCCGGGGTACTCGCTAATGTTGCCGCTGCCTTTGGGAATGGGGCGAGTGTGGGAAAAGACTGAGGAGGAGGGTGGGAGTCGCTGCCATGGGAGTGGAGTGGGGATTGGGGAAGTTAGGCCCCTGTGATGTAGGAATATAGGAGCTCGAGTCAGCCTGGTTGATGGGAGTTTGACAGGCCAGCTCACGCATACTGATTCTATCTCCACCCGGTCCACCGTCTGCTTCCCTACTCTCCTAGTCCTCCCTGGGAGCCATGAAAGGGTTAATCTCTTCTCCCACTGGGCTTCTTCTCACTACCATATTTGGTAGTGAGTGGAAACGCCAACCGGATGCCTCACATTTATACATCCTGTGAAATATCTGTCTCATTGTTCTATCTGTACTAATCTCATGTCCTGCAGAAAAGGTTTCAAAGTGGAAACACTTTCCCACCATCCTCCAATAACCCATCTCACTTCATCTGGTCATGAGTGTCAAGTTCTTCAGTGTCCACATCACTGAGGACTTCACATACTCCTCTCACACCAAAACAGTCATGAAGAAGGCACGGCAGCGCCTCTTCTTCCGCAGGAGGCTCACATTTTTTGGCATGGCACCTTAGATCGCAAAGAACTTTTAGAGCTGCAACATCGAGAGCATCCTGACTGGTTGGATCACCACCTGGTATGGAAACAGCACCGCCTTCAATCGGAAGGTCCTACAGAGGGTGGTGCAGACAGCCCAGCACATCACTGTGAGCGAACTCCCAGCCATCAAGGACGTACATGCCAGGCGGTGTCTGGTGTAAATGGGGAGATGCACACAGGCCCGAAAATTTGCCAAAGACTCCAGCCACCCGAGACATGGACTCTTCTCCATGCTCCCGTCCGGCAGGTGGTACTGGTTAGTGCTGGCCGATACATCTAATTAATTTGATTAATTCGAATGCATGTTTTTGAGCGATATTCCAAATGTCTGTATTGCAAGAATCAAGGTTTTGTTATTTTTCATTTTTATGAGAGTTTATGTCTGTTCTCGTGTTGTATTTTTGGTCTTGTCTCTTTCGCTCCTTCTGTGCACCTTCCCATTTACACCAGAGATCTATATATAATGACGAGATGCCGCCCTAACAATGGGAGTCAAGCTTAGGTCCGAAATAAGCCTATAGAAAGAAACGCATTGAGCTTATAAATGGACAGATTTTAGCGAGAAGGAAACCTATCACTTCGCCTCTTCCTCTATGGTTTACACACACACAAAGCCCCTCCCCCTGCCTCACACGCCAACAAAGTTGAGAGATCACATCTTCCTCTCTGACAAGCGGTTTCAACTTACTATTTGCATTTCTAGTTTAGTCCAACAGAATCGGTCATATTTTACAGTAATACAGATATGAACTTTTCCAACGATACCCGTTTTATGTCTCAACTACTCAAATTGCACGCAGCGCAGACACTACTAAAATGAGAGCATCAATGAACATTGATTCTGGAAAGACCGTTATACAAGCTGTCTAGTCTGTTTTATAAATGTGCATTAAGCATAAAACACAATTATATAAGAAATTGTCAACTCGTTCTTAGTCTGAGAACTAAGTTAGGCCACTTGATTTCAACATCTGAACAAAGTGGTACAGGACAACATGCTTTTCAAACAGTTGGAGACAGAGCGAAGGGTGTAATTAAACAATTAAACTGTTCTGCCTTGTAAGCTAGCAAACAGATCCAAGTTGACTAAACTTGAAATATAAAGACTAGCTGGCTAGTCACGATCACGTGGGCTTGAGAGATTTTTGATGAGACCTGTGTTCATTTTCTTGTATTGATGCACTTGTTTTGAGATCAGCTAATGCCTGCTGCAGTGAAGTTAGTCATTATTAGTGAATGTGCATTATGCATGGTTTTAGTCAAATTTGTAACAAAAAAAAGGGCATTTTCATAGACAGACTTGAAAGCTAGATCAGTGATTATTGCAACAACAAAAAAGCCGGTTAAACTATTTTGATCAAATAATTAAGTTATTAGTGGATCTTATGGTTGTTGAAGGCTTATATTTAGCCTAGGTATAAATTCATAAGACCAGAATTCATTAGATTATTGCTGACTGTCTGAAATGCAGTGTATTGACCTTTAATTGTACAACAATGCTTATTAAAAAATATATATACCTTGAATCACTCATAAGTTTGAAAAAAAATATATGATTTTTAGGTCATATCGCCCAGCCCTAGTACTGGTGCATCAACGCTCAGACCAACAGACCCCTAAACAGCTTCTATCCCTGGCTATAAGACTGTTAAATGTCTAACTAATGATCTCCCACAGACTACCCACATTAACTCGATGCCCATCCACAGATCTCGACCCACTCTGACACCCTTCACCCTTACTCAAACGCACACTCACAGCAAACATTTACACCCACACGCAGCCTCAAACCTATGCTGCTGTTATTGATTGCCATTAGTATCTATCTATTTATCTTGCCACGGGTCACTATTACTCCTGTTTACATGTATATATTACCATTAGTATATTACCATATATTACCACTTTTCAGCCCTGTTTACATGTATATCCTACTACCAGTCACTTCTTATGTATAAATCTACCTCAACCACTCCTGTAACCCTGCACATTGAATAAGGTACTGGAACTGACTTGTACATTGGCTTCAGAAAGTAATCACCCTCAATGTTCCCTGGTAGAAGGAAAATCAGCCCGCGCAGAGAAGCACGAGATTGAACTTCACTCATCTTTCTAGTTTTCCCTTTTAGTTTAGTTAACACTATCAATGTTTCCCTCTACTGTGCGAATTGTGAACGAATCAACGCAATATTAGCCACTTTCAGTGCAACATACTAAACTGTGCAAGAGATTTTCTTGTAGGCAGAGCACATTGGAGTAGGATTTCATTGCATTGACAGGCACAAATCAGGCCCATACACTACACCGACCGGTGCGCCATAACCATTCAGAGCTGCAGTTCCCCTATATGCAAATAGACCATTGCCATATATGGATCTGTGCCATTCCCTTTGAACTGGACTGTGTTTACAGTATGAGTGGTCGTGAGTAGATGCACTTGTTTTGAGATCAAAGCAAGAGCTGCATGTAGCCACGTGTGCACATTTTGTTCATATCCTTTGCTAGTTAGTGAGTTATTAGCCCAGTTATTGATCATTTGTAGTCAGCAATAGGGGAGTGGTTACTTCCTACAAGAGCACAAAACGTGTGCATTTTAGCCATCTTTGAAAAGCAAGTCAGGTAAAGAGCATTTTTTCTGTCTTAAAAAGGACAGTGTTGTATTTTGAGCAGGGCTTGAACAGGCTAAATAGCCAATATGCAGAGGGTAGCATCATTTGTCTGATTCTCTGTAATAATGATATGGCAATAATAATGAATGTTATTTTGTAAAGTGGTTTCTTGCATCACACAACAAGTGGATAAACAGGCGAACAACAATCCCTACATGTTATTTTCAAAAGTCTCATGGATTGTAGGCCTACATTGAACACCACACATTGGCTGCAACTGTAGGCCGAATAATAGAACATTTCCATGTTACAATGTTATGAGATGCATTTTCTCCATTGTTTTTAATGATAGGCCTACATGATGATCAAATAGCCAAAGTAGCCTACTTGGCCATTGTTATAACTGTAACCTATAGCGGGTATAGCCTTAGTGTTCACAGTAAACGTGCTCCAGAAGTTGCATAAAGTTTGCGCTGAGCAGACCTGAAATTTGCTCAGTGCCTTAAAAAAAATGTGGGAACATTGATCACACCCCTTTACTTTTTCAACATTTTGTCAACGTTCTACACAAAATACTCTGTAATTTCTAAGTGGACAAAAAATAAATAAAATACTAATATATCTTGATTTGATACGTTTTCAACCCGAGTCAATACATTTGAACTTAAAAACGATTTGTTCCACACGTTACATGAAAAATAAAGAAAGTGGCAGCCATTTTGAATCACTATCATGTTTATTACTATCAAATAACATTTTCCAGTGTCACACTTATGATTTTGAAGAGGAAGGAAAAAGTGGGGGAGAGCAGGGGGGGGTCCTGTCTTACTTCAGAGGAGGTATGGTGAGGCGGCAAAGTAAGTGAGTGAGTGATGACACATTTATCGCAATGTGAAACCAAGTCGTGTGAGGTTTCTAACTGGCATATCTCATACAAGAAGGAAACCGACATCCGTAGACACACAAGTCGTTTGACGGTCGCTCAAAAAAATGTCCAACTCTATCTACACTCAAAATACAGTACTAGGCTATACAATTGAGTTTTCTGCTATCCTAAAACACATTGTATGGTCTAATCCTAAAACTTAGAATAGACAAATCACCAACAACAGCATGTCTGCACTATAGACTACATATACAGTATCTGCCACAAGAGAAGCTGATGAACACATTGACTTGAGGTGCCTGCAAGGCTGAAGTTGATAACTTATGACCATAGAATTTTAACTACATGGCCAAAGGTGTGTGGACGCACCTTCAAATTAGTGGAATCGGCTATTTCAGCCACACCCGTTGCTGACAGGTTTATAAAATGGAGCACACCGCCATGCAATCTCCATAGACAAACATTGGCAGTATAATGACCCATACTGAAGAGCTGTGACTTTCAACATGGCACCGTCATAGGATGCCACCTTTGCAAACAAGTCAGTTTCCTTAAATGTCTGCCCCGCTAGAGCTTCCCCGGTCAACTGTATTATAAAGTGGAAACTAGAGGTCGACCGATTAATCGGAATGGCCGATTAATTAGGGCCGATTTCAAGTTTTCATAACAATCGGAAATCGGTATTTTTGGACACCGATTTGGCCGTTTTTTTTTTTTTTACACCTTTATTTAATCTTTATTTAACTAGGCAAGTCAGTTATGAACACATTCTTATTTTCAATGACGGCCTCGGAACGGTGGGTTAACTGCCTCGTTCAGGGGCAGAACGACAGATTTTTACTTTGTCAGCTCGGGGGATTCAATCTTGCAACCATACAGTTAACTAGTCCAACGCTCTAACCACCTGATTACATTGCACTCCACGAGGAGCCTGCCTGTTACGCGAATGCAGTAGAAGCCAAGGTAAGTTGCTAGCTAGCATTAAACTTATCTTATAAAAAACAATCAATCAATCATAATCACTAGTTAACTACACACGGTTGATGATATTACTAGTTTATCTAGCGTGTCCTGCGATGCATATAATCGATGCGGTGCGTATCGTTGCTCCAATGTGTACCTAACCAAAAACATCCATGTCTTTCTTAAAATCAATACACAGAAGTATATATTTTTAAACCTGCATATTTAGCTAAAAGAAATCCAGGTTAGCAGGCAATATTAACCAGGTGAAATTGTGTCACTTCTCTTGCGTTCATTGCACGCAGAGTCAGTGTATATGCAACAGTTTGGGCCGCCTAATTTGCCAGACTTTTACGTAATTATGACATAACATTGAAGGTTGTGCAATGTAACAGGAATATTTAGACATATGGATGCCACCCGTTAGATAAAATACGGAACGGTTCCGTATTTCACTGAAAGAATAAACGTCTTGTTTTCGAGATGATAGTTTCCGGATTCGACCATTAATGACCTAAGGCTCGTATTTCTGTGTGTTATTATGTTATAACTAAGTCTATGATTTGATAGAGTAGTCTGACTGAGCGGTGGTAGGCAGCAGCACGCTCGTAAGCATTCATTCAAACAGCACTTTCCTGCGTTTTGCCAGAAGCTCTTCGCTGTGCTTCAAGCCTATCAACTCCCGAGATTAGGCTGATGTAACCGATGTGAAATGGCTAGCTAGTTAGCGGGGTGCGCGCTAATAGCGTTTCAAACGCCACTCGCTCTGAGACTTGGAGTAGTTATTCCCCTTGCTCTGCATGGGTAACGCTGCCTCGAGGGTGGCTGTTGTCATTGTGTTCCTGGTTCGAGCCTAGGGAGGAGCGAGATGGAAGCTATACTGTTACACTGGCAATACTAAAGTGCCTATAAGAACATCCAATAGTCAAAGGGAAATGAAATACAAATGGTATAGAGAGAAATAGTCCTATAATTCCTATAATAACTACAACCTAAAACTTCTTACCTGGGAATATTGAAGACTCATGTTAAAAGGAACCACCAGCTTTCATATGTTCTCATGTTCTGAGCAAGGAACTTAAACGTTAGCTTTCTTACATGGCACATATTGCACTTTTACTTTCTTCTCCAACACTTTGCTTTTGCATTATTTAAACCAAATTGAACATGTTTCATTATTTATTTGAGACTAAATTGATTTTATTGATGTATTATATTAAGTTAAAATAAGCGTTCATTCAGTATTGTTGTAATTGTCATTATTACAAATACCTTTTTTTATTATTAATATATATATATATATATATATATATATATATATATATATATATCGACCGATTAATCGGCCGATTAAAAAAAAAAAATAATAATAATAATATTTTAAAAACAATATAAAAAATAATACTAATAATATATATATATTATTATAATGTTTTTATTATTTTATATAAATAAATAAAAATTAATTAAAAATTAATCGGCCGATTAATCGGTATTAATCGGTATGGTTTTTTTGGTACTCCAATAAATTGGTATCGGCGTTGAAAAATCATAATCGGTCGACCTCTAGTGGAAACATCTAGGAGCAACAACAGCTCAACCACGAAGTGGTAGGCCACACAAGCTCACAGAACAGGACTGCGAGTGCTGAAACACGTATCATCAGTCCTCGGTTGCAACACTCACTACAGAGTTCCAAACTGCCTCTGGAAAAAACGTCAGCAACTGTTAGTCGGGAGCTTCATGAAATGGGTTTCCATGGTCGAGCAGCCACACAAACAAGCCTAAGATCCCCATGCGCAATGCCAAGCGTCGGCTGGAGTGGTGTAAAGATCGCTACCATTGGACTCTGGAGCAGTGGAAACGCGTTCTCTGGAGTGATGAATCACGCTTTACTATCTGGCAGTCCAGAAGTATCTGGGTTTGGAGGATGCCAGGAAAACACTACCTGACCCAATGCATAGTGCCAACTGTAAAGTTTATTGGAGGCGGCATAATGGTCTAGGGTTATTTTTCATCGTTCGGGAAGGCCCCTTAGTTCCAGTGAAGGGTAATCTTAACGCTACAGCATACAGCGATATGCTAGACGATTCTGTGCTTCCAACTTTGTGGCAACAGTTTGGGGAAGGCCCATTCAGCATGACAATGCCCCCGTGCCCAAAGCGAGATACATACAGAAATGGTTTGTCGAGATCGGTGTGGAAAACTTGACTGGCCTGCACAGAACCCTGACCTCAACCCCCATAGAACACCTTTGGGATGAATTGGAACGCTGACTGCGAGCCAGACCTAATCGCCCAACATCAGTGCCCGACCTCACTAATGCTAATGGCTGATGGAAGCAAGGCCCTGCAGCAATGTTCCAACATCTAGAGGAAAGCCTTCCGAAGATTGGAGGTTGTTATAGCAGCAAATGGCGGACCAACTCCATTTTAATGCCCATCATTTTGATTTTTTAGTTGCCAAACTCATAACACGGTGAACACATCTCAGATCCTCTTGCCCTTGAGGGAGGACAGGCGAAACCCAAGGACGATTGGATTGTTGACGTACCAGACCAGTCAGTAGACTAAATCTTTCCCATAGGGCTCATCCTGTATCATGAGTTGGCTACAGTGACACAGCAGATTAAACTTATATGATTGTTTCATTTTCCACTGACCTGAAGGACCAAAAGGGCAGGTTATATTACATACGGAGTGGCTACGGGACTGGATTTTCTGACGCCTTTTCCGAATAGCTAAACAACCGTACTTTTAGCGGGAAATAACGCAATCGTATGCAAAAATATTATGTTTTATAGTCAGTGAATTTTCAAAAATCGAGTATGTTTGAAACGCAAGGATGTTATACTAATATCGGCTCTACATCTAGTAGAATTCGGTGCACACTTTTCCACCGTGCATTGGAAGAAATGGGCTTTGAGTGATCGGCACTAGTTCTCTACAATTAGCCAAACAACAAAACTAGGCTACTTAATTGGGAAGATGCCAAATAGCGAAGCTTCCGCGGTGGTGTTCAATTCTAGGCTAAGTAGTTTTTGTTCTCCTTTAAAATGATCACAAGTATTGCATCGTAGGCTACATCATTTGTATTTTTTTTTACCAAATGTTGATTTCAGTTGTCATTGATAAGTGTTTATTGTTCTCTTGGCCTTCTCTAAAGCTTCTAAACTAAATACTACACCATCATTTGATTTCTGAATGCGTCGGCAACGGGGACTCGGGTTGTGGCTGCGTTATTAATGTCATGTTTATCAGGCCTTTTGATTTAAACATATGGATTGTTTTAGTTTTGTAGGCTAGGCTACCTATTTAATTGATGGATAAAGCCTTAGCAGACATTCTGATCTCGTTCCCAATGATCAGTGCTTTAGTTAATTATGTTGCCGTCTTACGGTTCTGAATGTGACGCACCTGACGTTCCACGTTTTTCGGTGCAATAGCCTTTTAATTTGAACATTTGAAAAGTTTTGGTGTTTGATTATGTAGAATACTAATGAATCATTATGTGATCATTCAAAATAAATAAAGTTGCACACTCCATGTGTAATCTCCCAGCAGGGTGAAGAAGGCACAGTGATGACGAAACGATGGTAAATACCCATTAAATTGGTGGGAGATTACACATGGATTGTGCAACTTTATTTATTTTTGAAAGTTTATTCGCCGTTAGTCAGCACCTCCACACAAACTATTATTCTGGGTGTACGCCAGCTCATGTTTTTTTATCATCATGTGATCTTGACATTGATTTGACTTTGATCTAAATTTATTAAAAGAATACCCTGCAGAATGCGACATGTCGGTTGCAATCATGACGTTTATTATAGTTACAAATTAAGTTTGTAGGCTACAACATGTCGATCATGTCGTTTATAGTACAACTTAGTTACAACAGAAGTTTATATAAAAATTGTGCGTAAACATGTGCAAATCCTACTACATTTGTTTAGATCTGGGAAAGAGGCATCCTGGGGGACGGGGGCAGAATGGGCAGTTTGATCATTACATAACAGTACCTTTCAGGATTAGGCCACTATAGTGACAGTCATAGCAATTCTAAGTGAACCTACTGCTTGGTTAGGTTACAGCTGACTAGGGTCTATGCAGTTATGGCATAACTAGGGATGTAACGATTCACCAATATGCATCGGTCCCTGGTTCAAATGTTTAAGATATGAGTGCATCGGTCTGCGGGACCCCAAACCACTGATCCAAATGAAGCATGCATCGGTCAGAAAGTCGATTCAAACGTTACGAATCGCCTGTTCACTTACATTTCTCAAATTACTTTTCTACCTTCTGAAAATACATCATATTTTTTGACAACTGAGTGTCAAACTAAGCACGTAATTATTATGACAGTCATTGATCCACAAGTCATTTTGCATGCCGAACAACCCCAGGCAATATTAGCAGCCTAGACAAACTGCGCATTCAAATGTATGTAAAATGGCTTGCGCAATATTAGGCTTTTGATCAAATGTGCTTTTGAAAATGGTGTTTTACCAGAATAAAAGTTGCCTAAGTTCCCATCAGAGACAACTCTCATCTGGCTATAGGTAGGCTACATGCTGATCGGGGATTAAATTCAATATTATTTTGATTGTTCAGGTTGACCATCAACCATAGTTTTGGTAGTTTTGCTTAAAACAATCAATGTATTATGGTCATTTTTAGATATGTAGGGTAAAGTTGATCATTTCATAACGAGGACACACACGTCAGCTCAGACAGATCCAGCTCAGAGAGGCCATGCCCATGAGATCCATCATCAGCAGACTTTAATTTTGAATGGAAAATGTATGTGTTTATGCAACAAATGTTAGTGAATCGTATTGATTTGTTCCTCTAATCAAATCGTTTCGACTAAAACTCATCTAGATACATATCGAATCGTCTTAAAAGGGAAATATGCACATCCCTAGGCACAACATGTAACTGTGATTCACACCAAGCGGGAAGGTGACAGGGTGGGAAAATCCTCAGACACACCAAATATCCCACTCAGCGACTAAGCCTCTGATGCATCTTGCTCTGAATGTCACAGGTTATGGAGAAAAGGGCAAATGTCTTTTTCACAACAAAAACAGTAGTTTGTTGTACACATTATGCAGCCAGTCTTGGACAGGGCATTGGAATAATCCATACGAGGGCATTATTAACATATGATATCTTATGGTGAATGATTGATATAACACCGAGATAAGGCTACCTCATAGTCATACCGAATCCCAATGAAAATGATTACAGATCTACATAGGAAACAATGGATTTGAATCATGCTGAAATTAAAAAATAATAATATTTTAATAAAATAAAATATTTGCAATATGAAAATATTGAAATTGGTAATAATAAAGTTGACTGTTATGAAGGAAATCCAAACCGGCACAATTTCAAATTACACTAGACTTTCACTAAACACATTGCCACAATGTTAATAATTATGTCATACATAATTGTGACATTTAATTTTGTCAGACACTCCTCTGAGGAGGCTCCAAATGTGGGCATATTATCTTGATAAAGGTGCATCAAAGGTGTAAACAAATTGGGGGAGGCATCTGTTTCACAGTGTGACTTACATTTAAGTTATTTGCAGAGAACAAAATACTTTTGTGCCACTGTCTTGGGAATAAATTTGTGCACACAGTTTTGGGATTGTTCAACATTAATATTCCATTGTCTTGACGTTCCATGGCTAGCTCCCGCTAAACTGCAGTTATTAACCACCAAGTTAGATCTTGTTTATGTGGGTACACTTGTCTCATAACATAGTAAATAAATACTGTGAAAAAGTTAGCAGGCTGATTGGTTGACCTTGCGACAAGGAGTAGCGATGTAGCTAAATATTGAGAAAACTGTCAGCCTGTCAAAAATTCAGTTAGCTGACAAGCCAACGAACAAAACTATAGGTAGGTTGCTGTCCCTTATTACAACGTTTATATTTTGTTGCTTGCGCTATTTCAATTACGGGAAATTAATACGGCAAATTGTTATCAAATAACTCCGTTTTGTTATCTAACGTTAACTAGATAAGGCTTGCTTGTTGATAGCTACTGTCAAGCACGGGACTCATAACATCTAACGTTAACACCTCGTCGAACTGTATGCATGATATCGACATCGTACAGTATGAGGTTAGTGTACATAATAAACTGGCAATGCATGGCCCAACTGAAAATTAGAATCTCCTCGGATTGAAGGACTTCAATTAGTCATGACATTTACCTGTTAGCTAATGTTAATCTTCAACAGGACAGCAAACTCAAAATGTGGACAAGGTATGCCACATCCAACGACAAGTGTAATTTCAAATACCTTGTACCTGTTGACTCCTCCTGATTCCGTGGTTGGTGGAAGCTGAGACGCGTATAATTATTTTGATAGTCTCTCCAAAGTTTTTACCTGTAAAACAATTAGCAACGGTGGATAACAACGGGTGTCGACCCAAACCACCCTCCGGCAATTCGTGGGTGAAAGGCGTTCAGTGTGCAGAGAAGTTCAGCACAGCTTTCGCAGCCGCAGCCATTGAGGTCACGTGCTCCGGCTATGAAATCCAACACAATCCACTTTCCCCGCCCCCTCTACTTTTATGGTGTGGTCCTCTGAAAGGGGATGTCCTGTTAACTCCAGATGTTCGGACAGTTTTTCCAAAGACAGTACATTATGGTTTAGAAAATCAGCTCCCCAATAAATCTTGACAGGGCAACTCTAATAATTCAAAGACAGTATTTGAATTTAATTAGGTACAGTCAGCTGACCATTATTTTGTTGTGTGAACAACGGAGGGAGAGCACACGTTTCTGTCCTTAGGTTTGTTTGTTGCTTTTCATGTCAAAACCTACTGCCAGAAATAAGACCATTTCTGTGAGTGATTGTTGGGTTTTTGGTCACACTAGGACACAATATAGTCAGTGAGATACTATACGTTCCTCCCGTTGCAAATAACCCACCTCAAAGTTTTTCCCTGCAAGCTTGGTATGGCGGGCAGCTACACTGGATGTTTGTCCAACAATGCCTCTGAGGCTGCTGCAACAAAGCAGTGAGTGGCATTGAGCTGTGTCAACTGTTACATATCAGCACACAAGTGAGGAATGCTGTGCTGGGGGTGACGTGGGTGGACACAGTGGTAGGGCTATGTGAGGACTTGGAAGCGAAGTGAAAGGCCTTCAAATGCTCAAAGCATGTTTTGGTGGAAGTGGTTGCTGACAAAAGAGTGTGAGATAGGCCTATTAAAAAGAGTGTGAGATAGGCCTATTAAAAAGAGTGTGAGATAGGCCTATTAAAAAGAATGTGAGATAGGCCTATTTCACAGGATTTTGGCAGATGAAATTGAGCCCTGGCGTGATATCCTTACGTGCACCGATGTAGACTACCATTTGCCTGCAGACAGACAGTGGGAGTTTACTCTACTAGCAGCCATAGTGTTTCCTTAACATTATCTCTAGGTTTGGTTGGAAGGCCCCCAGGGTGTCCTCGGTACAGCTGCATCCTGGACGTGCAGTCAGGTTTACCCCCTAATGTTAGGAGGGATGTTGTACAGTCTCTTAATGGACTAACTGTATAGATATCAAGGATCGTGTTTAGTGCAGTGCCATGTCATGCATGTTTTATGCATGCTTTGCATAATTCACTTTACACCAAAATAAAGTAGGCTCAGGGATGTCAAAAGTCATACAGCGTACATTTCTTTTATTGCTTTGAATAAACTGAAAAAAATCAAGGGTTTGACATGCTAACATCTGCTAAATATGTGTGTGTGACCAATAACATTTTATTTTATTTGAAAGGTTGCAAATGTGAACCGCTTATTTTTTAAAGCCTCACACCTGATGTGACAAGGAGTGATACAGCTGTCAGTAAAGGCTGACTGTGATTTATGTACGTCGACATATGTATGCATTTAGCCTACAGTACCAGTCAAATGTTTTGGACACACCTACTCATTCAAGGGTTTTTCTTCATTTTTACTATTTTCTACATAATAGTGAAGACATCAAAACTATGAAATAACACATGGAATCATGAAGTAATCAAAACATTTTTAAACAAATCAAAATATATTTTATATTTGAGATTCTTCAAAGTAGCCACCCTTTGCTTTGATGACAGCTTTGCACACTCTTGGCATTCTCTCAACCTGCTTCAGGAGGTAGTGTCACGCCCTGACCTTAGAGAGCCTTTTTATTTCTCTATTTGGTTAGGTCAGGGTGTGATTTGGGTGGGCATTCTATGTTTTCTGTTTCTTTGTTTTTGGCCGAGTGTGGTTCCCAATCAGAGGCAGCTGTCTATCGTTGTCTCTGATTGGGGATCATACTTAGGCAGCCCTTTTTCCCACATTTAGGTTGTCTTGTCTTGGTTTGTTGCATGTGTTGCACTCCGTAGCGTTACGTTCGTTGTATTGTTTTTTTGGCGGAACATTTAATAAAGAAAATGTATGCCTACCACGCTGCACCTTGGTCCGGTCATTCTACCACTAACGACGGACATAACAGGTAGTCACCTGGAATGCATTTCAATTAACAGGTGTGCCTTGTTAAAAGTTAACTTGTGGAATTGAATTCCTTCTTAATGCATTTGAGTCAATCAGTTGTGTTGTGACAAGGTAGGAGTTGTATACAGAACATAGCCCTATTTGGTAAAAGACCAAGTGAATAATATGGCAAGAACAGTATAAACAAATAAGCAAAGAGAAATGACAGTCCATCATTACTTTAAGACATGAAGGTCAGTCAATCCTGAAAATGTCAAGAACTTTAAAAGTTTCTACAAGTGCAGTCACAAAAACCTCTAAGCACTATGATGAAACTGTCTCTCATGAGGACCGCCACAGGAAAGGAAGACCCAGAGTTACCTCTGCTGCAGAGGATTCATTAGTTACCAGCCTCAGAAATTGCAGCCCAAATAATGCTTCACAGAGTTCAAGTAACAGACACATCTCAACATCAACTGTTCAGAGGAGACTGTGTGAAACATGCTTTCATGGTCGAATTGCTTCAAAGAAACCACTACTAAAGGACACCAATAAGAAGAGACTTTTTGGGCCAAGAAACAAGAGCAATGGACATTAGACCGGTGGAAATCTGTCCTTTGGTCTGATGAGTCCAAATATGAGATTTTTTGTTCCAACCGCCGTGTCTTTGTGAGACGCAGAGTAGGTGAACGGATGTTCTCCACATGTGTGGTTCCCACCGTGACGCATGGAGGAGGAGGTGTTATGATGTGGGGGTGCTTTTCTGGTGACACTGTCTCTGATTTATTTAGAATTCAAGGCACACTTAACCAGCATGGCTACCACAACATTATGCAGTGATATGCCATCCCATCTGGTTTGGGCTTAGTGGGACTATCATTTGTTTTTCAACAGGACAATGACCCAACACACCTCCAGGCTGTGTAAGGGCAATTTGACCAAGAAGGAGAGTGATGGAGTGCTGCATCAGATGACCTGGCCTCCACAATCACCTGACCTCAATCCAACTGAGATGGTTTGTGTTGAGTTGTACCTCAGAGTGAAGGAAAAGCAGCCAACAAGTGCTCAGCGTATGTGGGAACACCTTCAATACTGTTGGAAAATCATTCCAGGTGAAGCTGGTTGTGAAAATGCCAAGAGTGTGCAACGTTATCATCGAGGCAAAGGGTGGATACTTTGAAGAATCTCCAACATAAAATCTATTTTGATTTGTTTTACTCTTGTTTGCTTACTATATGATTCCATGTGTTATTTCATAGTTTTGATGTTTTCACTATTACAATGTAGAAAATTGTAAAAATCAAGAAAACCCTTGAATGAGTATGTGTGTCTGAACTTTTAACTGGTACTGTATAAATGTGGCTTTGGTTGGCATGACATTTTTGCTGACAATCACTGAGTTTGTGTTTTTTAAAGCGGCAGACTGAAATGATTTCAGGTTAGCCACAATTCATCATTCACTCTGCAACATTGTAAACGCTCATCCTTTTAGAATCAAGAATAAGCCCCTTTAAGAGGCCTGACATGCGTGGCGCTTAGAGAGACTTCACGGTGGTATCCTGACCCTGGAATCTCTCCTGTAAAATGGATGGGTCAACAAAAAAATGTGCTCCTTGGCTCTCCTGGTTCCCTCGGCTTTCCATATTTGTATTTCGGGGAAGTGCCAGTGCTAGCACAAATAGTCCCAAATACTCCCTGACAACCTAGTCTTAGGAGCAGCTCTCAAGAAGGAGTCCCATAGTCTCTCCTGTTTCAGTTTAACAACGCACCTGGCGAGCCCCCAGCAGGTGTTTGAGTGCACCTCGCAACCTCCTGTAAACACAGGATACCATTTACTGGCCCGGCTATTTCCAGTGGCCGACTAACAGCGTGGGCCGCATGCAACCACACCAGTCACAGCCAGAGCGGGAGACTAGGGTGACAATGTGACACCTACACATCACGTGAGTGTCACCCACCCAAGAGCAACATCTCCAGGGTCTCCAAATGTCAGTCGACAAGTGTGACGGCCCGTGCATCATGTGACACATGAGAGCCTAAGTCGCCTACTTCAATGAAATCGAGAGGCTTTCACCTGGCAGGCCAGCTCAGTGTAGGTTTGGAGAATGTTTCAGATCTGCCTCTAGACCAGGGCCGGTATTCATACAATGTCTCAGAGTGCTGATCTAAGATCAGGTCTTCTCCCGTCTTGTTCATTATAATGTAAAAGGCTAAACGGATCCTAGATCAGCACTGCCACTCTACTCTGAGACACTTTATGGAGTGCTGATCTAAAATTAGGTCCCTTTGTCCATGTAACGTTATTCATTATTTTCCAAAAGGCAAAATGAATTCTAGATCAGCACTCCTACTCTGACATGCCTTGTGAATACGGCCCAGACCTACAGAGAGAGAAAGCTGTGAAGGGAGACGTGAGGGCAGGGCCGTGCCAAGGCTTTGTGGTCAATCAAGACCCACATACTCCCTCACCATTAATATCCCTCCACCCCTGAAACAACCAATTTCGCTACCTCACAGCAGCCAACCATTCATCACTGCTATGGTCCCTTTATTAGCTTGTCATCCATAGACATAGCACAGTGTAATGGTGAAACCAACAGGCAAGGCTCTTTGTGGCAAGGCTGGCACCCACAAATTCTTCTGGACGCATTCAAATAAGATGGTTGATGAATGTATTGGAGTAGCTGAATATGTCTGTGTCCCTTTTGTTTATAAGTGCAGATGTACACGTGCGTTGAAAGGAGACAACTTTCATGTCAGTCCACTTTATATGTTAGTCCACTTTGTGGTTATAAATTGTGAGAATCAGATGAAATAAGCAGACAAGATTATGTTAGATGCATGGAATTTACTATTGTGGTCCAGAATCCTCCTTTTCTCCTTTTTTTTCTCCCCCCCCCCCCAAAAAAAAACAAACATTTTCAAACCCCTGACAACCGAACCTTTCGCGGGATTTCGTCCATCTAAGAACATGTGGTAAGCCTTGTGGAATGTCTCAAATGATTCCCAGATGTGGTCCGCAGACAGGTTTAACCCCTTCCTTCCTGGCCGCAGCCGGAGGAAAAAATTATATTAACAGGGCTTTCGCGGGAGAAAGTTTGAGCAATATCCAAAATATCCTCTCTGCGTGTTACTTACTTTTTTTTGTGTTACTTTCAAAGTATGGGAGCCTGTTGAAGTGTGGTTGAATGTAATTTACTGTAAGGCTAAAGATGAAGTGTACTTACGCTGCATTACACAAGTTTAAAGAATGTTGAAATGCCCAGCTTTTTCCAGATGACTCAGCGAAAGCATGGCGTTGACAAAGATTAGAAAAACACCTTTGCGGAGCAATGATACGTTTTCCTGACATGGTAACTTTTTCCCCCGTCTCCTTGGATCTCCTGTCCTCCGCTGTTTTCTTGGCTTTGTTTCCAAAGCAACCTGCAACAAATAGGACCATCTCTTGTGTTATCTGACCTCCAACAACTTCATGTTGTCATGAAGCGTATGCAATGTGAGATATCACGGTCAGCAAATGCAATATAAAAGAAATATAAGGTTTAAGCTTAGTAGTACTCAAATCCTCTCTGTTTCCATATCGCATATATAGACCTAGATCAAAACAATACAGTTACTTGTGCATTTTTATTACGGATACTGTTATTGTTGATATAACACTCCCAAAGATGGCGGTTTTATGAGGTAGAAGAGGGAGTTAACGGAACAGCTCCACTGCTCTGGGGGTGGAGACACAGAGCTGATTGATATCCTATGAGCAACAAACTCAAGTGACCCCATTCCCTGCTCTCCTTCTCCCTCCGACCCTCCCTCCCTCCCTCGGCCAACTGTGAAGCAGTTGTTCAACACGCCCGTCAGCCTGCCAGCCAGCGCTCTGAGTTGAAGCCCATTATACACAATCATAACAGACAGAAAGAGTACATGCAGACAACACCGAAAAGCACAGGAAAAACGTCAGTGACTGACTGACTGAGTGAGTGAGAGCTGCTGCTGGTGCTGCTGCTCGGGGCTTTTAGCTGAGGGAAAGAAAGGCAGAGCGAGAGAGAGAGAGAGAGAGAGAGAGAGAGAGTACATGCTGCTACTTTGTGCTCCACATGTGAATGCACCACAACTCCCCTCTCCCCTTTGCTCCCCTCCCACGGCCCTCCCTTACGATGGACCAGTGTTTTAAAACAAGCAAAATACAGTATCTGCCAGCGCTGCCTCAAGTCTGCTTTGGTCTTATGGGAGGGGATGGGGAATCAACCGTATTTGACTCCTATGGCCGGCGATGCGAAGCAACTAGCAGTATAATACTCTCTGTAATTCTCAGGTGACCCATTAAAGGAATTTGAGCTATTGGGCCCTGGCTGCTGTCCAGAAGGGATTAAGGTAAATGTTTGGAGGGGTGAGACTTTCATTTCTACATACACTGAGTGTACAAAACATTAAGAACACCTGCTCTTTCCCTGACATAGACTGACCAGGTGAATCCAGGTGAAAGCTATGATCCCTTATGTCACTTGTTAAATGCACTTCAAATCAGCGTAGATGAAGGGGAGGAGACAGGTTAAAGAAGGATTTTTAAGCCTTGAGACAATTGAGACATGGATTGTGTATGTGTGCCATTCAGAGGGTGAATGGGCAAGACAAAAAATGTAAGTACCTTTGAACAAGGTATGGTAGTAGGTGCCAGGCGCACCGGTCTGTGTCAAGAACTGCAACGCTGCTGGGTTTTTCACACTCAACAGTTTCCCGTGTGTATCAAGAATGGTCCACCACCCAAAGGACATCCAGTCAACTTGACACAACTGTGGGAAGCATTGGAGTCAACATGGGTCAGTATCCCTGTAGAACGCCTTCGACACCTTGTAGAGTCCATGCCCTGACGAATTAAGACTGCAATTCAATATTAGGAAGGTTTTCCTTATGTTTGGTGTACTCAGTGTATGCTCCTTCTAATTTCCGCCTTTTACAATGTATTTTAGGAGGAAAGATCATTGAAGTGCCAGACTTTGGGTTCCAACTTCCAACCAGGGACTTTTTTATCAAGTAAGTTTTTGTCAGACCACCAACGCAATGTCAGCAAGCCAAGGTTACTGCAGCTATGACCCAGCGGGGTTACGGGGTTGACGATGACAGGTTACGGGGTTGACGGTGACAGGGATGACAAGTAAGGTGAAACCACGGTAGCTCGGCGATGACAGAGGAAGGTGAAAGGAAAAACAACAGAGCAGAATACATAGAGGTCTCTGTGATTATCTCGCCCCTTCATCTCCCATCAATCCATGAACATTTTATACATACTACATCCCCAGCTACATATGTCACTGCCTTCATTCTTCAGTCATTTCCAAATTGACGTATCTCTGCAGAACATTTACCCTGCAGTGCAGGCCATGTGCCCCCTGTTGCGGAAGCCATTTTGGATCATTGAGGGGCCAGTCGCCAACATAACCCCTTTCCCACCGGCTGATCAGCGGAAACCAAGAGAGTATGTCCCTTTAATTAGACTGCTCGTGAAAATAATGGTACATTAATGGCATTTCAATGGGGGCCAATGAGCTGAAACAACAGAGGCAAGACTAAATCACAAATCAATTCCAACAAATGTAATTAAGGCTCAATTAGCCTCCGGGGTGCCTCCAGAACACAATGAGAGAGAGATGGAGGAAGAGAGAGAGAAGGAGAGATGTAGGAAGAGAGGGGGGAATGAGACAGAGAGAGAGAGAAGGAGAGATATAGGAAGAGAGGGGGGAACGAGACAAAGTAGCATGGGTTCCACCTCCATCACTCGGTCGCATCATTGCCATTGTTATGAATGCTGCAGCGGGAAAGAGGTCTTGGGAGAAGGTCCATCGTTCAGTTGGAAAGAGGCTCAAAGAAAGATGAATAACATCTCCATTTACATACGATAACATTTACATTTTAGTCATTTAGCAGGCAACCTTATCCCCAGCGACTTACAGGAGCTCCTGCTCAAAGGCACATTGACAGATTTTTCACCTAGTCGGCTCAGGAATTCGAACCAGCGACTTTTCAGTTTCTGGCGAAACCCTATTAACCGCTTGGCTACCTGCCGTACCTGCGTATCTGACGTCTTGTAGTTGTGTTATGATTGTAACCAAAGTCTGAGAGGAACAAACTAGGCTCACGACTCACTAATGGCGCGTGCCCAGCAGTTTTAACACGGAGGGACAATTTAAGGGAACCACTTACAATGTAAGCCACACAACCCGGCGTGGGTATGATGAGGGCTAATTCTCTGTAAAAACAGCAGCGTGTATGGTTAGACGCAACAACATTCTGGTATTAAAAAGAGGGGGGAGAAAAGAACAACCGCAGATGGGAGAAGCCTAAGGCCCAGCCAGGCTCGTTGGACGCCAGATCACACAAACACACACTCTCGCACCAATAACTGAGCTTTATAAACTGCAATTAAAACCCTGGGCACTAATTTAGTGGAAATGGAAGCCTGTAAAAGTGAAGAGTGTTAGAGAAAGGGAGGAGAAGCGGTGGAGCGATGTAAAGAGGTGGGGGGGGGGGGGGTTGGACCTTAGCAACCGAGCTGATTGTCTTTGTATGGCTGTATCCCTCTCTTTAATCCAAAACACACCAGCTTTGTACTTTTTCATCTCTCATCTGTGCTGTACCACACACGCACGCGCACACACACACGAGCGAACGCACAATCATACGTGCATGCATGCGCGCACACAAGCACACACACATTATTTTGAGCCTCTTATTCCTGGTCTCTCCCCCAGGCTTGTTCAACCCCTATCATATCTGAGTGAGAGAGTGAGTGAAAGAGAGAGAGAGAGAAAGAAAGAAAGACAGAAAAAAAGAGAGGGAGAGAAAGAAAGAGAGAGAGAGAGAGAGAGAAAGAGAGAGAGAGAGAGAGCGAGAGAGCGTAAAAGAGAGAGAGAGAGAGAGAGAGAGAGAAAGAGAGGGATAGGGAAAGGGTGCAGAGGATCCAGTTGACAGAAGACATCTGCCTCTGCCTTGTCAGGCCAGACGACTAAAGTTGTGTGTCAGCACTCTGATAAAACAGGCCACACACTCCCCCCACCGAGAGCAGCACTCTTCTCAGACAACACAGAGCACAAACACATCTCTCTGACACCATGCCACAGACAACGCTGTCTAAGCTGTGTACTGTACTTAGTAGGACTGAAGGAGGCAGGTGGTGGCTGAGAAGAAAGACAAGAAGACTATTGGTCATGCAAGAGGAGAATTAGAGGTTGAAAAAGACTAGTTGGACCATATACACTTTTCCCATTCTTCTTTTTTCACGTGTTGGTGCTTCTGTAACCACAGCCCTTGACATCAAAATCCCAAAACGATCTTATTTTCTTCCTTAAATTCTAATATTCTCTATATCTTCAGTCACGTTTTAGTGCGTGGGATCCTACAAAATGACTACTCCTCGATACATTTTTAAGCAATCAATAATATTCCCATTAGCACATAAACCTCCATGTCAGTATGTCAACTACAAGAGACGGACAGTCAAGGGAAACGCTACGAATCAATTTGCAGCCAGTTGCCTTCATGATTCAGAGTTTATGAAAGTGCTACAGCATGCATTGCTTATGAAGCGCTCATACAGTCCTTATGATTAGCCCATACTTGAATGACCATGATTACAGTAACACACAAGACCTGAGTCTGAGTTGGTCCAACTCCCACCTCTGGTTGTGCCTTGCCCCTTCCAAGTGTATGGACATCCACAGTTTAGCGTGCAAACACCCAGTAGGACTAGGTAAGCAGAGCCTTGTCCCCTTTTAATTGCTTATTGATCACAGTGTCAAGCTGTGAGGGGTAGAGGAAAACCTGAAACGGCGGAGATTGAGAGGCATAACGCATCACTGAGGAAGACTAGGACTCTCAGTTTGAGAAGTAAAGAGCAGAGTTAGAAAGAGTTCATGGTATTTGATTCAATTCATGTTCACATTAAAGGTGATTGGTATATTCATATTCTCCAAAGTAGTATTGTCAAATCAATTGAATTAAAGCATGGATGAGTGCTTCAGCGGCAGGACGTTAGAGTTAGCACCTAGACTTTGGCAATGTTGCGGAGGTGGAAGAAGGAGGATTTGACAGTCTGTCTGACGTGGTGGTCGAAGGAGGGTCAGGTGAGCTGAAATCAAACTCCCAGTATCCTCTTGGGTTGTGAAGTTCCTCTAGGGAATCACCCAAGGGACACACAAATTCAGATTTCTGGAAAGTGAGTGCCTGTGTTTCAGAAATGCACATCAGTCCAGCATTAAACCACAGAGCAAATAGAGCAAAGTTAACCTCAAACCTCGTCCCCAAAGGTCATGCTAACTCTCATAGTTTGACTCAACCTCTGTACCTCCCACCCTTCCTCATTCCTCCCTCTCTCCCTCCCTCCTTCCTTCCCTCCTCCTCGATCTGCCACCCCTCCATCAACACATCTCATTATCCTTCCACCTCTGGTTGCTCTCTCGCTTCCCTCTTTTTTAGAGACTCGTTTTAAGGACACAGGCCTGGTGAAGTGGAAAGTCGCCCGGCAATTACGTCCAATCGTGGACCAGTGGAGTGACATTTGGAGGCAGGGGAACCATAAACGATCAATGCAGACGGATGGACTAGGCAGGGTACCCCCTCGGGACTGGACGAGAGCAGGGTTGGAGGTAGAGAGAGGGGGGAGGATATTCGAGACTGCACCACCAACCAAACCATAATCTGATAATGCAAAGTTTGAGAAAACTGAGAAAAGACAGGCAATAATTGACAAAAGGTTACATGAGGACTCTGAGCTATAGTGAGGTGCACGGAGGAAAAGCAAGGGAAAGAGAGGCAAGAGAGAAAGAGATAAAAAAAAAGAGTGAGGGGGAAGGAAAGAGGACAACAGGTTTGTTCATTCTTTAATCCCCTAAACCCCCATACCCCTGATCTGTTCATCCCAATCTTTCGCTCCAGTAAAAAGCAGTTTCCCCACTCAGGGCTACAGATGTAGGATCTTAAATTTGAGCCAGTTTGCTACAGCAGGAAAATAAACAGCAGCAACAGAAAATTTTAATTATTATGTGGATTATAATTAATGGACATTGGTTGTAGGGGTTGATACATTTTTCATTAGGGCAAATCAAGTCTGACATTTGAAAGTGGAAATTACAAACTTTAGAAGCATTTTAAAACCTTGAATACAATGCAAGTTTGCATTTCATGCTGTGCAGGAAAATTCTCAGCAGCAAAAGAGTGATCAAATTAAGATCCTACACCTGTAGATAAGAAGACCTCTGGAGAATGTCAGACGCTTGACTTAACCCGCACCATTCTCCACCTTCCCTTCCCATTTTTACCTTTCAGTCCTCCCCCTCTCTCCTGTACCCACCACCCCATGTCATTCTTTCTCTTTTTCCATCAAATCACTCACTTCTGTGGCAAGGACATATAGTCTGCTAGGAAGAGGTCTTTTTTTAACTTTAACTTGTGATAATAACTATCAACGTTGTTTGGTGAAGCTTCTGAAATGTTGTAATATTTCATCCATTTCAACATTAATCTGATACTATAAAACACACTGGTTGCGAAACACTAGCAGCCTGACTCTCTGTCACGTTAGATATCTGGGTGTGCCTGAATGAGGAGACTGTTTACACTGAAGAAGAATTTATATGCTAGGATCACACTTCTGTAATAAGATGGAAAATCTGAGTCGTGTGCTAGTCATTGCTATGATGGCCATGTTAAACTCTAAATACACTGAGTACACAACACATTAGGAACTGCTCTCCATGACAGACCGACCAGGTGAATCCAGGTGAAAGCTAGGATCCCTTATTGATGTCACTTGTTAAATCCATTTCAATCAGCGTAGATGAAGGGGAGGAGACAGGTTAAAAAATGATTTTTAAGCCTTGAGACAATTGAGACATGGATTGTGTATGTGTGCCATTCAGAGGGTGAATGGGCGAGACAAAATATTTAAGTGCCTTTGAACGGGGTATGGTAGAAGCAGTTGCGTAACCTTTATTTAACAAGGCAAGTCGGTTAAGAACAAATTCTTATTTACAATGACGGCCAAACCCGGGCCAACTGTGCGCTGCCCTATCGGACTCCCAATCACAGCCGGATGTGATGCAGCCTGGATTTCAACCAGGGAATGCAGTGATGCCTCTTGCGCTGAGACGCAGTGCCTTAGACCGCTGCGCCACTCAGGAACCCTTCTTGGCAAACTTTCACCTGGATTTACCTGATCAATCTATGTCAGAGAAAGAGCAGGTGTTCTTAATGTTTTGTAGACTCAGTGTACAGTACATAACATGCACGCGCTGAATGTACATATATATATATCGATAGTATACGTAGACTGCATTGTCTTACAACAGATAGCACGATGACCCCGTGAGTTAGAATGACCCCATCTGTCAGAAGACAATGACTTAGACTGTGTTCTTTTGAAAATGGCTTACCGTATACTACCCGCAGAGCATATATGAAAGTAAACATACACGTTTTAACACTGACACATATTGAAATAGTCAAGAACAGCCATGGAAGGAAGGCACCCGTTTCTGTGCATTTTGCGAGTCAGTCGGTAGAACCTCGGCTACCAGACGATGTGATCAATGAACGGAATGGGCTGCCAACACCAGAGCAGATCATTCATTCCCATTGATCCCACAGCACGGGACTGTGCACGTGCGTTCGTGTGCGCGCGCGTGTTAGCGATGTACTGCATGTGTCAGTGTGCGAGGAGAAACGTGAAAGGCTTCCAGGTGAATCGGAGATGCATTCACGGTAACAAAGAGTGAAATAGGCAGAGCTTACTCTTGAGTGATTGTCTCCGCAGAGGGCTTTGGTGAGGTAATGCATCCCCTCCGCTTACTCAATAAAACAGCATGAGATTTACAAGGCTTGCAGCGGCTGAGGTACGATGGTGGATATCTTTACGGTTTCCACAACCAGGCCAAGAGCAAAGGATGTTAGAAGAAAAAAAATTCAATTGTCCTTTTTCTTTTTCTTTTTTTTACATTTGAGTCATTTAGCAGACACTCTTATCCAGCGCGACTTACAGTGGTGAGTGCATATAGATTTTCATATTTTTTTTTGTACTGGTCCCCGTTGGGAATCAAACTCACAACCCTGGCAAACGTCATGCTCGACCAACTGAGCCACACGGGACCTGCGTGACGCTCTCCACGCATCAAATCAGGAGACTTTTTAGCAGACGGTCTTATCCAGAGCGACTCACAGGAGCAATTAGGGTTAAGTGCCTTGCTCAAGGGCACATTGGCCGATTTTTCACCTAGTCGGCTCGGGATTCATACCAGCAACCAGCAACCTTTCCGTACCTTCCTGCGTATCTGTATGCACTATACAGACCACTATCTATGGTACACATAGCCTATGCATGACTGGACCAACTGACAATGCAAATGCTAGACAGCGCTAGTGAAGGAAGACATATGAAACTCCGGCAATTCTGTCGCTATTAGTAGAAAACTCTCTTCCCATAACACTGTTATGGAACCTATTGGTTGGAGTTGGAGGGTTTATGAAAGCCTGATAAATTCTAAATTGCTTGTCGGCGTTAACGCTGATCACCCCCACCATCAGTGGTATGGTAGATAAATGGAGATCACTATGTAAGGGAGGGTATCACCATGGCCCGAGGCCCACTGTGACAGGCCTTCAATACTCTCCTCTATCTCTCGCTCAGAGCAACGGATGTTCGACACAGATACAGCGATAAAAGGCAGGCAAATAAAAATAAATGGATGCTATAGGGAGAGGAGAGAGAGAGAGAGAGAGAGAGAGAGAGAGAGAGAGAGAGAGAGAGAGAGGGAGAGGTAAAGGGAGATGGAGAGAGAGAGAGAGAAGACAGATGATGGCATGCTGTTGGAATGAGGCATACTCCCGCTCGTATCCATCCGGGGGAGGAGAAGAGCGAATATCACACAAAGAGAAAAATAAAAATCTGATGAGAGAGGGAATGAAAAAAATCATCAACCCCCGAAACGCTTGAAACATGAACCGTCTGTCTTTATGGTTCAAGAACAATGTCCCGCATTCTTTCCCTCTAACCATAAAACTGCAAGGCACTTACCCTGGCTCACACACACAATGGCACACACATACCTTCCCAAACACACGTACAATGTGTGTATGTGCGCACACACACACACACACACACACACACACACACACACACACACACACACACACACACACACACACACACACACACACACACACACACACACACACACACACACACACACACGCACGCACACACGCACACACACACGCCCTTTTCTCCAAGAGGCCAGTTGCTGGTTGTGTGTTGGACATGAAAGGATGCAGGGGGATAGGTTCCGACTCAGAGTGTCTGTTTATCAGGTGGGGGAGCAGCCGAGAGGGGGTGGTGTTAGATTTATTTGCTGCCGTCGGAAAACTTTGACCCCAAAGTTGTAAATCTGTCAAAGGAGTCTAGCCAGCCCAACAGGAAACATGAAGAGGAAAGAGAGAGATGGGGGGCAAGAGCACACCCATGGCTCAAGCATTTCCAAAGAGGCAGTTTGGGGGGGGGGGGGGGGGACAGTGTGTTTACAATCCTACAATTGATCCCTCGCAGCCGGAGAAGAATCTTCCTCCACACCCCTCTGTCCCTCCCTCCTCCAAACACTGTAACTCCAGCCTCCGCCTGTTCTCTGATCAGCCCACTCCCTGCTCAACCAAGACACACACAGTGGACACACAACTATGCTGGAGAAAAAGCTTGGAAATATGCTTGAGTACATTTTTGTCACTTCTCTTATACTCTCTGATGTCAAGCTTCATACTCCAAATGTCAACTGACAGGTGCTGAAATGGTAGCAAAGTCTATCATAAACTACAGGCTACAATTATTTTTGAACAAATCTGTTTCCCTCCAACGTCCCTCACTCTCAAACAGGCCATTGATGAAAATCCCGCTCTCAAAATAGCTCTTTTAAAGTGTGCGCTCAAAGTGAGTGTGCATTGGCGGACCTGCCCGGGACCTCCCCCTGTCACTTAAAGTGCATTCAAAAGTGCATAGGTTAAGTGCACTCTGGGAGAAATGCCCTTTGGGTCTCCCAGTGAGTGCCCCCTCTCTGTGCCAGAGGGGCCTGGCGATTGGACATGCTATGGGAGCATAAAGGGCCTCTTCTTGGGCCACTGCCCTGAGAACCCCCCATCTTGGCACAGGGTGGCACGCTGTCACAGGCCTGCCCTGGTAATAGCTCAATTAACCACCCGGGCACTGTGGGCACTGCCACCCAGTCACAAGACACCGCCTTTCTAAACCCCGGGCACAGACAGGTGGAAAGCAACAAGAGGATGGTGAGTAAGGAAGAGGAATACTAGCCAAGTAGACATCGTGGTTTTGTAATAAACTATGTCTACAGGATTTCCCACTGTTCTCGTTAATCATCTTGAAATAATGGAAATCAACCAAGCCTCCATCGTTAACACAACGGAAAGGTTAAACGCTTTATTACCTAAGTTGGCGTTGGCAACGTAGAGAAACAAAATGGCGGAGAGTGATATGGGCGTGTGAGATGGGGGTTTGAGCAGGTGAGTCTGGGCAGGGGTGTTTTGTGGATGTTTGTGAGCGTCTGTATGTCGTTTGTATGTGTATGTTTTGTATTGTAAAAAATACATCTAAAATACAATTTAAGGATTTCCCATTTCGGATCTATGATGTACTTTTAAAAAAACAAAAAGACATGTTTAAAAATGTTTAAAAGAGTAAAGGCAACTCTGTTCTGCGGGTTATTCAGGAAGTTATAGTCGATTGGGTCTGAGTGGTCCATGATAAAAAAAGGGTTTATCATCTGTGATTTTCCCCAAACAAACATTTTAACAAACGTCAGAGCGTAGAATGAGTGTTTGTTGACGTGTTAGGTGTGCACTGTTGATCCATAGTAGTACTGAAAGGATGTGAGAACCAGTAAGCAGGGGACACGGCAGTGTGAGATAAGCTATGTGGGCTATAGAAGGTCTGTGGATGGGTGTGGGTGTGTGTGTGTGTGTGTGTGTGTGTGTGTGTGTGTGTGTGTGTGTGTGTGTGTGTGTGTGTGTGTGTGTGTGTGTGTTTGTGCAGATGAGTGCCCAGTCAGGCATGTGTCTGTGTGCCACAACACACACACACACTACACCACTGGTGTCAACTTCTCACATTACTGTGGGTGTAGGCCTGTTCATGCTTGACAGAGAGAGAGTGAGGTGTGAAGCCTCAGTCACGCAATGTGCCTACCGCGCGTGCGCGCGTGTGTGTGTGTGGGTATGCTTGTGCGTGTGTGTGTGTGTATGTATGTGTGTGTGTGCGTGTGTGTGTGTATATATATGTTTGTCTGTGTGCGTGCGTGTGCGTGAGTGAGTGATAGAGGCCCCTACAGCCATGGTACACAGAACCGGAAATGTGCCATATGAAGTGAGTGTTGAGAGGTACGTGTGTGTGATGTGTGTGTGTGTGCGAGTGTGTGATGTGACGTCTTCGCCTGTGTCACATATCCTGGACAATTTGTTACAGCGTGAAATAGCCACGTTAAACATAGCGAACTAACTTGAGTGCGTATAAAGTATTCAGCTACTTACATCATTACAGAGAAATGCTAAACACATGACCAGCATACCAAAGCTGAATATGCATTTCTGAGATCTTCAATTTCCCCATTGGAGATAGAAATAGAAGCATCTAGATTAAGGGTGCATACGGGCAGACACTCTTTTCCCACACAACTTCAATCTAATCTACAAAAACAAATCACTCTATGAATTCTTCCTTTGCGTTGCATTTGAGCCTGGTCGCCAGGGCTTAAGAAACATCGTTCGTACCACAAGGTACCACAAAGCTCCGGTAAGAAAATGAAGGACACCAACAACTTCTTGACTATTTTTGGAATCTTTACTTCAGTTTGCACAGCAGAGCAGGAGACCACGCAGCTGTGTAGCAGCGTTCCTCACTCTGGGCCAAGTGGACTAGACTGAATCAAGAGCAGAGTTTGCCCTTCCAGCTCTTGCAGTCTTGTACCTCATTGATCTATACCCCAACACGAAGAACCATTCGAATCATTAGTACGTCGACAGTTCCTGTCACACCAAACTTCATTCCACACCATCATTGGGTGTGGTGAGACTTTCTCCAAATGAATGATCTCATAACACAAACTGTTTGGAAGAATTCCATAAGTCTAAATCTTACTATGAGAATGTTTGAGGGTAACGTGAAACACTACTTAACTTCTATCTACTCAGTTAGATGACGTTGAAATACCCATTGGGGAGGAGAGGATCCGATGAGATGGTACGTTTGGGGAACTTGTTGTGGGACAAGCGTAGTTTCAGAAAAAGGAGAAACAAAACTTGGAGGCTGCAGCTGCTGAAGGAAGGAAGAAGCATGTGTGAAATAGCAAGCATGTCTTTCCTATCTATGAGTCATACTCAGCCAACCAGCTAGTGGGTATTATTGACACCAGCAACAATTCCACACAGTAGTGAAATTACCCTTTTGAGCCCTCACCTTGAAACTGTTGTGGCATACACATATAAATCTGACTATCAATTCCTATTTTGGGGCAGGTACAGTGCAACTTTTTTATCTGTTGGAAATAGCATGACTTAGCCACCATCTTATCTTATGGGACTTCTGTATACCTTAAAATGGTGCCAAGGGGAACCTGTATAAGACCTTGGAACGCACACACGCCTGCACAAGCACAGACAGACAAACGCGCGCTCCTCTCTCCCCAGTCTCCCAGTCTCCCAGTATAAGCCCTGAGCTCCAGTATGAAATCAACATTGGGTCTGGCGGAAATGAGAGATCTCCACGGGGGATAACAGAGGGAGGGAGGGAGGGAGGGAGGGAGGGAGGGAGGGAGGGAGGGAGGGAGGGAGGGAGGGAGGGAGAAAATAACAGAAAGAACAGGGTTTGAGTAATATTCCAAAACATAAACGTTGTTGCCCTTGCTAACCTTCCATTTCTCCATAAATATTCTCCAAAACCAAGTTTAACTCCTCTTCCACCTTCACTGGATTACTAAACGATATATATATATTATATTATATTATGTTATATTATATTAATGAACAGTGAGGCAGAAAACCTTCCCCGACAGTCATTTTTTCTCATCAGGACCAGAAAGAAAGGAACGCCGGCCAGTCGTTTCTTTTACGCCTGCTACGTTAAGTTACTTTATGAAACACTGTGGAAGGGTTGTTTTCTCGCTGTAGTTTTATTTTTTGGGGACGAGCGAGCCGTTTCACGGTGGTTGTTTGTGCAATGATGTACGAGGGGAAAAACATGTGTTTGTTGTTTGCAGTAACTTCGTTGTCGATGTAATATCCCAAACGGACATGGCAGTTTCACCAAGTAAGGATTTCAGCTTTCAGAAATGGCCTCCTTATAAGTTTGTTGAATTTACGTACCATTATCTTAGCACAAGGTCCCATGTCTGTTAGCAGCGGCATGTAAGTAAAACATTTAGGCTGAAGTACATAGATTAGTGTACATAGTACACTCACTGTGTGACAGGTATGCAGAAGTGGTCTGGTACAGTGGGGAGAACAAGTATTTGATACACTGCCGATTTTGCAGGTTTTCCTACTTACAAAGCATTTAGAGGTCTGTAATTTTTATCATAGGTACACTTCAACTGTGAGAGACGGAATCTAAAACAAAAATCCAGAAAATCACATTGTATGATTTTTAAGTAATTAATTTGCATTTTATTGCATGACATAAGTATTTGATCACCTACCAACCAGTAAGATTTCCGGCTCTCACAGACCTGTTAGTTTTTCTTTAAGACACCCTCCTGTTCTCCTCTCATTACCTGTATTAACTGCACCTGTTTGAACTCGTTACCTGTATAAAAGACACCTGTCCACACACTCAATCAAACAGACTCCAACCTCTCCACAATGGCCAAGACCAGAGAGCTGTGTAAGGACATCAGGGATAAAATTGTAGACCTGCACAAGGCTGGGATGGGCTACAGGACAATAGGCAAGCAGCTTAGTGAGAAGGCAACAACTGTTGGCGCAATTATTAGAAAATGGAAGAAGTTCAAGATGACGGTCAATCACCCTCGGTCTGGGGCTCCATGCAAGATCTCACCTCGTGGGGCATCAATGATCATGAGGAAGGTGAGGGATCAGCCCAGAACTACACGGCAGGACCTGGTCAATGACCTGAAGAGAGCTGGGACCACACTCTCAAAGAAAACCATTAGTAACACACTACGCCGTCATGGATTAAAATCCTGCAGCGCACGCAAGGTCCCCCTGCTCAAGCCAGCGCATGTCCAGGCCCGTCTGAAGTTTGCCAATGACCATCTGGATGATCCAGAGGAGGAATGGGAGAAGGTCATGTGGTCTGATGAGACAAAAATAGAGCTTTTTGGTCTAAACTCCACTCGCTGTGTTTGGAGGAAGAAGAAGGATGAGTACAACCCCAAGAACACCATCCCAACTGTGAAGCATGGAGGTGCAAACATCATTCTTTGGGGATGCTTTTCTGCAAAGGGGACAGGACGACTGCACCGTATTGAGGGGAGGATGGATGGGGCCATGTATCGCGAGATCTTGGCCAACAACCTCCTTCCCTCAGTAAGAGCATTGAAGATGGGTCGTGGCTGGGTCTTCCAGAATGACAACGACCCAAAACACACAGCCAGGGCAACTAAGGAGTGGCTCCGTAAGAAGCATCTCAAGGTCCTGGAGTGGCCTAGCCAGTCTCCAGACCTGAACCCAATAGAAAATCTTTGGAGGGAGCTGAAAGTCCGTATTGCCCAGCGACAGCCCCGAAACCTGAAGGATCTGGAGAAGGTCTGTATGGAGGAGTGGGCCAAAATCCCTGCTGCAGTGTGTGCAAACCTGGTCAAGAACTACAGGAAACGTCTGATCTCTGTAATTGCAAACAAAGGTTTCTGTACCAAATATTAAGTTCTGCTTTTCTGATGTATCAAATACTTATGTCATGCAATAAAATGCAAATTAATTACTTAAAAATCATACAATGTGATTTTCTGGATTTTTGTTTTAGATTCCGTCTCTCACAGTTGAAGTGTACCTATGATAAAAATTACAGACCTCTACATGCTTTGTAAGTAGGAAAACCTGCAAAATCGGCAGTGTATCAAATACTTGTTCTCCCCACTGTATATAAGCTTGTACCCTTTCCTGTTTGGCAGCAAGAGGTGTCACAGTCTGGGTCACGTAAGGTCATGTTTACTCTGAACGAGTCACAACAAAAACAACCACAGTGAAACGACTCGCTTGACAAAAAAAATAACCTAGAGTGAGAGACCAGCACTTTTTGTCTACCAGAACCTTCTATTGTGTACGTTAGCAGGGCTTCCCTTCCACTTAGATTTTTTCAACACTTCCACAGTGTTTCATAAAGTAACTTAACGTAACAGGCGTAAAAGAAACGACTGGCCGGCGTTCCTTTCTTTCTGTTCCTGATTAAAAGAAATAACTGTCGGGGGAGGTTTTCTGCACTGTTCAATAATCTATAATAAAATATATATACAGGAAGTATTCAGAGCCCTTAACTTTTTACGTTACAGCCTTATTCTAAAATGGATTCAATTGTTTTTTTTCCTCATCAATCTACACACAATACCCCACAACGTCAAAGCAAAAACAGGTTTTTAGAAATGTTTGTATGTATTAAAAGTATAAAACTGAAATATCACTTTTACATAAGTATTCATACCCTTTACTCAGTACATTGTTGAAGCACCTTTGGCAGCGATTACAGCCTTGAGTCTTCTTGGGTATGACGCTACAAACTTGGCACACCTGTATTTGGGGAATTTCTCCCATTCTTCTCTGCAGATCCACTCAAGCTCTGTCAGGTTAGATGGGGAGTGTTGCTGCACAGCTATTTTCAGGTCTCTCCAGAGATGTTCAATCGGGTTCAAGTCTGGGCTCTGGTTGGAACACTCAAGGACATTGAGAGGCTTGTCCCGAAGTCACTCTTGCGTCTTGGCTGTGTGCTTATGGTCGTTATCCATGCTTCACCGTAGGGATGGTGCCAGGTTTCCTCCAGATGTGAAAAGAGTTCAATCTTGGTTTTGTCAGACCAGAGAATCTTGTTTCACATGGTCTGAGAGTCCTTTAGGTGCCTTTTGGCTAACTCCAAGTGGGCTGTCATGTGCCTTTTACTGAGGAATGGCTTCCGTCTGGCCGCTCTACCATAAAGGCCTGATTAGTGGAGTGCTGCAGAGATCGTTGTCCTTCTGGAAGGTTTTCACATCGCCACAGAGGAACTCTGGAGCTCTGTCAGAGTGACCATTGGGTTCTTGGTCACCTCTCTGACCAAGGCCCTTCTCCCCCGATTGCTCAGTATGGCCGGGCGGCCAGCTCTAGGAAGAGTCTTGGTGGTGCCAAACTTCTTCCATTTAAGAATGATGGAGGCCACTGTGCTCTTGGGGATCTTCAATGCTGCAGAAATATTTTTGTACCCTTCCCCAGATCTGTGCCTCGACACAATCTTGTCTCGGAGCTCTACGGACAATTCCTTCCACCTCATGGTTTGCTTTTTGCTCTGACATGCACTGTCAACTGTGAGATATACAGACAGGTGTGTGCCTTTCCAAATCATGTCCTATGAATTGGATTTACCACAGGTGGACTCTAATCAAGTTGTAGAAACATCTCAAGGATGATAAATGGAATCAGAATGCACCTGAGCTCAATTTCTAGTCTCATATCAAAGGGTCTGAATATCTATGAAAATAAAGTACTTCTGTTTTTATTTTTGTATACATTTGCAAAAATGTCTAAAGACCTGTTTTCGCTTTGTTATTATGAGGTATTGTGTGCAAAAAGATATTTCATAAATTTTAGAATAAGGCTGTAATGTAACAAAATGTTGAAAAAGTAAAGGGGTCTGAATACTTTCCGAATGCACTGTATATATATATATATATATATATATATATATATATATATATATATATATACCATTTAGAAATACTGAATGACCACACTGCCTGAGGCTCTGTTTCTCCTCCGTTTCAACAACAAAACAAATATAGTAATTGTCATGGCCGTCGTAAGAAGCGGACCAAGGTGCAGCGTGGTGAGCGTACATATTCATTTTATTAAGAATGCCGCCAACAAAAACAATAAACAATACAAAAACGACCATGAAGTTTAATGGCTATAGTGCCACAAACAAAGACAACTTCCCACACAGAAAGGAGGGAAAAGGGCTACCTAAGTATGGTTCCCAATCAGAGACAACAATAGACAGCTGTCCCTGATTGAGAACCATACCCGGCCAAAACAAAGAAATACAAAAACATAGAAAATAGAACATAAAATGCCCACCCAAATCACACCCTGACCAAACCCAAAATAGAGACATAAAAAGCTCTCTAAGGTCAGGGCGTGACAGTAACAAAGGTGCTGGGGCCAACAGTGGCACTGTATACATTATTTAAAAAATCCCGCCGTTGTGATGTATATAAAGTGTAATATTGGGATGCAAACTCAAAATGTAATACATTTCAACTCTATATCTGACATGGTATGGCACCGGGTAGCCTAGTGGTTAGAGCGTTGGACTAATAACCAAAAGGTTGCAAGATTGAATCCCCGAGCCGACAAGGTAAAACTCTGTCGTTCTGCCCCTGACCCCACTATTCCTAGGCCTTCATTGAAAATAAGAATTTGTTCTTAACTGACTTGCCTAGTTAAATAAATAAAAAAAGTGTCAGGTGTACAGGTGTCTTACTTTTTGTAAGCCAATAACCATGTGTGTGAGGTGTATACTTTTGTTTCAAACTAGATTTGTTTAAGACAACCAAGAAACACTCTGTGTGACCCTGATTTAGCCCACTCCAGTAAAAAGTTAAAGGGCACCATCCTTAAAGTATATTGTATAACCTAGCACAGTATGCACAGTAGAGTATACATGCACACTAACATAAGCGCACACATGCACACACACACATGCACACCCTATCTCCTGGTGCAAAGGGGCAGGTTAGCGATGAGGGGTTCAGTTAGTGGCTTTTACATGTCCAATGAATGAGTGACTTACAACTGTGGACGACTGCAGCTGTTTCTGATTTGAGGTAACAAAGAAGGGGGGAACGGCAGCGATCTGAGCGATCGCTGCTCTGGACTGGGCTTCACTTGGTTAATGGGCCAAAATCTCTCAGGAATTACACAGATGTAGCTGAGTGTGTGTGTGTGTGTGTGTGTGTGTATGTGTGTGTGTGTATGTGTGTGCATGTGTCTATATAGGGGGCTGGGGAGCAACAGGATATGTCTATGTCTACAGGCATATAATCCAGCTGTAGAGAGAGAAAGCGAGGAGGGTAGAGGAGTTACTGCTTGCCAGAACTGAATGATTGCAGAGGTCAGCTCATTTGGGGATGAGAGGAAGAGAGGATGAGAGGAGGAGAGGAGTGCAGTGTTTCAGATTCCACAGATTTAATCCAGGGAGAGAGGGAGAAGATTAACTCCCAATGACATGCTTAGACGAACCCTCACTTATAAGGGGCTTTAAAGAACCACACAGTCACTAAGTGGAACATCTGAAATTGCACCCTATTACCTATATAGTGCACTACTTTTGACAAGGGCCCATAGTAGGCTCTGGTCAAAAGTAGTGTGTTACGTAGGAAATAGGGCGCATGGACCATGGTCAAAAGTAGTTAAAGGGCCCATAGGGCTCTGGTCAAAAGTAGTGTGTTCCGTAAATCAAATCAAATTGTATTGGTCACCTGCACATGGTTAGCAGATGTTAATGCGGGTGTAGCGAAATGCTTGTGCTTCTAGTTCCGACAGTGCAGTGATATCTAACAAGTAATCTAACAATTCCCCAACTACTACCTAATACACACAAATCTAAAGGGGTGAATGAGAATATGTACATATAAGTATATGGATGAGCGATGGGCGAGCGGCATCGGCAAGGTGCAATAGATGGTATAAAATACAGTATATACATGTCATATGAGTAATGTAAGATATGTGAACATGACTAAAGTGGAATTATTATTGTATAAAGTGACTAGTGATCCATTTATTAAAGTGGCCAGTGATTGGGTCTCAATGTAGGCAGCAGCCTCTCTTAATTAGTGAATGCTGTTTAGCAGTCTGATGGCCTTGAGATAGAAGCTGTTCTTCAGTCTCTCGGTCCCAGCTTTGATGCACCTGTACTGACCTTGCCTTCTGGATGGTAGCGGTGTGAACAGGCAGTGGCTCGGGTGGTTGTTGTCCTTGATGATCTTTTTGGCCTTCCTGTGACATCGGATGCTGTAGGTGTCCTGGAGGACAGGTAGTTTGCCCCCGGTGATGTGTTGGGCAGACCGCACCACCCTCTGGAGAGCCTTGCGGTTGAGGGCGGTGCAGTTGCCGTACCAGGTTGTGATACAGCCTGACAGGATGCTCTCAATTGTGCATCTGTAAAGGTTTGTCATGGTTTTGGGTGACAAGACAAATTTCTTCAGCCTCCTGAGGTTGAAGTGGCGCTGTTGCGCCTTCTTCACCACACTGTCTATGTGGGTGGACCATTTCAGTTTGTCTGTGATGTGTACACCGAGGAACTTAAAACTTTCCACCTTCTCCACTGCTGTCCTAGCCGTCCCCCAGAGGCTCCTGCTGCTGCACTGCAGCCTTGTAAAACATAGCAGGTCAGAATCACATGATCAGGGTCTGGGACTTGGACACTGAAGCAGGGGCTGGGGTGGAACTGGGGTTTAGTATGGAGCAGATGAAGACTTGGGTGTCAGAGTACAGTAGAGCACAGTATAGTACAGTTCAGTACAGAGTAGTTATGGTGGAAGTTACCTCTCTACAACTAATGAAGAACAAATATAGAAGAATGAATAAGTGAAAGAAAGCAAAGATGTAAAAGAGGGCGAAGTTTGGCTGTCCATTCCCCCATACTGTACCTCTCTCTCCTCCCTCTCTCTCGTCAGTCACCTCTTTCCCCGTTCTTTCCATCCATCCCTCATTCCAAAAGTCTCCTCTTTTATTTTTCAGCTCAGTGCTGCACTCTCACCTCTGGCCAGCCTTGAAGCCCCAGTCCAGAGTGAGGCCTTCTCCCTCTCCCCTTTGTGACCTGTCAGATGGAACATTCTCCTCCCAGTAGCCTTCAATAGAAGGAGAGAGAAAATAACACCTTTTTCAGCTATGCTGTTTTCTCCTCACCTGGCTGGCTAAGGGTCTCTCTCTCTCTCTCTCTTTCTCTCTCTCTCTCCTTTATTTACATGGGAAACATATGTTAACATTGCCAAAGCAAGCAAAGTAGATAATAAACAAAAGTGAAATAAATAATAAAAATGAACAGTAAACATTACACTCACAAAAGTTCAAAAAAAACAAAGAGATTTCAAATGTCATATTATGTGCAAATAGTTAATAGTTAAATAAATAGTTAAATAAACATAAATATGGGTTGTATTTACAATAGTCTCTCTTTCTCATCCACACACACTCTTTCTCTCTCACTCTCTCTCAGATTTTTTTGACCAAATCTCTCTGTCTCACTCTCCCAAATCTCTCTGTCTCACTCTCTCTCTCCCTCCCTCCCCCTCTCACTCTCTTTACCTCTCACTATATCTCTGTCTCTCTCTTCCCTCACCCTCAGATTGCTCGGTCCACTCTCTCTATCCTCTCTGGTTTTCGCTAAGCGTTCCCAGCAGTTCCCAGGAGGATGTCTGGGCTTTCTAGGAGGCCTGTCAGACTAATAGATTTCACTTTTTCTACCCATCTGTGTGCAGCGCCTAAATGCCTCCCCATTTCTCTGACTTTGAGTTTGAGTAGTGGGGTTGTTGTTGCAGGAGGGGTAAAAGGGTCTATTGGACTCTGTCCAACTGTTATACAGAGAGAAATATTCTGTATTCATGTATCAATCCATGTGAGTGAATAAAATAATAATAATACAAATAATATATGCCATTTAGCAGACGCTTTTATCCAAAGAGACTTAAATCATATTGGCTTCGGCCAATGCGTGTTCACGTGTATCCAGAAGTATGTGCTGTTGTTGAATGCAGTATGGGTAAGGATTTCTGTACTGTATAATACAGTGCATTCGGAAAGTGTTCACACCCCTTGACTTTTCCCACATTTTATTACATTACAGCCTTATTCTAAAGGTGATTAAATAAAGACAAATCCTCATCAATCTACACACAATAGCCCATAATGACAAAGCAAAAACAGTTTTTTAGAAATTTTATCAAATGTATTGAAACTGAAAACAGAAATACCTTATTTACATAAGTATTCAGACCCTTTGCTATGAGACTCAAAATTGAGCTCAGGTGCATCCTGTTTACATTGATCATCCTTGAGATGTTTAGTACAACTTGATTAGAGTCCACCTGTGGTAAATTCAATGGATTAGACATGATTTGGAAAGGCACACACCTGTCAATATAAGGTCCCACAGTTGACAGTGCATGTCAGAGCAAAAACCAAGCCGTGAGGTCGAAGAAATTGTCCCCAAGAACACAGTGGCCTCCATCATTCTTAAATGGAAGGACTTCCTAGAGCTGGCCACCCAGCCAAATTGAGCAATCAGGGGGGGGGGGGGGGGGGCAGAAGGACCTTGGTCAGGGAGGTGGCAAAGAACCTGATGGACACTGACAGAGCTCTAGATTTCCTCTGTGGAGATGGGAGAAAATTCCAGAAGGACAACCATCTCTGCAGCATTTCACCAATCAGGCCTTTATGGTAGATTGGTCAGACGGAAGCTACTCCTCAGTAAAAGACACATGACAGCCCTGTTGGAGTTTGCCAAAAAGCACCTTAAGACTCTCAGACCATGAGAAACAAGATTATCTGGTCTGATGAAACCTAGATTGAACTCTTTGGCCTGAATGCCAAGCGCCACGTCTGGAGGAAACCTGGCACCATCCCTACGGTGAAGCATGGTGGTGGCAGCATCATCCTGTGGGGATGTTTTTCAGCAACAGGGACTGGGAGACTAGTCAGGATCAAGGCAAAGTACAGAGAGATCCTTGAAGAAAACCTGCTCCAGAGCGCTCAGGACCTCAGGACCTCAGACTGGGGCGAAGGTTTACCTTCCAACAGGACAATGACCCTAAGCACACAGTCAAGACAACGCAGGAGTGGCTACAGGACAAGTCTCTGAATGTCCTTGTGTGGCCCATTTAGAGCCCGGACTTGAACCCGATCGAACATCTCTGAAGAGACCTGAAAATAGCTGTGCAGCAACGCTCCCCATCCAATCTAACAGAGCTTGAGAGGATCTGCAGAGAAGAATGGGAAACTCCCAAAATACAGGTGTGCCAAGCGTGTAGCTCATATCTAAGAAGACTTTTGAGGATTTTACATGTTGTGGTGCTTGTGTGCAAAGTTGTTTCCGCAGGTTGTAAAAAAGCTACATAATTATTGTCATGACACGAGCTGAATTAAATGTAACAGGCTTTGAAAATAATACCGCTTGTGGTACTCTCACTGCTATGTTGACATTTCACAGATTTTCACAGATTTTCTGAGGAATCTTTGAAAAATAAGAGGAATTTTGCATTAATATGAAAACTGTATAGTAAAATATGAAAATACTACACGTCATGTCTCAAAATCGATATCTATCTTGCCTCTATATTGTTTAATGTCCTCCGGATTCGAGAGGAAAGATGACAAGTTCAACGGTGAGCCTGGCAGTTTTCCTTTCTGCTATTTTCCAGATTTGTTACCACTTTTTTTGTCTGGCCTTGATTGATTTAGTCCCCCTAAACTTTGTCATCCTACAAGGGTAAAAACGGCAATAACTTTTGAACGCATTATGATAGAGACATGAGGTTTGGAACACTGGTTTTCCTAGGTGAGTATCTACAGTATTAACATATTTTACCCATTGGTCATAATGTTTTTGATTGAACATCCTACCATATATAAGCCATATACAGTATGAAGCAATATATGGCTCTGTGACTGTGTAGGCCTATCTATGTGATTTTGTGCTTTTCTGCACACTGTCTGTACTGTCATATGGACTCTAGCTGTAAGCTTGGCTGCCTGTATATGGACTATTCTACTGAGAAACTGCCAAAGACCTGATAGGGATTACATACCTCCCTAGCTCCACCACTACACCTCTTCCTCTTCCTCCTCACCCCCAATGTCACATCACATCTCCCGGAACCCTGAGAAAAGGACAAGGGCAAGGGCGCACCACATGGCTCAGTGCGGCTCACTAACCGGCAGGCAGGCACACAGACACTAAAGGTTACCTGCCAAGAGAGCGGGGCTCGAGGACAGACAGGTCACACACAGACGTGGAAACATGAGCACAAACGTTCTGAAATTCAAAAATGCACTCCCTCGCTTGTCACATGCTTGCGTCGGCATACTACATGAACTCTCTGATCCTCATCCTCACACAGTGCATTGCAGACATACACACGCACGGTCGCACACACGCACGCCAAAAGTTTCTGAAAGGGCTCAATTGCGTCCAAGGAGTTGTTGGGTTTGACCTAAGAACAGGTAAGCCAATATCGCCACCTACTGGTAGATGTCATGTTCAGAATTGGTCTCTAACATGTGAATAGTTAAAGAATAACTGTGTAGTTATTTTTCAGGGTTTTCAGGAAGGAATTAAACAAATGTATTTACAGTTTCATTTCACAAGTTATGTTTATTACCAAGGCTACATATCAAATTATACACCCTATTCCCTCAATAGTTAAATAAAGGTTCAATAAAATTTAAATAAAAAAAGAGTCCAGGGCTCTGGTCAAAAGCAGCACACTTTCTGGAGAAAAAGTTTTAGTCATTTAGCAGACACTCTTATCCAGAGCAATTTAAAATGAGCACATTCATCTTAAGATAGCTAGGTGAGACAACCACATATCACACTCTGCAGGGCTGTTCCAATTCTTCCTGATTTACCCCAATTTGCCCACAGCTTACAAATAGCATTTTATGCGTCCACTTAGGCGATCAAGTCATTACATTGGGTAATGGACAGCAGAGGGGCTCCTGGAAGGCTCAGGCTCTTTCTTAATTGATCGTTCTAAGATTCCTCGCATGCTCTTTCCTCCTCGTCTGATTCTCAAAACACATGGGAGAAGAAGGTCCGAGGGGAGGGAGCTTGGATCTTCTCCTCCAATATGGTTGAGAAGGAGACAAGTAGACAGAATTGAGGAATCAAAAAAAAGATGAACTGAGGAAGAGCCGCGGAATACGCCCACTGGACTGGAGAAGAATGCAGTCGAAAGTATGGACCTCTATCCAAGGATTAAGGTCAAAGAGTAGTATTACATGCATACACAGCATTCTGTAAAACCCAATATTTTTGTTTGAAGAGGGGATAGCAACAAAGGGATATCGAAACACAAGTTAATACCATACATATGACAAGCACATGGGGAGACGGACAATGTTATATATGAGCAGCACAAATGAAAAATACACCGTTCCAACATGAGCAGTAGCCCCCGTACAGTAACAAAAGCAGTGAACAGAACATCATATCAGTTCCCTGCATCCCACTAAGAGCTTTCGAAACCGTAATCTAGAGAAATGGAGGGCTTCAGAGGCGCTGTCTTAAAGTTCAGTGATCCACACCATGCCTGCATGCTGCCCTCTCCTTTTCCAGAGGACAGAGAGAAAAACAGCACAGAGGGAGGGAGGGAGGGAGGGAGGGAGGGAGGGAGGGAGGGAGGGAGGGAGGGAGGGAAGAGTACATATACAGTACAGAGAAAGGGAGGAGAGAGACGAGGAAACAGAAAAGAACCGTTTAGAAGGACCGAGCTCAAGGGAGAAAACAGCCTTCGTCTTAATTTAGAAGCTTTTAAGAGAAGGTCAAGGGAGAAAACAGAGCATTCTCCTTAATATAGAAGCTTTTAAGCGAATGTCAAGGGAGCAATGCTTCTACATGTGCTTCAGGGGATTTTCCATCTTATAACCCCACTGAACGATAGAATACACTTCTTATTTGGTAAGAATCAACCCACTGGGCACAGACATCAATTCGACGTCTATTCCACGTTTCTTAACATTTTGTATACAGTATATACAGTACCAGTCCTAAGTTTAGACACACCTACTCATTCTACATTGTAGAATAATAGTGAAGACATCAAAACTATGAAATAACACATATGGAATCATGTAGTAACCAAAAAGGTGTTAAACAAATCAAAAAAATAATTATATTTGAGATTCTTCCAGGTAGCCATCCTTTGCCTTGATGACAGCTTTGCACACTATTGGCATTCTCTCAACCAGAGTTGGTCACCTGGTATACAATAAGTTCATTTGTGGAATTCCATTCCTTCTTTATGCATTTGAGCCAATCAGTTGTGTTGTGACAAGGTAGGGTTGATATACAGAAGATAGCCCTATTTGGTAAAAGACCAAGTCCATATTATGGCAAGAACGGCTCAAATAAGCAAAGAGAAACGACAGTCCAACATTACTTAAAGACATGAAGATCAGTCAATTCGGGAAAATTTCAAGCACTTTTAAAGTTTCTTCAAGTGCAGTCGCAAAATCCATCAAGCGCTATGATGAAACTGGCTCTCATGACGACCGCCAGGGGAAAGAAAGACCCAGAGTTACCTATACTGCAGAGGATAAGTTCAATAGAGTTACCAGCCTCAGAAATCTGCAATTAATTGCACCTCAGATTGCAGCCCAAATAAATGCTTCACAGAGTTCAAGTAACTGTAATGAACACGAGGGGAGACAGAGAGCTGGTTTCAAGCGCAGGGCGCAGCAGGTGTTTATTGCAAAGGACCACAGGAGGAGGCAGGTAGCTGGGTCCAGGGGCAGGCAGGTCATACACAGGGATCCAAAAGACCAACAGCACAGGCAGGGAAAAGGCTAGTAACGTAGTCCAGGAGATCAGGCAATAGGTAGATAACAGGAAATCCGATAGGCTAAAGTACAGGCAGGGAACAGGCAAAAGGCGTCATTTGTGAGGCAGGCGAAAACTATCATACACGGGAGGAGTAAATCACGGGAAACCCAGCGCTCTGAAAGACGTGTGTCACAAAACAAACAATACCTCACAGTGATGGGGTGCAAAGAACTGAACTAAATTGTGTGTGATAATGACATACAGGTGTGTGAACAGGTGATTAGATTGGGATCTGGAGCGTGAGCTTCGTTCAGGAGATCTACGTGTTCGAGGGTGTGAGTTGGAAGCAGACGTTACAGTAACAGAAACATCTCAACATCAACTGTTCAGAGGCGACTGCGTGAATCAGGCCTTCATGGTCGAATTGCTGCAAAGAAACCACTACTAAAGGACACCAAAAATAAGAAGAGACTTGCTTGGCCCAAGAAACACGAGCAATGGACATTAGACCTGTGGAAATCTGTCCTTTGGTCTGATAAGTCCACATTTGAGATATTTGGTTTCAACCCATGTGTCTTTGTGAGACGCAGAGTAGGTGAACGGATGATCTCTGCATGTGTGGTTCCTGAAGCATGGAGGAGGAGGTGTGATGGTGTGGGGGTGCTTTTCTGGTGACACTGTCTGTGATTTATTTAGAATTCAAGGCACACTTAACCAGCATGGCTACCTCAGCATTCAGCAGCGATACGCCATCCCATCTGGTTTGCGTTTAGTGGGACAATCATTTGTTTTTCAACAGGACAATGACCCAAAACACACCTCCAGGCTGTGTAGGGGCTATTTGACCACAAAGGAGAGTGGTGGAGTGCAGCATCAGATGACCTGGCCTCCGCAATCACCTGACCTCAACCCAATTGAGATGGTTTGGAATGAGTTGAGCTGCAGAGTGAAGGAAAAGCAGCACTGCAGGTGACTACCTCATGAAGCTGGTTGAGAGAATGCTAAGAGTGTGCAAAGCTGTCATCAAGGCAAAGGGTGGCTTTGAGGAATCTCCCATGTAAAATATATTTTGATTTGTTTAACACTTTTTTAGTTATTACATGATTCCATGTGTGTTATTTCATGGTTTTGATGTCTTCACTATTATTCTACAATGTAGAAAATAGTCAAAATAAAGAAAAACCCTTGAATGAGTAGGTGTGTCCAAACCTTTGACTGGTACTGTATATTTTTGTTATTGTTTTTCTATCCCACGTTGGTTTCTACGTAATTTAACTGAAATGACGTGGGAAAAACTGTGATTCAACCAGTGCGTGACCAGTGGGAAAGATTGTGTCATGCTGATGTGCTGTATATTCTACAGTAGGTGAAATGTCAAATTCTGACAACCACTAAGGTCAAATAACATGTTATATGATTGTCAAACTGATGAGGAGGCCATTTCTTAAAGGGCACCATCCTTAAAGTAAATTGTATAACCTACACCAGTATGCACAGAGGCAGAGTACTTAATATCGAAACTTTCATCCTTTAATCTGAATGTCAAGAGAGCAATGCTTCTACAGTATTTGTATTTCTGCTTCGTGGGATCTGCCTTTTTATTCCCCACTCAGCTTTAAAATACACTGCTTATTAGGTAAGAATCAAGAACTGATAAGAATTATGTATGGCTACCAGTGGAGGCTGGTGAGGGGAGGACGGCTCATAATAATGGATGGAATGGCGTTAATAGAATGGTATCAAATATATGGAAAACCAGGTGTTTGATGGGTTTTTGATACCATTCCATTGATTCCATTCCAGCGATTACTATGAGCCCGTCCTCCCCATTTAAAGTGCCACCAGCCACCACTGATGGCCGCTCAAATTTTATGCTCTGTTCTACAGCACTGATCAAACAGCAGCATACCACCCTGCATACCACTGTTGGCTTGCTTCTGAAGCTAAGCAGGGTCGGTCCTGGTCAGTCCCTGGATGGGAGACCAGATGCTGCTGGAAGTGGTGTTGGAGGGCCAGTAGGAGGCACTCTTTCCTCTGGTCTGAAAAATATCCCAATGCCCCAGGGCAGTGATTGGGGACACTGCCCTGTGTAGGGTGCCGTCTTTCGGATGGGACGTTAAACGGGTGTCCTGACTCTCTGAGGTCATTAAAGATCCCATGGCACTTATCGTAAGAGTAGGGGTGTTAACCCTGGTGTCCTGGCTAAATTCCCAATCTGGCCCTCAAACCATCATGGTCACCTAATAATCCCCAGTTTATAATTGGCTCATTCATCCCCCTCCTCTCCCCTGTAACTATTCCCCAGGTCGTTGCTGCAAATGAGAACGTGTTCTCAGTCAACTTACCTGGTAAAATAACGGTAAAAAAAAAAAAAAAAAAACACGTAGGGTTAAAGGTCAGAGGTCAAATCATTGACAGCCACAAAGGTCAAATGACATGCTATATGATTGTCACCTTGGCCTGTTGTGAAGCAACCAAGCAGAGGAGGAAGAAATAAGAAAATAACAAGAATGCCTTCAGAGAATGAGGGACGGGTATGGAGGGGAGCTGACTGACATCAATGGCTGGAATGGATTGAACGGAATGGTATCAAACTCATGGCCACCATTAGTTTGATGTGTTTGATCCAATACCAACTACCACAGACCACATGACATTAACATTTCCTGGACCTACACCTAATGGTGTGAAGTTGGTTGAACAGGCGATAGAGGGATGGAGGGATAGGAAGGTGGAGGTTAGGTCCTCCTGTCTCCAAGCAGAAGACAAGAGCATCGGAGGTGAGGAGCCAATGGGAAGTGGGTGTAGCGCGGGGAGAGGAGATGATGTGTGGGCGTGGGCGGTGGAGCTGGTATTTCTGCCCTGTCACATCGCGTTAGTGTGCTGCCGAGCACGACTGCTGAGCACACTGCTCTGGACAGGCTCTGCACACTGCACGCCACACTAACGCACACAGTTATGCGCGCTCAAGGACGACACACACACACTCAGACACACAGACACACACACACACAGGGCAACAAATGAATATACAAGGACATATACATACGTATACGAGTGCACAAGGTCGCGAACGCACACACACACATGCACATAGACACACATGGACACAGACATGCATAGGTCCACATATGAGCGCACAAGAACACACGCACAAACACACACACTCTCAAATATCTACGTTTTTAAAAAATCACATTTTAACAGATAGGAGGGTTTCCATCAAACTGTCTTGTTGCGGATGAAAAGCTGTGCGTGATGACTTAGTGCACATTAACACTTTTTTCGCATATGTTTCCATGTACCGAATAAAAAACAGAAGTTCAATGCATTTCCATCACATTTTCAACTTTACTGATGGTTTTGTCAAAAAAACTGTGAAGCTAACTTGGCCAATCTTGTCTTGGTGCATGCTCTCTAGACAACAGTTCGCTGATAAAGTGAAGAGGGTAGAATAAGAGCAAGATAATTTATATTTAATAATTGGCAGGCAAACACGATCATCATGTCCCCAGCATACAAATAACACCCTCAATATTAATTGGATATTTGCATCAAGCTCGTCACCATTCACTTAACCATGTGAAGTTCTGCATAAATTATTCCATCTGCCAAATACACTCAATTAACTCAAAGAGCTTATGTAAACTTCTGACCCAGTGGGAATGCGATGAAAGAAGTAAAAGCTGAAATAAATAATTCTCTACTATTATTCTGAGATTTCACATTCTTAAAATAAAGTGGTGATCCTAACTGACCTTAAACAGGGAATTGTTACTAGGATTAAATGTCAGAAATGGTGAAAAACTGAGTTTAAATTATTTGGCTAAGGTGTATGTCACGCCCTGACCTTAGAGATCCTTTTATGTCTCTATTTGGTTTGGTCAGGGCGTGATTTGGGGTGGGTATTCTATGTTCTTTCGTTCTATTATTTGTATTTCTATGTTTTGGCCAGGTAGGGTTCTCAATAAGGGACAGCTGTGTATCGTTGTCTCTGATTGAAAACCATACTTAGGTAGCCCTTTTTCCCACCTGTCTTTGTGGGAAGTTGTCTTTGTTTGTTGGCACTATAGCTTAATGTTTTTTGGATTGTTTATTGTTTTTGTCGGCGTCATATAAATAAAGTAATATGTATGCTTACCACGCTGCACCTTGGTCCTCTTCATTCAACGGCCCCCGGGGATGGTTGAGCTAACATAGGCTAATGCTATTAGCATGAGGTTGTAAGTAACAAGAACATTTCCCAGGACATAGACATATCTGATGTTGGCAGAAAGCTTAAATTCTTGTTAATCTAACTGCACTGTCAAATTTACAGTAGCTATTACAGTGAAAGAATACCATGCTATTGTTTGAGGAGAGTGCACAGTTATGAACTTGAAGTTATTAATAAACCAATTAGGCACATTTGGGCATTCTTGCCACAAATGTTTTAACATAAATGAAATGGTTCATTGGATCAGTCTAAACTTTGCACATGCACCGCTGCCATCTAGTGGCCAATATCTAAATTGCACGTAGATTCCTAAGTCATATATTGGCCTTTCTCTTGCATTTCAAAGATGGGGGGGGAAATGCGCGGGAAATGGGGGAAAAAAACGCAAGTTTTTTATCTTTTACCAGATGTGTTATATTCTCATACATTACATTCACATTTCCACAAACTTCAAAGTGTTTCCTTTCAAATGATATCAAGAATATGCATATCCTTGCTTCAGGTCCTGAGCTACAGGCAGTTAGATTTGGGTATGTCATTTTAGGCATCATTAAGAGGTTTTTGTATGGTTACTTAAGTCACATTAAATGTTGTCGTGTCTTTACTATGGATTAAGTGATATATGACATGCTATTTTATCAAATCAATTCTCTGTAATTAATATTACCTGATTGGGGTAATATTACCCAAATATTACCCAAAAGTTGGGGCACCACGGAAGAATGTTTATAGAGCTGTTGTCTTCCGAATAAACTCTTAATTACCTGGTAATCTTTTATATCAATAGCAGTCAATTATTAATCGTCACACAAAGAAAGGGGGTTGGGTTTGAATGAAAACGCGGCAAGACTGACGAACAAAAGGATTGGGTCTCTATCAGACCTTATGAAGCTATGCTATCGTAAATACAGAATCTTATGCATTCTAAATAACCGCCCATTCGGAAAAGGAAAATGCAAAAACTATATTTACTCTGACCTGCGCTTCGATAGATTGGTCGAAGATGGAAGGCTGGGTTGCCCAGCAGAGAACTCCCTTGTCCTTTGAAGAATATTTCTGGGCGGATACGTTGTAGTCTGTCATCTTGTGGTAGAACGGATATGTTGCAGTCTGTCGTCGTGTGGTAGAACAGATACGTTGTAGCACCCTGTCGTTCTGAAGAGATTGTTTGTCCTTTCCAAGGCCACGCACATTTACAGCTGCTGCTGATAACTTCGACGTCTAGGATCTATCACTTCAAAAATGAATAAGAGTTCAAAGTTCATACCAAGTTGCCATAGTATAAGCTCATGCTATATTCTGGCTGGTATAGTCGAAATTCATCCTTCTAAACGTATGGACATCAGTCCTCACGTCATCGGGAACACAATGTTAATTTCGTTAGGTTGTAGTCGTTCAACCATTCGCAACCAGAGCTTACGCTGAGGTAGGCTTAGTTCGCCGTGCATTGAGTCACGGGGGCTCTTATAGAAATGTAGAAAAGGGGTTGGTTCATCATTTCCAACCAATGCCTATTCACGTGGGCGTGGCCACTGATTAAGCATATTTTACTTATGAAAACAATTCTCTCATTTTAAAAACTAAAATTACGTTTCATCTTTTCACAAATAGTTTCATATTTCAACATTTAAATTGCACAATTTCATGTGAATCTGATAACTAGAATGTATAGACTTCCAAGATATAGTTTATGCTATCCTATCATCAGTAATAATGTCTCAGACGACAACTAATCTGACATCGTATTTTTTAAGTACCAACTGATACTTTCAACTGGTTGGATTACATAAAGATTGTTCTTTTCCCCAACCTTTTGATGTTACAATACTCTTTCTTTGTTAACAAAGGGCTTTCCAAGAGTCCATTCTGTAGAGTAGAGAGAGAAAAGGGGAAAGGTATTTATGTGGGTCATAACCCTCACCAACAGGGCAACTTCATGACAATGTGGAATAGTCAACCATGCACATCACTGAATAGACATTATTCACATCCTGTGTATTTGTAGGCTAATATCAGTTCTGGACAGAATATACAGGAAGAGGTGCCAAGATATCAGCTGGCTGGTTGTCAACCTCATGGAGCTGTCAGTGTACTGCAACAGTCCTGAACCCCAGCCTAGAGGGAGGCAGAGGGGGCTACAGGTGTTGACTGGGAGATCCCTGAGACGTCTGGCTCGGGAAGAAAATACCCTGGGAGAGGGATAAATATGCTACCTCTCTTTCCTCTCCCCTCTTCCTAATCTACAGAGGGAATCACTCAAACAGCCAACCTAAATTCAACTTCAGACAGAAACACGTATAGGAGCCTCCAAGGATTCACAGAGCGAGAGCGAGAGAGAGAGTTGGAGGGAGAAAGGGGAGAGAGAGATGAGAGTGGGGGGAAGAGTAGAGAGGGAGAAGAGAGAGGGGGAGGGAGAGGATGAGCGGGGAGAAAGAGGTGGGCAAGAGGGGGGAGGGAGAGGATGAGAGACATATGGGAGAGAGAGGAAGAGGAGAGAGAGAGTTGCAGGGAGAAAGGGGAGAGAGAGATGAGAGTGGGGGGAAGAGTAGAGAGGGAGAAGAGAGAGGGGGAGGGAGAGGATGAGCGGGGAGAAAGAGGTGGGCAAGAGGGGGGAAGAGTAGAGAGGGAGAAGAGAGAGGGGGAGGGAGAGGATGAGCGGGGAGAAAGAGGTGGGCAAGAGGGGGGAGGGAGAGTATTTACATTTACATTTACATTTACATTTAAGTCATTTAGCAGACGCTCTTATCCAGAGCGACTTACAAATTGGTGCATTCACCTAATGACATCCAGTGGAACAGCCACTTTACAATAGTGCATCTAAATCTTTTAAGGGGGGGGGGGGGGGGGGCAGAAGGATTGCTTTATCCTAGGTATTCCTTGAAGAGGTGGGGTTTCAGGTGTCTCCGGAAGGTGGTGATTGACTCCGCTGTCCTGGCGTCGTGAGGGAGTTTGTTCCACCATTGGGGTGCCAGAGCAGCGAACAGTTTTGACTGGGCTGAGCGGGAACTGTACTTCCTCAGTGGTAGGGAGGCGAGCAGGCCAGAGGTGGATGAACGCAGAGCCCTTGTTTGGGTGTAGGGCCTGATCAGAGCCTGAAGGTACTGAGGTGCCGTTCCCCTCACAGCTCCGTAGGCAAGCACCATGGTCTTGTAGCGGATGCGAGCTTCAACTGGAAGCCAGTGGAGAGAGCGGAGGAGCGGGGTGACGTGAGAGAACTTGGGAAGGTTGAACACCAGACGGGCTGCGGCGTTCTGGATGAGTTGTAGGGGTTTGATGGCACAGTATGAGAGACATGTGGGAGAGAGAGGAAGAGGAGAGAGAGTTGGAGGGAGAAAGAGGAGAGTGGAGGGGAAGAGGAGAGAGGGGGAGGGAGAGGATGAGCGGGGAGAAAGAGGTGTGCAAGAGGGGGGAGGGAGAGGATGAGAGACATATATGGGAGAGAGAGGAAGAGGAGAGAGAGAGAGTTGCAGGGAGAAAGGGGAGAGAGATGGGCGAGAGGGGGGAGGGAGAGGATGAGAGACATATGGGAGAGAGAGGAAGAAGATAGAGAGAGGGAGACAGCCAGCTAGTCGAGAGAGTGTTGAAAACTTTAGGCCGATAATCCTCTTTTTCTCTCTCTTTTTTCTCTCCTCCAGTGAGGGAGCGGTTATGTAAAAGACATCTACAATTCTGTTCTATGAAACATCAAAGCCTTGCACCACCTCCTCACAATCTGCATATACTGTATGCCGTGTCCAGGGAAAAGATAGAGGGAGCTGAGAGGGAGGAGGTTTGAGCTAGAAATACTTCATGGGGAGATTTAGAAAGTTGGGAGATTTAAACTGTTTTACAAACATTAATCATTTGACGAATAATCACAAGGAACTGACAACGTAGGCCAACATGTTGGAATCGACAGGATCAAGGCATAATATTGATATATCTATGCACAGGATATTTTATGCATGATATAATTATACGTGATTAATATAAGGATTAACATAAGGGTTTAGCATTTTTTTGGTGGGTAAAAAAAACATACCTTGGGTAGAATGATTATTCGCTAAGTATGTCACAACCACAATTTCCATTCCCTGTGTCTATGTAGCAAATCAAATCAAACTTTATTTAAAGTGCATTTAAAATCACAACTCACTTTACATTAAAACAATAAAATAAAAAAAGTAAAAGGAAGGAGTAAAAAGTATGAATAACAAAAACATAAACCAGGGCATCCCGAGTGGCGCAGCGGTCTAAGGCTCTGCATCACAGTGCTAGAGGCGTCACTATCCCGGCCCTGACCGGGAGACCCATGAGGCGGCGCACAATTGTTCGGGTTAGGGGAGGGTTTGGCTGGCCCATCCCGCTCTAGCGACCTCTGTGGCGGGCCGGTAGCATGCATGCTGACACGGTCAACAGTTGTACGGTGTTGTCTCCGACAAATTGGTGCTTCTGGGTTAAGCGGGCAGTGTGTCAAGAAGCAGTGTGGCTTGGCAAGGTCGTGTTTCGGAGGAACGCGTGGCTCTTGACCTTCGCCTCTCCTGAGTCCGTATGGGAGTTGCAACGAAACTTCAATGGTGTCTGCCCCTCTTACCTGACAGGGCAAGCTGTTCCATAACTGAAGAGCTTTGATAGAGAATGCTCCGCCCCCTGCCTTGGTTCTGCATTTAAGTACAGTAAGCGGACCAGTTCCTTGGGAGCAGAGCTCCCTCACTGGGTTGTGTGGAACGAGCATGTCTGTCAGATATGACCGGGCAAGGCAAAGCAGAGGTTTAAATATTAAGAGGAAGATCTTAAAATCAGACCAATACTATTCAGGCAGATAAAACTGGAGTGATGTGCTTTCTAGTGTTGGTTAAAATGCGAGCTGCAGTGTTTTGAGAGGAGGGCATTGCAATAGTCTAATCTAGATTAAATAAACGCATGGAACAATTTTTCGGCATCTGGCTGAGTGATGTTGTGAAAAAACTGGAAATGTTTTGGATATGGCTTTTACGTGGTTGTCAAAAGCTAGGCCGGGGTCGAAGGTAGCACCAAGGTTTTTAACGTCCATGTTTGGTGTAATGAGACAACCATTAATGTTGAGAGTGAGCGCTGAAACTTTGTTTGTGAGATTCTTGTGGCCAAGTAGTATCATCAGTTTAAAACCATCCAGTTACTACCATCTGTTATGCACGGTAGGCTGACTGTAAAGTATCGTCTGGTTTAAAATACAATTGGGTGTCATCAGCATAGCAGTGAAAGTGTATGTTGTGCTAGTGGATGACATTACTAAGGGGTAGCAGGTATAAGGAAAATAAAAGGGGTCCAAGCACAGAACCTTGAGGAACACCAAATGCAACCTTGGTACGTCAAATAAATTATTGCCTAGCTGAACAAATTGTTAGCGCTCAGAGAGGTAGGATTTGAACCAGTTAAGAACCTGTCCTCGTAGACCAACCAAGTCTTCCAACCTCCTAATAAGAATGGTAGTAGGTAATTCACTACCTTGACAAGCACAGTCTCAGTGCTGTGAAATTGTCTAAAACCGGATTGGTAGGTTTCAAAGATACTGTTTGAATTTTAAAATGATGTAAGCTGCTGGGTTATGGTCTGCTCTAGTATCTGACGCAGAAAAAGCTTTTGAAAAAGCTTATACAATGATCCTACTGTATCTTTGGTCTGTTTTGAAACACTTGGGTGTCACACCCTGATCTGTTTCACGTGTCTTTATGCTTGTCTCCACCCCCTTCCAGGTGTCGCCCAGCTTCCCTATTATCCCATGTGTATTTATACCTGTGTTCTCTGTTTGTATGTTTCCAGTTCGTTTTGTTTCGTGAAACCTACCAGCGTTTGTTCATCTGCTCCTGTCTGTCTTGCTCCTGTTTTCTAGTCCTTCCCGGTTTTGACCATTCTGCCTGCCCTGAGCCTGACTGCTGTTCTATACCTTGTCCCACCTCACTGGATTATACACCCCTGCCTGCCCTGACCCTGAGACTGCCTGCCTGCCGTTCTTGACCTTTTGCACCCTCTCTGGATTACTGACCTCTGCCTGCCTTTGACCTGTCGTTTGCCTGCCCCTGTACTAGAAATACACTTTTGTTTCTTTGACACTGTCTGCATCTGGGTCATACCTTAAACCTGATAATGGGACTTGGCTCCAATTTGATTAATATGATTAAAATATTATATGCCAATCCCTCAGCTATAGTAACAACAGGCAATACCTGCTTTCCCCCGTTCTGAATAAGTAGAAGGCAAGGTGACCCCATCTCACCTCTGCTATTTTTATTGTCTATGGTCCAGGCAATTTGACAATCAAAATAAATTACACCAATATATCTCAGTTCTCAGTTCTTCAGATCACATTTACATTTTAGTAATTTAGCAGACACTCTTATTCAGAGTGACTTACAGTAGTGAGTGCATACATTTTCATACTTTTTTTCACACCGGTCCCCCATGGGAATCAAACCCACAACCCTGGTGTTGCAAGTGCAATGCTATACTGAACTGCACAGGACCATACGTCATCTCATTATACACTGACAATATCTTACTTTATCTAGACAATGTATCTCATCTCTCCCAAACGCTTTGAAGATCATAGACAAATTCAGCTCTATCTCAAGTTATAAAATGAATCTAACCAAATCTGCCCTACTGCCCCCCAAGAACCTGACAGAGGACCCCATCTCTACCTTTGGAATCCCAATCATTTCTCATTTTAAATATTAAATATTTAAAAATAGACATATTTCCTTCTTTAGATAAAACCATTGCCAAAAACTTAAACAGAATAATAAAAAAAAAAAAGTTTTTATTTATTTAACCTTTATTTAACTAAGTAAGAATGCTCAAATCAATTCAACCAGACCTCGGTAGATGTACTAACATCCCAGTCGCTCTACCGGCAGAATTTTTTTTCATGAGCCTTTCTTGCTATTGGGATAAAATCCACAGTGCATTTTCAAAATGTATATGGAGAGGTAAGAGATCCCAGATTAAATTAACACATTTACAGAGAGGGAAAGACTCTGGAGTGCTATCTGTTCCAAACTTCAAATTGTATTTCCAAGTACTAGCATTTCGCCCAATTATAAATTGGTTGAGACATGACTCTTCCGCTCCCTGGCTGAGAATAGAGATAACTATGATGGCTCCCATTGCACTGGAAGAACTGGTGTTCATTGATCTACGTATCTCTTAAACAATGTAAACTATGCTTTGGCCCTATTATTGCTCAAACTATTTCTATTTGGCGCAAAATTTAAAAACTATGCAATCGGGGAACTAAATGGCATACCCAGACTCCAATATTAAACAATAATATCTTGCGATCAGGAAGACAGCCTTTCACATCACCCCAATGGTCCAAATGCGGTATCCGTAATCCATACCCTTGGTAATATCATGGATAGTAATGGCTTGAGGACATTGCAAGATCTGAAATAAGCATTTATATTACCAGGTGACTCTTGATAGCCTCTTGAATATCTTCATTCAACCAGAGAAAATAACTGCTGAAAAAGAAATGGGCTCTAAGATGGCAACCACCTCACTCTCTCCCATTTAACCAGTGGATACAGTTACTATTAGAAGATATAACATTAGAATTATCGACAACAATAATTAATTTTATATATATACCATTGAAGGCTAGTGGGAGGAGCTATAGGAGGATGGGTTCATTGTAATGGCTGATGTGGCATGAAAGGAGCAGAATCAAACATGGTCTCCATATGTTTGATGTGTTTGATACCGTTCCATTCCAACCATTACAATGAGTCCGTCCTCCTATAGCTCCTCCCACCAGCCTCCATTGATATGTACATTGCCTTCAGAAAGTATTCATACCCTTTGACTTATTGCCACCTACAGGCCAATCAGTGCCATTCTTTTTGACTAAGTTACTCATGGCCTGTAGTTTCTGTTTGCCGAATTAGAAAAAAAGTTACCAATCTATGCTGGAGTTATTTGATGTAAAGGAAAATAAATCTAAAATAACAATAGGTTTCACAGCTTTTTTGTGAATCCCTAATTAAACAATTGTATGAAACAAAAATGTTGGATGCTATTCAGTCACACTGGTAACCAACTATGATATATATTTTTTTAACATTTTTGCCTAAAATGACATACCCAAATTTAACTGCGTGTAGATCAGGCCCAGAAGCAAGGACCTGGTACCATTTCAAAGGAAACACTTGGAAGTGTGTGGAAATGTGAAAAGAATGTAGGAGAATATAACACATTAGATCTGGTAAAAGATAATACAAAGAAAGAAACAACCGTAAAAAAAAAAAGCCCAGGTGCAATTTAGATATTGGCCACTAGATGGCAGCAGTGTATGTTAAAAGTTTTAGTCTGATCCAATGAAACATTGCATTTCTGTTCCAAATGTTGTATCAAGACTTCCCAAATGTGCCTAAATTGTTTTTTAATAACTTTTCATGTTCAAAACTGTGCACTCTCCTCAAACAATAACATGGTATTGTTTCACTGTAATTACTACTGTAAATTGGACAGTGCAGTTAGATTAACAAGAATTTAAAGTATATATATTTTTTAAACATACAAGAAGCCTTCCCAGTGCTTACCTTGCTCATGTTTATTCTAGTGTTGTACATGTTTGCTAACTGTACTGCTGGTTGCTGCTCCTGAACAGACTTCCTGCCTGGTTAACCCTTTATTTTATACCTGACCGAACCTAAAGAATCCCTAGCCTCATTGTTCAAACCCCTGACCCAGCAACATGCTACAGAAGCCTACTGAAGCGACTGAGGTGACGTCCACATTTCCAGGGACTGGATCCGTCAGTCTTTAGAAAAGGCTGTTTCTCAATTGGCTGTTTCTCAAACAAAGTAACATAAAGCCTTTTGAGAGTTTACAACAGCTAGTAACATCCTTGACATTGGAAGTTCTCCATACATTGTGCAAAACTTTCTTACATTTTGTTTACAAGCCTATTTGAAAGATGCCTTTTATTAAATATTGATAATACATGGCTCAATGTTATATTGTAAGCTCATTTGATTTAAGACAAAAAACTAGAAATCACACATATTGCCTTAAGAGTGAAAGTCTGGGGTTAACTTGTTTGGTTAAACTTAATCTTAATTTGCTCCACATGTGCCATACTACTATGGCTGACACTGTAACACAACACATTTCACTGCACCTGTCCTGTGTGTGACAATAAAACATTTATTTAATACATAATCAAAAGTGAGTTGTTACTTAACCTTTGCTTTTCATAATCATGATACTGGAGAAATTATTACAACATTTAAGAAATGTTATTTTGTCTTTTCTTAATATTTCAAATACATCAACAATCCATTTTGTTAATTCCTCACAAAAAATAATTTGGTAACACTTATTTTAAAGAACTCTTAATTAATAAAGGGGTTTCAAAAGTAAAGTAGTTACTATAAGTGGTTTACAACTGCAAAAGAAAGAGATTTAGCGCTACCTTATTGTAAAGTGTGAACAGGAATTCATATTAGTATCTGTGTATGTAACGTCCTGACCAGAGTTATTATGTGTTTTGCTTGTTTAGTGTTGGTCAGGACGTGAGCTGGGTGGGAATTCTATGTTGTGTGTCTAGTTTGTCTGTTTCTGTGTCCAGCCTAATATGGTTCTCAATCAGAGGCAGCTGGTAATTGTTGTCCCTGATTGAGAATCATATATAGGAGGCTTGTTTGGTGTTGGGATTTTGTGGGTGATTGTTTCCTGTCTCTGTGTTTGTGTTCTGCACCAGATAGGACTGTCTCGGCTTTCACGTTTGTTGTTTTTGTATTGTTGTAAGTGTTCACCGTTTATTGTCTAATTAAACATGTTGAACACTAACCGCGCTGCATTTTGGTCCTCTCCTTCATCCCAGGAAGAAAGTCGTTACAGAATCACCCACCAAACCCGGACCAAGCAGCGTGGCAACGGGCAGCAGCAACAGCAGCAGCGGTACCAGGAGGAATGGTCATGGGAGGAAATCATGAACGGAAAAGGACCCTGGGCTAAGGTTGGAAAGGATCACCTCCCATGGGAAGAGCTGGAGGCAACCGGAGAGAGGAACTGGCGTTATGAAGGTACACGGCTAGCACGGAAACCCGAGAAGAAATCCCAAAAATGTATTGGGGGGGGGGGGGGGGGCTAAAGGGTAGTGTGGCAAAGGCAGGTAGGAAACCTGTGCCCACTTCCCATGCTTACCGTGGAGAGCGGGAGTACGGGCAGACACCGTGTTATGCGGAAGAGCGCACGGTGTCTCCTGTACGTGTGCATAGCCCGGTGCGGGTTATTCCACCTCCCCGCACGGGCCGGGCAAGAGTGAGCATTGAGCCGGCTCTACATATCTGGCATCCAGTACGTCTCCTCGGGCCGGTGTACATGGCACCAGCCTTACGCATGGTGTCCCCGGTTCGCCTACACAGCCCAGTGCGGGTTATTCCACCTCCCCGCATTGGTCGGGCTACGGGGAGCATGCAACCAGGTAAGGTTGGGCAGGCTCAGTGCTCAAGGCAGCCAGTACTCCTGCACGGTCCGGTATATCCGGCGCCACCTTCCCGCCCCAGCCCAGTACCTCCAGTTCCAGCACCCCGCACTCGCCTTATGGTGCGTGGCCCCAGCCCAGTACCATCAGTGCCGACACCACGCACCAGGCTTCCAGTGCGTCTCCAGAGCCCTGTTCCTCCTCCACGCACTCTCCCTGTGGTGCGTGTCTCCAGCCCAGTGCCTCCAGTTCCGGCACCACGCATCAAGCCTCCTGTGCGTCTCCAGAACCCTGTACGCACTGTTCCTTCTCCCCGCACTCGCCCTGAGGTGCGTGCCCTCAGTCCGGTACCACCAGTTCCGGCACCACGCACCAGGCCTATAGTGCGCTTTGAGAAACCAGTGTGCCCTGTTCCTGCTCCCCGCACTAGCCTTAAGGTGCGTGTTTCCAGTCCGGTACCACCAGTTCCGGCACCACGCACCAGGCCTACTGTGCGCCTCAGCAGGTCAGAGTCGGCCGTCTGCTCAACGCCGTCTGCACTGCCTGCCTGCCCAACACCGTCTGAGCCATCCGTCTGCCCAGCGCCGTCTGAGCCATCCGTCGGCCCAGCGCCGTCTGAGCCATCCGTCTGTCCCGAGCCATTAGAGCCGTCCGTCAGTCAGGAGCCGCCAGAGCCGTCCGTCAGTCAGGAGCCGCCAGAGCCGTCCGTCAGTCAGGAGCCGCCAGAGCCGTCCGTCAGTCAGGAGCCGCCAGAGCCGCCCGCCAGTCAGGAGCCGCCAGAGCCGCCAGCCAGTCAGGAGCCGCCAGAGCCGCCAGCCAGTCAGGAGCCGCCAGAGCCGCCAGCCAGTCAGGAGCCGCCAGAGCCGCCAGCCAGTCAGGAGCCGCCAGAGCCGCCAGCCAGTCAGGAGCCGCCAGAGCCGCCAGCCAGTCAGGAGCCGCCAGAGCCGCCAGCCAGTCAGGAGCCGCCAGAGCCGCCAGCCAGTCAGGAGCCGCCAGAGCCGCCAGCCAGTCAGGAGCCGCCAGAGCCGCCAGCCAGTCAGGAGCCGCCAGAGCCGCCAGCCAGTCAGGAGCCGCCAGAGCCGCCAGCCAGTCAGGAGCCGCCAGAGCCGCCAGCCAGTCAGGAGCCGCCAGAGCCGCCAGCCAGTCAGGAGCCGCCAGAGCCGCCAGCCAGTCAGGAGCCGCCAGAGCCGCCAGCCAGTCAGGAGCCGCCAGCCAGTCATGAGCCGCCCTCCAGTCATGAGCTGCCCTCCAGTCATGAGCTGCCCTCCAGTCATGAGCTGCCCTCCAGTCATGAGCTGCCCTCCAGTCATGAGCTACCTCCTAAATCATGTGGGGGCCTTGGGGAGGATTCTTAGGCCAAGGTCGTGGGCGAGGGTCGCCACTCAAAGGACGCTAAGGAGGGGGACAAAGACAGTGGTGGAGTGGAAGAAAGTCGTTAGTGTACAAATTATGGTAGCACTTTATTTACTCTACTATGTTTAAAAAAAAATGTGTACAAATTAATAAAAAGTAAAAAGCTGAAATGTCTTGAGTCAATAAGTAGTAAGTTCAAGAGTAAAAATGTGTTTAACAAGTCACATAATAAGTTGCATGGACTTTGTGTGCAATAGTAGTGTTTAACATGATTTTTAATGACTACCCCATCTCTGTACCCCACTCATACAATGATCTCTAAGGTCCCTCAGTCGAACAGTGAGTTTCAAACACAAATTCAACCACAAAGACCAGAGAGGTTTACCAATGCCTTGCAAAGATACAAAATATTGGTAGATGGGTAAAAATAAAATTAAAAGCAGACATTAAATATCCCTTTGAGCATGGTGAAGTTATTAATTACTCTTTGGATGGTGTATCAATACACCCAGTCACTATAAAGAAAATAGGTGTCCTTCCTAACTCAGTTGCCAGAGAGGAAGGAAACCACTTAGGGATTTCACTATGAGGCCAAACAGAGTTTAATGGCTGTGATTGGAAAAAATGGAGGATGAATCAACAACATTGTAGTTACTTCACAGAACTAAACTAATTGACAGAGTAAAAAAAAGGAAGCCTGTAAAGAATAACAAATATTCTAAAACATTCATCCTGTTTGCAACAAGGCACTAAAGTAATACTGAAAAAAAAAAATTGTCCTGAATACAAAGTGTTATGTTTGAAGCAAATCCAATACAGCACATTACTGAGTACCACTCCCCATATATGTATTTTTTGGCTCAGTCTGCTTTCAACCAGACATAGCAGGACAATAACCTAAAACACAAGGCCAAATCTGCACTGGAGTTGCTTACCAAGAAGACAGTGAATGTTCCTGAGTGGCCGAGTTACAGTTTTGACTTAAATCGACTTGAAAATCTATGACAAGACTTAAAAAATGTTGTCTAGCAATGATCAACAACCAATTTGACAGATCTTGAAGTACTTCGAAAAGAATAATGGGCAAATCCAGGTGTGGAAAGCTCTTAGACTTACCCAGAAAGACTAACAGCTGTAATCGATGCCAAAGGTGCTTCTAGAAAGAATTGACTCAGGGGTGTGAATACTTATGAAAATTAGATATTTCTGTATTTCATTTTCAATAAATGAGTAAAAATGTCTAAAAACATGTTTTCACTTTATCATTATGAGTGTATTGTGTATAGATGGGTGAGAAAATAAATATATATAAACCATTTGAATTCAGGCTGCAACACAACAAAATGTGCAATAAGTCAAGGGGTATGAAAACTTTTTGAAAGTCTCAAAACCCAGGCAGTTTGTGTCATGTTCAGTGTAACTGCCGTTGAGTATAATTATGATATATCATGGCTGCGTTAGACAGGCAGCCCAATTCTGATCTTTGTTTCACTAATTGGTATTTTAACCAATCAGATCAGCTCTGAAAAATATCTGGTGCAAAAAGATCTGATGTGATTGGTCAAAAGACAAATTCTTGGGATGCCTGTCTAAACGCAGCCTATGAGAAACAAGGCCAGGCCACATAGTTATGACTCTGCTGACCCCTATTGTTCTCTGATTCACACTGCAGTTAAAAGACACAAGCTGAGTCCACAGATACCACTTACTGGTCGGGTCTAGCTTCTCCACTCGATGAGAAAGGGAATTAAAAGGCGTTTCCATCTTGCATTCAAGAAGATTACATAGTTGTAATAACAAAGGCACATCTATGTTATTTTGAGAGTCCTACAAACTGTATATATTTAAAATAAGACAAAGGTTCACAAGACTGATTCTAAAACATTTATTTCCATGTCACAAAAACGCCTTTGCATACCCCTGTGCATATTCATGCGCACACGTTTCACTGCCGGTGAAAAGAAGATATTACTCAGTCTCACAATACCGATGGTATCAGACAGTGTGCAACATTCTTCATTCACTCTTAACGGAAGACCTTGCATAGTACTGTGTAGCAGGCTCTTTCCACCGGTGCAAAGGTTCAGTCGAGCAGAGATTAAATTATGAAAATGACGTAAGCATGGATCTCATGTAGGTTATATTTTGCACACTAGATTCATAGAAACCACACATACCAAGTTACAGTATATTAAATTCAAGTTATTTGATCTGTATTGCACTTCATTTTAACTCACTGTTGTTCTGCATAAAATGGATCAAGATGAATAAGACATTGCTGTAACGCCAACAGCAAAATACTTTGGTATATTCCAGCACATTTGAATGCCATTGGAAAATATCACTGTCCACACACAAGAATCCTGAAATACATTGGCTGGATGTGCCATCAATCTAAACATGCAGGAAGGCCTTATTGAAAACCATGGAGCCACAGTTATGACAGTGCCTATACAATATGCACTTCAGAGATTCTTTGTGTACATGCTCCAAATATCAGTCCCCCCTGTTGTTCATACATCCTCTGGAGTCTAGACCAATCAGTCTTGTTATGACTTCTTTACAGGTCTTGTCTCCAAGCAGTTCCTGTATGGAGTATTGACACAAATATTTTCCGGCCACACTTTACATTAGAGAAAATAGTATTTCCTTTATGTTCATTTTAGGGGAAAAACTTGTGTCTAAATACCAACAAAAATAAACAACAAAAGTACTCCAAGTGCATGAAATTGCAAACCTGTTACATGTAACCTAATAACATTACATTACACATGACTTTCCTTTGTATAAAGTAAGTAAGTAGCCTGGTCCAAGCCAGAATGGCCCATTGGGCAGGAGCCTATCTCCTGTATACGTAGCGTGAGCGTGATGCAGTTTGATCTGCAAATACACCCCGTGGACAGGAACTAGCCTATCACAGGGCCTTCATTTGTGTAAATCCAATGAAAATAATCGAAAAGGGAAAAAGTTGTTACTGCAGTTAACGTTATTGTAGTAATACCAACAATGCATTAACTGGCTGTCGTCATTGGCTTCAGCATCACCCCGGACGGACAAGCTGCTGGAGAAGGCCTTCTTCATCCGCCTGTTCAGCCGCAAAGAGATTACCCTCCTGTAGCTCGCCAATGAGAAGTCGCTGCAACAGAAGGGTATCACCGTCAAACAGAAGAGGCGAGTGAGGGCTAGAGAGACAGCATGAGCCATATTGGGTCTAATTGAAATTGGAGAGTGCATTTACTTCTAGAGAAATGATTGGGGATCCTAATAAATCAAATCAAAATGTACTCAAATCCACTGTCTAATTGAATATATGACTTCTTTCAAATGAATCTAAATTGCACCGTAACTCTCTTCAGTGTTTCCCATAGGATTTGTTTCAGCAGTGGTGGCAAGGGTAGCGGGGGGTAGATTTCTACTAGCGTTAGCGCAATGACATGCTAGCTGTTCCCATAGACTTCCAGTCATTGAGTCAACGACTATCCATTTAAAAGTGTGTCTGGCAGAAATATATATTAAAACCAAAAATTACATCATTTTTTGCAGCAGTGGCAACAATTTCCACTCCTGCTAAATGAATATAGGAGAAACACTGGTCTTGGTGCTCTGGTTGCTGCCCTGATATCCGATGCTCTTGTGTCCAATGCTGGACACCTTCCTGCTGGTGCTGCCCCTCACTGCCCCTCCCTTCATTCTGACGCTACTACTCCCACCCTCGGACATGGTCCTTCCTCTCCTTTTCTTCTCCTCCTCCTCCTCCTCCTCCTCCTCCTCCATCCCCCTCTCTGCCTCCTCCTGCTGCAGGTTCCGGAGGTTCTGACAGTTGCATACCCGCTCCTCTGGCTGCTCCCCGGCGGGACGGAACCACTTCAATGAAGCGTAGACGAGCTCTACGAAACTGGACAAGGCAGATATCACTCCCACGGCGAAGTAGAAACAGAGGAAGACTGTCTTCTCCATGGGGCGTGACACGAAGCAGTCCACCGTGTAGGGGCATGGGAAGCGGCTGCATGGGAACTGGGCCTCAACCCGGAAGCCGTACAGCCACCACTGACCTATCAGAAATCCCACTTCTGTCACCAAACGGAAGGCCACATTTATAACATAGAGTTGTCGGAGGTGGCGCTCTTCCCTGGCGGGGTTGCTAATCAGCTGGCTGAACCTTGGCTGGCTTAACTGCATGGTCCTCTTGTTGTGGTGGTGCATGGCGTACATGAGGAAAATGAGGGATGGCGTGGAGATGAGGACTATGTGGAACACCCAGAAGCGGTACTGGGAGATGGGGAAGGCATCATCGTAACACACCTGCTTGCAGCCCGGCTGCAGTGTGTTACAGGCAAACTCCCCCTGCTCGTCTTCGAACAAGTCGCCGGCGACAGTGCCCAGGATGAGGATGCGGAAGACCAGCATGAGCAGCAGCCAGAAGCGGCCCAGCATAGGGGAGTGGACCTGGAGGGCATCGAAGAGGCCGCTGAGGAAGCTCCACTCACCCATGATGCGAGGACTCGGCCTGGGCTATTCTTCCTGGCTCTCTGGGGATCTCTGGAGGTCTAGTGGAACTTATATTCAGTCCATTTTCAGAAATAGTTATCCCTCATGAGTTACTGGCACACAGGTTTGTCAAGTCAAAATGCCAAGTCTGCTCACAAGCCCTTCCTTAAGAAGTACTAAAATGGATGATAAAATCTTAACAGGGTGATTTACAGATCAAAGGCTAATTCCATGGACGTGTGTCCTTCACATGACCTGAAACAAGACAGATCAAATATTTGATTGTTTAACATGCTGATTTTTTAAATAAAGATAGCTATTCCAATATATTTCCTCATCCACATTACATTTAATTAATTAACACAAGCAAATACCTGTATTAGATGAGAAGTTGCTTCAACTCCTTTTAAGCTTCCTTAGGAAATTAACCAATTCAGTGAAAACCCCTGCTCCTTTCGTGATCTTAAATGACATTGAAGAACAGAGGTTTTGATTAGTTAAGAAGCACATAGGCAAAACAATATAGGTATATTATTGAATGTAGTTAATATTACATACAAAACGACCCACACAAATATTTAACTTGCTCACATAGAGGTTAAACATACTCAGAGAACATACCAAACTTTTCAACCATATACATGGTAGATCGTCATAATAAGCCGATTCCTGTACAAGCCTGGTAGAAGTACTCTTTAGCCTCTGGCATACACACTCTGGGTGCCTTGTTTATGTGGGCAGGTGCCTTCTTTGATTTGGTACTTCTGCCTGAGGCAGCCTTGAATCAATGGGTAGCAGTCAATGAGTCATCAAAATATTGCCAGTCAATAAAAAAAAACTAAGATCCGTAGAAAAACCTTTAAACATTAGGCATTATATCATATATATAACATTAGGCATTATATATTAAAGGTGCAATGACAAGAAAAATGGAGCCAACCTGTGTTGTGTGCTTCTCCTAGCAAGCCGACTATTACCACAGTCTAACTCCACGTTAGACAGTGATAATGGTTGGCTTTTAGTAGTCCGCTTGCTAGGGCGTCAACGAGGAAGGAAATTCCTGTCATGTCCTATCTGGGATATCAAAGTACACAAACATAATTAATGTTTACTCATGAGTACATACTCTTGACTGATGACGGCTTTTCCTAATGGCAGGAAGAGTCAGCACTTCCCAATCGGCCTGAGCAGTTCACAAGGGAGAACACAGGAACACCCCAGCATCAATACACCACCTACTGGGTAAAAACTGGTTGAATCAATGTTGTTACCACGTAATTTCAACCAAAATATATAATGTGATGAAGTTGATGGAAAACTGATTGGATTTGAAAAAAGTTAACATAAGGGAATTTCATAATTTTTCCTCCAAATTTTTACCTAAATCCAATGACATGGTAAAATGTTTTGTTGATTTCACATTGAATTCACATTAGTTGACAACTCAACCAAATGTTAATCAAAACTAGATGTTGAACTGTAGTCTGCGCCCAGTGGGCACTGGTAGACCTACTGATACGACAGCTGTGAGTGCTTTTGTATTGGGATTGGGTGGGCCGGCCAGTCCCTGACTTTGTTTTAATTTTCAAATAGCCTACACCCCTTTCCTGCAGTCAACTGAACAATTCGTCCTCTAGTGGCCTCATGGGTGGAATGTTTGTAATATTTTTCATAATTAATAAACATTATTATTAAACCTGCTTAAAATCCAGTGTTTCTATGTCAACCGGTTTTGTTATATTTCAGTCTTCTGTGATATATATGAAATGTAAAATTGGGATGCAAACTCAAAATTGAATACATTTAAACTCTATATCTGACATGGTACAGGTGTCTTCAGTTTTTAAGCCCATAACCATGTATGTGAAGTGAATACTTTGTTTTAAAGTAAATTTGACTACCAAGAAACACTCTGTGTGATCCTAATTTAGCCCACTGCAGAAAAAGGCTAGATTGAGTCATACTTTGAACTTTAAATGTAGGCTACATGAGGTTAATACGTTTTTATGTCAGTATCGGATGAAACTGTGGGCTGAGGTAAATTGTTTAATTGCTACTTGCCCTGTTACAGTTTAGATTATTTAGTTACTTACTTTAACCATGTTTGGAATCATAGCCCTCCATGTCGATACGCAGGTTGGCTTTTACTGGGATGCAGCTCTGCAGTGGTCACTAGCTGGCCTAGCCACATTCATAACATCTTATTTCAAACCCTAACTACACTGCTAACCTTATGCCTAGCCCTAACCTTAAATTATGACCAAAAAAAGCACATTTTTGTTTTCACCATAAAGACAATTTTGACTATGCAAGCCGCAAAGTCAAAATTGCCTTCATGGTAAAAATGTCATGAGCTAGCTACTACTTTAAAGCAATTCAAGATTTAATTGTTACAAATAATTAATGCATGGACTACATTTATGAGAATATTTTGTTTACCTTATCAAGCTTGAAGATGGTACACTCATTTATCAATCCAAAAAAGTGTTATGAGTGAGTGCACCACAAACATCTTTCCAGGGTGTTGGTGCATCCTCCTCCCAATACAGCCTCTTGCAACACCACTGATAGGGAAAGGGTATCCATTTGCAAAAGTAAAGTTTTGCTTTGATGTCAAGTCAGCTCATATTGTTGCTACCTTAGCTGTTATGCTAGCTAATGTGACACTAGCATATTGACATGCATATTGGTATTAAAAGACGGGAACATTGTTTAGGCAAATCATTAGTTAGGTAGCTAGCTATCACATTAAGTGTGGAAAAATGTGATAGCTAACGTTAGGGACTTCAGCATTACGGCCGAGATCCCGTTAACGGGATCGATATGACAACAGCCAGTGAAAGTGCAGGGCGCCAAATTCAAAACAACAGAAATCTCATAATTAAAATTCCTCAGACATACAAGTATTTTACACCATTTTAAAGATAAACTTGTTGTTAATCCCACCACAGTGTCCGATTTCAAAAAGGCTTTACGACGAAAGCACACCAAACGATTATGTTATGTCTGCACCTAGTCACAGAAAAACACAGCCATTTTCCAGCCAAAGAGAGGAGTCACAAAAAGCAGAAATAGAGATAGAATTAATCACTAACCTTTGATGATCTTCATCAGATGACACTCATAGGACTTTGTTACACAATACATGTATGTTTTGTTCGATAAAGTTCATATTTATATCCAAAATCTCAGTTTACATTGGCGCGTTACGTTCAGTAATGTTTTGCTTACTTTTGCTTGCTTGTGTGTGTGTGTGTGTGTGTGTGTGCACTGTGTTTGTATGTCATGACTGTACTTGCTTTAACAATTTGACATTTCCTTAACACCACTGCAGGCTTTGCAGCCTCACTCTACCCCTGATATCAAAGTAATTTTTGAAAATAAAAAAAACCCGACTTGGTATAATTTTGATGATGGAAGATTGAATAAGTGTGCTTTAAACTGTTTGCTTGGAATGATTTGTAGCTATCGTCTCTATCCGTGCATGAGAGTTCATCCGACTCAGTGTCTCTACCAGAAAACACGCGATACCGTAAAGTGTTGTGTATTCACGCACGGGAATCCAGGCGCAAACTCAAGTGCAGATGTCTTTTGACTGCGTTTTGCGAGTGTCGGCTCACTTGACCGCAGTAGAAAACTGGGCCGGTTTGATAGCACATCTCCCCTTGTCGATAGGGTGGACACGCTGCTTGAATTAGCAAAAAATATCGCATATTTGGACTATCAGTAACCACGTTTCCATCCACAGTTGTCATGCGAGTAAAGTAATGAACTTCACAGGGTGTTGAACGTGCACGCTATGAGTTTCATGCTCCTTTCCAATAAATATCGAGGGATTATTCTGGTGGCATTAGGATCGATGCTCGTTTGACAAATAGGCATACAAATATTCTCGCTCTTATCCATAATAATGAAATGATTTAGACTAGCTGTTGGTTAAAGCGCATGTAACAAGACCAGAGTAATGTCACACTTGCTGTTTAACGCAACAGTGTTTGTGACAAAACTGCCGGTAGAGTTGAACATGTAATAGAAAAACATTCAACGTTCGATCTTTATTCGGTACATGAAAACTTAAGGGAACATTTTTATTTTGTGTGCACTACTTCATCACACACTTATTTTTCTTCGCAACAATTCAGTTTGGTGGAAACACCACTGGAGGGAAAATGCGCATATTTTCTTTATGCGGGTTTTAAACTAAACAAAAATATAAACGCAACGATTTTACTGAGTTACAGTTCATATCAGAAAATAAATTAATTAGACCCTATCTGGATTTCACATGACTGGGCAGGGACGCAGCCATGGGTGGGCCTGGGAGGACATATTTGGGAACCAGGCCCAGCCAATCAAAATGAGTTTTTCCCCACGAAGGGGCTTTATTACAGACAGAAATACTCATGTTTCATCAGCTGTGACTGGTCTCAAATGATCCCGCAAGTAAAGAAGCCGGATTTGGAGGTCCTGGGCAGGTTTGGTTACACTTGGTCTGCGGTTGTGGGGCCGGTTCGATGTACTGCCAAAATCTCATTGCAGGCGGTTTATGGTAGAGAAATTAACATTAAATTATCTGGCAACAGCTTTGGTGGACATTCCTGCAGTCAGCATGCCAATTGCAATTGTGGCATTGTGTTGTGTGACAAAAAAAGCACATTTTACAGTGGCATTTTTGTCCCCAGCACAAGGTGCACATGTGTAATGATCATGCTGTTTAATCAGCTTCTTGATATGCCACACCTGTCAGGTGGATGGATTATTTTGGCAAAGAAGAAATGGCACTAACAGGGATGTAAACAAATCTGCGAGAAATACGTTTTTTGTGCACATGGGACATTTCTGGGATCTTTTATTTCAGCTCATGAAACATGGGATCAACACTTTACATGTTGCGTTTATATTTTTGTTCGGTGTAGAATATTCACATGAAAATAAATTGCCGCTCTAGCTAGGTTTCTATCCCTTTGGCGACAAGATTTTCATGTGATTGTTATAGAATCTGCATAAAGGACAGACTATGCGCATTTCCCCACCTGTGGTTTGTTTTCACCAAATGGACTTGTGGATAAAAAAATCAGTGCGTGATGACAAAATGTACGTTTTCATGTACCAAATAAAAATCTAAAATTTTATGTGCTTCCATTGCATTTTCACCCAAACCGGTCGTTTTGTCAAAAACTGTTGCGTGAAATAGCAAATGTGCCTACTCTGGTCTGGGCACCTGCGCTCTAGCCAACAGCTCGCAGATACAGTACTGGTAGCCTATGCAGGTTGGCTAATTTACATGATATTATGGATAAACGCAAAATATTTGTCAAACGGTAGTCAAGCATCGATCATCATGTTTCCAGAATAAGAGCCTTAATAATAGTTGTAGTGGGAGGAGGACCAAACAATGTCATTGCATGACTCCAAATTTGCTTCGATATTATGGTTATTAAATCACCGCCATTTCCCGAATAATACATTTCACCGACACAAAAAGATCCCAACATGTCGTACAAACAAAATATTTGTAGTTCTAAAAACCGTATGAGTTAGCTCTTATTTGATTTCCTATTGGGAAAATTAACAATAGTGTTCCTTCATGACCCTTTGCATAACCCATTGGTGTCTGCATGAATGCCCCCGACATCTTCATGCTTGTGTGACACTTTTTAATGTTGGTCAAAAGGGAAATAAAAGTATTATCGGAGTTTATTGCACGTCGTTAACAGAACTGCGGGACAACCGTGACCGACAGGAGACTGCCTACCGGTCGCCCCCAGTTAGTACAGGCGGGAAGCTGGAGCGACACCGTGTGCTAACTAGCTAGTTCGCGACATCGTTATGGTGCATTACAGCCATCGACAGTACTGGAGCTTCCCACCTATTGTAGTGGAATCATAGTAAAAAAAAAAGAAAGACTAATACAGGTATAGAGGGGTTCCCGCAAATGTACATTTTGGATAAAGTAAAATATGAAATAGTGTGTAGAGCTTCCTAAAATTGAGTGTACAAAACAGTAGGAAAACCTTTCTGATAATTGAGTTGAACCTCATACTGCTGCTGTTCCAAGTCTCATGTACATCATCCTGCCTCTGAAGTGGGGCCGCTATAACGTTCCTAATGTTTTAGTGTAAAGTATGAAATGGTTTATTAAGTCACATTATGAATTCACTATGATATATTTGTATGATTACAAAAGTATAACATCTTATGGGTTGAAATGTGTATTTTCAATCCATATGGTTTGGGGGGGGGCACTACATTTTTTATTTTATTTTTTATTTTATTTAAATATTGCCATTCTAGATGGATGAAAATAGCCATAGCACATCAGAGCAAAGGTATCAAGTAAAGATTATCCATGTTCCAAGTAAGGTATGAGTTCTCATTTCACAGGGTAACGATACCCAATTCTTGTCAAACTAAAGTTCTTATAATACAGTATTCACCTGAAATGAGTTTGTAGAGAAGAGGAGTTGTAGAACTGTTGAAATGCCCATCCCGATCAGGCAACCAAGCTCAACTTGATCAGGGGCCTGCTCGGGAGGATGCAACCTTGCAGAACATTCAGATAGAAATGTATCATGCACAACTGATGTGTAAGAGACCAGGGAATCATGTCCGCTCTATTCTTTCCATTTCTGTCTGCAATGTTGAGAACATTCCACATCACTTAATACACTTCTGCTCATTTGGGATAAGGAGCACATCTGTACTGAGATGTGTCAAAGCAAATAAATGGGAATGCTAAATTCCAAAAGCTGTTAAGCATTGCGTGATTTCAAAATTGACATGGAACTTCTCCCAATTACTAACAAACACAACATGATAACAAGCAACTACTTTATTTCCCAAAACAAATATAAAAAGACATCCAATGAAATATTTACATGACAAGACAGAACATGAATAAAAAGATGAAAACCGAAGACTGAACATGTAACGAATAGATTAAAACTAGTGAAATTATTCAGCATAACATTTGTCAAATAGTTTGCCATTTGCAAAATGCGTGAGAATATCCTTCACGGGACATCGTTTTTTTGTTATTAGCTTTTAAACAAGTTTTATTTTTCATCCATGTATGATAAAATTCTAATATAACCAACAGTCTTCTGTGCAAAAGCAAATCAAGACTTCTAATGTTACAAAGCAAAGCCATAAATGGCCAAGTGGCAGTGAAGTATATAAAAGCATTGATTCATTAAAAAAGGGACTTCAGTTGTAATATCCTTGATAACAGGAGACATTGACCATGTAAGAGAACAGGATGCTCCAACCTAAAAGTCCTCATCAGAGTCCGAGTCAAAGTTGTAAGCGACAGGTTTCTTGGCACGGAATGCTTTGCTCCTGGGAGCCACAACCTCCTCATCTGATATATGGAAGCTCTCATCATCCCATACCTTTGTTTTCTACGAGGAGATGCAGGAAGAAGAAAACATAATCCAAATTGAAGTGAATTTTATTTCAGAGTGAGGGATCTGACAAGTTGGGAGGGTGCAAACCTGAACTCATGGTTAACAAGCTTAAGTTGATATTTTCCAGCACCTTGTCAATTGTAAAAGCTCAGGATATCATTGCATTATCAACAACTTGGCTCACGTCAATGCTAGAACCGCCACTGCTTGGACTCACCTTGCTGGCGACGGTAGTCTTCTTGTCCTTGATGCGGGACATGAGGTCATCAGAGCTTCTGTCCGAGTCGTCACTGTCCAGGGCCTTGCGCTTGGCCGCAGCGGCCTTAGACGGGGCAGGGGCATTGGGCGAGCCCTCCGAGCTGCTGGAGTCAAACGACGGGATCGTCTTGGCGGCGGTTTTGGAGACTGACTTGGGCTTGGACAGAGCATCCATGATGGACGGCTGCTTCGCATCTGGAGGGGATGATGGGGTTAGGAGTCTGTTCAGAATAATCCCTCAATATAACATCCAGGATATACAACATGTAAATATACAGGTAACTGCCAAAATAAAAGGAAACACGTGAGTAAATGAGGGATACAAACTATATTGAAAGCAGGTGCTTCCACACAGGTGTGGTTCCTGAGTTAATTAACATTCCATCATTCAATGTTCCCTCTTAATTATTTTGGGGCACTGAGCAAATTTTAGGCCCTGCGAGCAGAAACTTGAATGTTGTGAGAATTTTGTGCAACTTCTGGCGCACATTTACAGAGAACATTGAAGCTGTACCCTTACAATTTAAGACAGTGGCCAATAGGCTATTTGAGCATAATGTAGCTCAAATCCAATAACATTTCACATGGAAATGGCTTTACATTACTATGATATAGCCTATATGTTGAGTTCAATGCAGGCCTACATTGCATGAGACTTAAAAACATTTTTACATTATGAAGGGCTTGACATTAATTACTTTTTACTTGGTCTGTAGCACCATAGGCCAAATAGGTGACTAAATTGCATCGTATGACACAAACCACTATACAAAATACAATTCATTGTTATTACCATACAGAGAATTAGACAATGTAGGCTACCCCTCTGTATTGGCTTATCTGCATATTCAAGCCTGTCTCAAAATAAGCTTTTTACATGACTGGCTTTTCAAAGACAACTTGAAATGTTGCCTACACGTTTTGTGCTCTTGTGGGAAGCAGTAACTCCCCATTGCTGACCTATATACACTTATCTATAACTGGGCTAATAATTCAAACTATCAAAAGAACATTAAGAAATGTGCACACATGGCTCCGATCCAAAAAGCACATTCACTGACAAGCTGATTGAATGACTGCTCATGGGCTACCCCTGCCAATAGAATTATACTCTGTCGAGCTCTGGCTCAGCATACAACAAAATCAGACTCAATCCTGCAAAGTTCCATTTGTTGTATTGAAAAGGGGCAGATATAATTAAGCAATAAGGCCCGAGGGGGTGTAGCATATGGTCAACATAATACAGCTAAGGGCTGTTCTTGCGCGCAACACGGAGTGCCTGGATACAGCACTTAGCTGTGGTATATTAACCATATACCACAAACTACGAGGTGCCTTATTGCTATTATCAACAGGTTACCAATGTAATTAGAGCAGTAAAAAAATGTTTTGGTCATATACAGTCTGATATACCACAGCTTTCAGCCAATCAGCATTCAGGGTTCCATCCACCCAGTTTATAATGTTGATTTAATCACACACAAAAAAAAAAAAATACTGCAAAGTAACGGGGCGAACTTAGTGAAGTTCAATTTCTTGCGTCTGCACAGCCTGGCATTTCTGCGTGGCAGTCCTGGAGGTGGTGCACGGCCGCACGCAGCTTAGAGGGAACATTGCATACGTTCATGTATAAAAATGCCCACTATTTTGTCTACCATGGCTAGAAGAGCTCTGACTTTGAAAGAGGGGTTTCAAAGAAACATATTGGGGTTTAAAGCAAGGACTCTCATAGTAGGGCCCTGGCCAGATCTCAAAATACATATCTTTAAATGGATATTACTAACAACTTGTATACTGCACAATTTTATTGCCGATGCTGAGAAGCAGGCTTTTAAAATGTTCCTTCTCAGGGCCCGAGACTTGGTTCATCCAGCCACGCGCTGCCAAAGTCATAGTAAAACTCCTTGTATGCTTTTCAAAAATGTTTCATCCCACTCAAGTTGTGTTATGATTATGGGGGGTGTCCCTAATAAGATTTGCTATCACAAAATGGGTCACCGGCCCTAAAAGTTTGAGAATCTTGTGTCTGTGACAAGATCTCAACCCAATTTATCAATTATGGGAGTTTCTGGAGTAGCCGCCAGAGAGCACGTTCCACCACATTATGAAATTTGCCGTGGAAGAATAGTGTCGCATCCAGCCAAGGTGCATTGATGCTGTTCTGGCGGTCTTGGTGGCCCAACGCCCTATTAAGACAGTTGGTGTTTCCTTTATTTTGACAGTAACCTGTACATGTTTTATTACTCATTGAAGCAGAAAGCTAATGTCACAACTCCGGCAGTATTATCAGTACTGGGATAGAGGTGTTCTATAGTACCTGCAGGCTTCTTCTTGGCGATTGCCATTTTCTTGGGAGCTGCTGTTTTCTTGGGAGCTGCTGTTTTCTTGGGAGCTGCCTTGGGTTTGGCTGGAGGCATAGAGGCCATCGCATCATCGCCATCAGACTGAGCTGCAGAACACAGAAACAAGTTTGTATTACATTTTTCAACTGTGCTAGTCCAATAATCACCTCAGTTGTCTGCCACAGTGTGCCATTGGGGTGGGAAGGTCTGGAATATACTTACAGCTGGATTTGCTTTTAGCTTCACTTACAGTCGCTGAATTGCTTTTCACCATCTTTCTATATGAAGAGAGTTTGACTGGTGTCAGGATTCACAATTAAATAAAATGTGCAGAGTTTAGACTATTGCTTACATAGGCTTAACTCACTGCATTACCCCCAACAATTATCACCAGTGTCACCAGGCCTACAAAATTCCTGTTAAACTAAACTGTTCATCATAGACTCACTTGGGCTCAGGAGCCTTAGGTGGTGGAGAGTCTGCCTCGCTATCGATCGCAGAGTTGGCCTCGGGGACAAAGCAGCCGTCATCAACGGACGCTGCCTTCTCGGGGGAGCTCAGCCCACAGTCGAACTCATCCTCACTGCTGTACAGATTGTACTTCACAGCAGCTTTGGGAAAAGACAACACTTGTTGCATTATCACTGCATGAACACTAATCACAAACCCATGACAAAGGCAGCTTGTTGTTGAAAAGTTGGTTAATATATGTTTTTGATCAGAGCCACAAAGTGAGGCTAGCTGGCTACCTTATCTTTTTGTACTAATCAGGCCACCCAGCAACTTAGCAGCGATGAGACAAGACTAACTACCACGAAATTGGGGAGAAGGAAAAAAACAACTTAAAGTTAGTGCAACACATACTGTTTAAGGTAGACATCCCTTTCTACTCCTGTAGAAAATAGCAACTGTTAGACAACATGTTACTGTTGGGTTGTGCCAAAATAACAGCTTCCTGTATGGAAGTACGAGACATGGGAATGTCCTCAACATACAGTAAGTAATCAAGCTAAGGTCTGAGACGAGCCTAATCAGAAGTGAGTAGTACAGCTAATTACTCAGAGGAAGTGATGCTATAGCGCCATGTTCAGGAGTCTTCAAAGACCCCCAATCATGAAACAGAACAAGCAGCCAGACATAACACTTTGGAAGCACCGGGACTGTCTATACTGTATTATTGCCTGGTGGGCTTGATGAATTACACGCGAGCATGGGATGCCAATGAGCATATAAGTGAGTGCTGGGTAACGCAATTGCCGATTTACAACTCAGTTTGGGTGGTTTAGACTAGGGATGTGACAAATGGAAAACAAATCGTAATGTTTAAAACTGACATACGAATAAGAAAAGAAATCCACAGAATTATGCTCAGGGTGGTCTGTCTAGCTTTCGTTGTACTAAAATGTCTTGGTAAGTTACGATATTTAACAAACTTTAAAGTACTTTTTTAAAAGGAAAGTGTTGTGTGCAAGCAGGCTAGTATTGACAGTTCTGGTCACCTACTGATGGTGGTTAATCCCGATTCAGAAGGGGCATTGCTTTACAGACAAGTATAATGCAATTTTCCAGAGAAAGTTGTCGGCGTTTAAAACGCTATATAGCGTAGCCTACCCTAACAGACAAACATGCCGTAGCGCTGTCAAGGGGCCACATACCATTATATGTGAAAAGGGTAATTTATACATTCTACACCAGGTAAACTACGGTAATTTCATATGAGACAAAACCACCCCCCACCTATTCAGCAACGAAGAGTAGCCCATGCTCGCAAGACTGGCCCGAAGATAGCCTACTGTATGCCGGCGACATCAGTCCCATAGCCTAAACATGTCTACTCTACATGCAATAGACCAAACACACTAGTGTCATTAATGAAGAGAAAGAGCAGGCAGGCCAGTGTGAGGGAGAGGGGCAGGCAGAACCGTGCGCATATGTCTTGCTAATCTGCATCTCGCAATGTCTTGTATGCCTCACAAATTCACCAAGTAGCAATTTTTGCCTCTTCCCCTCTGGGTAGTGTCTCACCTTTGGCTTTGCGTTCAGCTTTCTCCTTGGGTACCACTGGGCCAACATCCAGTGGAATCGCCAACTCACTGTCTGAGCCAGAATCGTCAGACCACGGGTTCTTCTTGGCCGCCATGGGCTTGAACGACAGGGTGGTCTGTTTACCCAATGCCTTTGATACTGTAGGGGAATAGGGCCTTTGGTTAGTCAGTGAATCACAAATTGGTAACATACATAGCGGTCATTCTTGAATTGTGGTGGCATTTGTTTAAAAAAAGTATTTGAGTACATCTCCCCATTCAAAATCCATCTAATATGGCAGCATATATATATATATTTACCATTATGATAACATTGTGCCACCAGTAGGATTAGTAACAACAATGGTAACATCAATGACAAATTGAGGATTTTCTTAAGAGGCGACAGAAGCGCAAATTTAAGGTCATAAACCATTAAAAAAAAAGAATACACTAAAGTGCTATGACTAATCTCCCAACGTTGTTTCCTCTTCATTTAAATTAACAATGACACCATTTAGACACCAAATTATCAACGGAATCCTCAAATTTCTGACATACTAAAATGGTACGATAAATAATTGTATTTTATTTGGTGACCCTCCCCTGATAAGTTTGCCAATGGAAGGAATGCTCAAAATCCTTGTGTGTGTGTGTGTATATATATTTGTAATGGTCAATTTTCAAAGCAGTAACATCAATGACAAAACTTATGGATACTATTTTTACAAAAAAAGTTTTGTATTTTAATATCCTTTGTTTTTATTGATATTATGGCAGGTGTGTCAAACTCATTTTCCCCTAGTGGCCGCATTGTCTTTACAGAGGTCTGGAGGACCTAACCTAAAATGTATTATATTTCCTCTACGTCAATATTAGGAAAAGTAGTCCTCTATACTAGAGGTCGACCGATTATGATTTTAACACCGATACCGATTATTGGAGGACCAAAGAAAGCTGATACCGATTAAAATCAGCCAATTTTTTGTTGTTATAATAATGACAATTACAACAATACTGAATGAACGCTTATTTTAACTTAATACATCAATAAAATCAATTTAGCCTCAATTAAAAATTATGAAACATGTTCAATTTGGTTTAAATAATGCAAACAAAGTGTTGGAGAAGAAAGTAAAAGTGCAATATGTGCCATGTAAGAAAGCTAAGTTCCTTACTCAGAACATATGAAAGCTGGTGGTTCCTTTTAACATGAGTCTTTAATATTCCCAGGTAAGAAGTTTTAGGTTGTAGTTATTATAGGACTATTTCTCTCTATACCATTTGTAATTCATATACCTTTGACTATTGGATGTTCTTAAAGGCACTTTAGTATTGCCAGTGTAACAGTATAGCTTCCGTCCCTCTCCTCGCCCCTACTTGCGCTCGAACCAGGAACACATTCGACAACAGCCACCCTCGAAGCATCGTTACCCATCGCTCCACAAAAGCCGCGGCCCTTGCAGAGCAACAACTATTCCAAGTCTCAGAGCGAGTGACGTCACCGATTGAAACGCTATTAGCGCGCACCCCGCTAACAAGCTAGCCATTTCACATTGGTTACAACAGCTTAATCTTGGGAGTTGATAGGCTTGAAGTCATAAACAGCTCAACGCTTGAAGCATTGCGAAGAGCTGCTGGCAAACACACGAAAGTGCTGTTTGAATGAATGCGTCCGCCAACCGTTCCGTATTTTATCTAACGGGTGGCATCCTTAAGTCTAAATATTCCTGTTAGATTGCACTATCCTTCAATGTTATGTCATAATTACGAACAATTCTGGTAAATAAGTTCGCAACGAGCCAGACGGCCCAAACTGTTGCATATACCCTGACTCTACGTGCAATGAACGCAAAAGTAGTGACACAATTTCACCTGGTTAATATCACCTGCTAACCTGGATTTCTTTTAGCTAAATATGCAGGTTTAAAAATATATACTTCTGTGTATTGATTTTAAGAAAGGCATTGATGTTTATGGTTAGGTACAGTCGTGCAACGATTGTGCTTTTTTCGCAAATGCGCTTTTGTTAAATCATGCCGTTTGGCGAAGTTGGCCGTCTTTGTTAGGAAGAAATAGTCTTCACAGTTCGCAACGAGCTAGGCGGCCCAAACAGCTGCATATACCCTGACTGTTGCAAGAGAAGTGACACAATTTCCCTAGTTAAAAGACATTCATGTTAGCAGGCAATATTAACTAAATATGCAGTTTTAAAATGATATATGTGTGTATTGAATCCCCGAGCTGACAAGGTAAAAATCTGTCGTTCTGTCCCTGAACAAGGCAGTTAACCCACCGTTCCTAGGCCATCATTGAAAATAAGAATGTGTTCTTAACCGACTTGCCTAGTTAAAGGTGAAAAAACAAAATATAGATACAATAAATAAATAAAAATCGGCGTTCAAAAATACAGATTCCCGATTGTTATGAAATCGGCCCCAATTAAAATCGGTCGACGTCTACTCTATACATCACTTGTTGAATTTGATGCACCCTGTCTAGCTTTCATTTCCATGACTGTTAGCAAGCTGGACAGAGTGAAGACTAAATGTAGGTTCATTGAAACCGTTTTACTCAAACCACCCGTGGGCCGGATTGAAAATGTATGTTCAACACCCCTGATCTATATAATAAATTAAAATAATTGTGTTAACGTTCTAGCATACAAAATAAATCCCCAAAACATGTCACTACACCTCTACTGGAAGCGGCCAATGGGGGGATGATTCTGGTCAAATCATTATCCTCACCTTTGTCCTTGGCTGGTGCTTTGCGTGTCTTGGTCAGTCGCGCTGCCAGGCCAATCTCCTCAGCAGCAGCCGGCTCTCCGTTCTCTTCTCCATCCTCAAACTCCATCTTCATCACCAATTCCTCACCCTAATAACAGACAAATATTAAAATTGAATATTATATATATATATATATACACACACAGCTCAAAAAAATAAAGGGAACACTTAAACAACACAATGTAACTCCAAGTCAATCACACTTCTGTGAAATCAAACTGTCCACTTAGGAAGCAACACTGATTGACAATAAATTTCACATGCTGTTGTGCAAATGGAATAGACAACAGGTGGAAATTATAGGCAATTAGCAAGACACCCCCAATAAAGGAGTGGTTCTGCAGGTGGTGACCACAGACCACTTCTCAGTTCCTATGCTTCCTGGCTGATGTTTTAGTCACTTTTGAATGCTGGCGGTGCTTTCACTCTAGTGGTAGCATGAGACGGAGTCTACAACCCACACAAGTGGCTCAGGTAGTGCGGCACATCAATGCGAGCTGTGGCAAGAAGGTTTGCTGTGTCTGTCAGCGTAGTGTCCAGAGCATGGAGGCGCTACCAGGAGACAGGCCAGTACATCAGGAGACGTGGAGGAGGCCGTAGGAGGGCAACAACCCATCAGCAGGACCGCTACCTCCGCCTTTGTGCAAGGAGGATCAGGAGGAGCACTGCCAGAGCCCTGCAAAATGACCCCCAGCAGGCCACAAACGTGCATGTGTCTGCTCAAACAGTCAGAAACAGACTCCATGAGGGTGGTATGAGGGCCCGACATCCACAGGTGGGGGTTGTGCTTACAGCCCAACACCGTGCAGGATGTTTGGCATTTGCCAGAGAACACCAAGATTGGCAAATTCGCCACTGGCGCCCTGTGCTCTTCACAGATGAAAGCAGGTTCACACTGAGCACGTGACAGACGTGACAGAGTCTGGAGACGCCGTGGAGAACGTTTTGCTGCCTGCAACATCCTCCAGCATGACCGGTTTGGCGGTGGGTCAGTCATGGTGTGGGGTGGCATTTCTTTGGGGGACCGCACAGCCCTCCATGTGCTCGCCAGAGGTAGCCTGACTGCCATTAGGTACCGAGATGAGATCCTCAGACACCTTGTGAGACCATATGCTGGTGCGGTTGGCCCTGGGTTCCTCCTAATGCAAGACAATGCTAGACCTCATGTGGCTGGAGTGTGTCAGCAGTTCCTGCAAGAGGAAGGCATTGATGCTATGGACTGGCCCGCCCGTTCCCCAGACCTGAATCCAATTGAGCACATCTGGGACATCATGTCTCGCTTCATCCACCAAAGCCACGTTGCACCACAGACTGTCCAGGAGTTGGCGGATGCTTTAGTCCAGGTCTGGGAGGAGATCCCTCAGGAGACCATCCGCCACCTCATCAGGAGCATGCCCAGGCGTTGTAGGGAGGTCATACAGGCACGTGGAGGCCACACACACTACTGAGCCTCATTTTGACTTGTTTTAAGGACATTACATCAAAGTTGGATCAGCCTGTAGTGTGGTTTTCCACTTTAATTTTGAGTGTGACTCCAAATCCAGACCGCCATGGGTTGATAAATTTGATTTCCATTGATCATTTGTGTGTGATTTTGTTGTCAGCACATTCAACTATGTAAAGAAAAAAGTATTTAATAAGAATATTTCATTCATTCAGATCTAGGATGTGTTATTTTAGTGTTCCCTTTATTTTTTTGAGCAGTGTATATAAAAGTAATAGTCAATTACCATCTCCAACAAGTTCCTTTACCAGTGAACTACATAAAATCTAAAAATGATTATTGTAGTCTAGTTAGTGTTCAACACCAAAAGGTTCCAGAAGAGGCACTGACCTTTTTGCCTTTCTTGACAACGGCCTTCTTGGTGGCCTCAGCCTTCATGGTGCTGGTAATGCGTGGGATGACGCGGCGCCCCTGGGGCGTGGGCATGGTCTCCTGCTTCACCTTCCCCACCTTGCCCTTGCCAGCCTTGCCCTTCACAACAGGCATGTTGGCGTTTTGCCGTTCCTTCTCCTCCACACGCTGTGGAAGAAAACTCAGAGTCAAATATATTACGTGACAGTGATGATTACTTGATCCAGGTGTTATGAAATAACAGAACGTTACAGAATTACACTTGTTCTTATGGAATGAATGACTATTCATGGGTTGCACGTTTCGTCACTATATTGTTTTGAATGTTCCTTTTAGTGCCGATTTAGGACTGAGCATTCTACTCAATGAGCGCTGATTAGTCTGAAGTTTATTACTGTGGCTTGGAAACACGATGACAATTAGTAGGAAAAACTTTTGCTATCATTGTGATTTCACCAGATTGACTTTAGATGGAATATAACTTTAGCTAGCTAGCTAAGATTCAGGGGACAGCACTGTCTTCGCTAGCTAACATTGACCTCTATAAAGTAAATTTGACGACATAATGACAGAAAATTTGTTTCCTACTAATTATTTGCCAACTTTAGCAGTCATCATATTTCCAAGCCATCTGTAATTTGCACCAATATGGCTCCGGAGGTCTATAGAACATGCATAACAATGGCCACGATGAGACCAACTGACGGAGGAGCAACCAATGAATAGTGTCATTAGGGAATAACAAAATGTTATAGAATGAGGTGCTGTTATAACAGGAAAGACAATGCTACAGAACGACAAGTGTTGTTACAGAATGACATATACGATTGGTCATGTCGTATTACCTCCAGCTCCTCAGTGAAGGCAGCGAGGTCCTCCTTCCAGAGATCAGTTGGGCTCTTCTTCTTCACGGTGTTCAGTTCGGTAATCTGCACGAGAGGATCGAAGTTACGGCGATTTAGTGCATCTGAGTGATGTTCTATCGATTCCCTGGGTAATGTCATGGTTCAGTTATTGGCGTTAAAGCAGGCAGAAATTCGGTCGCTATGTCGTAGCACTGTGATAAAGTCGCTCACTACACTGGCAGTTAACAGGAACATGACTTTTAGACTGCGAAAAGGTCTATAATACATGTCAGATTTCATAACTCTGGAGGATGTCTCCTCTCCAACGAGCCATCAGGAATGTCGCAAAAAGATTATCAACTCGAGAAATGTGCCATTTAAAGGAGGGCTTTAATCCAGGGTGCATTGCATGGTACCGTTGCCAGAGATATAGAAAGGAGACAGGAATCCAATGAATGAAGGAACGTATAACGTCATGCTGCGTCACGTGGCTGCTAAACTTGTCGCCATGCGACCCCCCTCAAAGTCAATGGATGTGTTGAGAAACGTGCCTATTTTCCTAGAGTACGTAATGTCACGATTCCAAAGCTATACGATACTACAGATAGAAAGTTAATTATCTCACATCTCTGAAAATATTTGTAATGCAATTCTTGTTGATGAAATCCATGCCAATATTGTTTTGAGCTAGCACACAATAGACTCCTTCACTCTGGAGACAACTCATTGTCCCAGAAGGCACTGCATGGCCCATTGACGTAGCGTGGGCAACGTTTCCCCATCTCCTCAAAAGTATTCTGCCGTTGCGACTGTCAAACTCCACTCTGAGGAACATCGATCTGCAGGTTGAACATGGTGAGATTCTAGACTCTTAAATTAATAGCTGTAAAATTGCCTAAACTGCAATAACTAGCTACTTTATTTAGATGCCAATATTGTCTTTGGTATTACTGTGTGTAGCCAGGTTTGCTTGCTACCTAGCCAGCCCATAAAGAGCATTGCATTGTGGATTTTGTAGTCGACTTGAGCTACAACAGACCCACAATGCTACAAACTTTATTATAAAACCAAAATGAAACATTTGTTCACAAATGACCTTGGCATCCCTCTGTTTGCACAGCTCCTCTTTCTTCTCCTTGGTGAGGTACCACATCGGCATGTTTAACAGGTAGTTGTAGTCTGGCCCAGTGACGTCTTCCTCTTTGTCCTCATCATCATCCGTTTCCTCCACAGTCTTCAATAGGGGAGACAAATAAAGTAAACTTACTTTCCTGGCTTAAAGCTACCATGTACGCTCATGATATTATAACTGTGGGTTGGATGTTGGATTATATGATAAAAAAAACCAAGACCAACAAATTAGGAGTATGGTCAGATATCGGGGAAGGAAATTAACTACCTTGTCCTTCTCCTGAGCATCTTTCCAGGCCTTGACGGGGTCAGAGTCGTAGCCCATTTCCGTCAGCATGAGGATCAGCTGTTTCTTTGGCTTGTTCTCTGGAGAAAGGGCGAGACAGACATACAATGGCTACCTTTAAAAAAAGCAAGAAGCAAAATAAGACACAGCGGCATGGGCTTTTCACGAAATTCACAACAATAGTACAACAGCTAACATTACATTGCCTATGCCAATCCGAGGCTGAATGAAAACACAGGAGCATTGTGTGTGTGGACTTGAACACAGAATCAACTGTTGGATGTTTGCAGATCTGGGGGGTGGGGGTCACAGCAGGGTCCCAATATAGCTCCCAACCTACAGAGAAGCAAACATTTTTGTCAAAGGGGAAGGAGACAGCGCTGGTACCTACCGATGATCAGGGTTCCCTCAATCTTCTCCAAGATGAACCGGGCCTGGTTGGTGAGCTTGGCACTCTCTGCCCCCAGCATGCCGGCCAGCCAGTCCTTTCTCAGAACGTAGTACTTCATCCTTAACTCAAAGAAATCCTTCAGCACATCTTGCACCAACTCATACTTCTTCAGGCTGCCCACATGGTCAAACAGCACCTGAGGGGCAAGGAGAGAGGTTATTCTGATAGATATAAAACATTACATTGAATGTTCTGCTTGTCTACTGTCTTGTTGCAGTATTATATTTCTAGGGAATGAGTAGTACCCTTCAGAGTATCAATTTAAGACAAATGAAAACAATCATTACAAAATGGAGCCAGAAGTCAATAATTCATTATATGGTGGGACTAAACATTATTCAAAGGAGTAGTAGCATGTTTGTGTTAGGGTGATCATTACCATTGAGTTGCAAGTGAGGGGCTGCTGCAGCTTGAAGACCTTGTGCAGGCCAGCCGCCTCGGCCTCCCTCAGCCTCTCCTCGGTCATTTTGACCACGAAGCGCACTGTGGTGTCCGTGTGGTACTCCTTGTAGTCGGTGATGAGGGCCTGGACCTTCTCTGTGCCATTCAGCATGGGCTCCAGCACGTTCTCCTTGTAGGTCTGAGGGAGAGGGGAAGGGGGGAAGACATGGAGAATTTACCTGGGTTGTGTTCAGTAGGTGGACATGTTTTTGAAACAGAGGTATTACCTGAACTTGTCAAATAAGAACAAGATTTACGTTTTCCGTTGTACGCAAAAGGCAAACAGATCTAGATTCTAACCATTGTTCTTATGGATCCAAGGCACTACTATATATTCATATAGCAGGTCGGTGACAAGTCACTGTCTTCTATCAAGTAAAGATAAACCACCCAACTGATCTACCCAAGACCAGGGTATAACTATGTACCAACCTGTGTCCATGTCTTGACTGGCAGCTCAGTGATCTCGATGGTGGTGCTGTCGATGATGGCCACCTCTCCACTGTTCATGTACTGATTGGTCATCAGCTGGTCAATGGTGCCTTTGAAGCCCTTGTAGCCGGGGAGCTGAACAGAAGTCATTTGGTTTACATTTGAATCCTTGAGAAGGAACGGTTTGATTGAGAACTTGGTTGTAACAAAACGTCAATAAACTATAACTGGATCTGAAACTATGGGCCAATCCCAAACCTGCAAAGGAACTGTCACTAAATCAATTTTTTTTTCTAGATTTCACATCTGAAAGAAGAAATACTGAGTATGGGATTCTTGATTAGGTCTTGATCGACTTGCCCTGTACACATTCTGAATGCACATAGGGCATTCGATCTTAAAACCCATCCCAACTCCTAGCTCCCATCTATATAGGCCTTTAACGAATCTCCCCTCACCAAAGGCAGCGGCTCCTCCCCGTTCAGCATGCGGTGGATGTTATTGACGACCTCGCGGACGTCGAAGTTGGGGATGCGGCTGGCCCAGCCCGTGCCGATGCCGTCGGCGCCGTTCACTAGCACGGTGGGGATAATGGGGATGTACCACTCGGGCTCCACGCGTTGGTTGTCGTCATAGTTGTACTTCAGCAGGTTGTCATCCACCGCGGGGAAGAGTAGACGGGCCAGGGGGCTTTAGGGGGAGAGAGCGTAGTCTTACGTCACTGACAAACACGGCAGCCTGGCGAAGACGGTGGTCGAAACTGAGCTAATGTAAATCTCTGGAATTGAAGTGACCTGCTAAGCCCACCATCCATGCATTGCCAAGACCGCAGCAGCAGCTTAGGCAAGTCACGTCGTATGGAGGCGGTTCTAAAAGCTTCATGTCTATGTAGTTGTCGCCAAGAAACTTCACGGAACAAAGTACGCTGCATCATAACAGTGCATATCCAAAGCATGTTGTGGCGCTGACCTGAGCATGGTGAAGATGTAACGGGGGCTGGCAGAGTCCTTGCCACCGTGCAGCCGCGTGCCAAACTGACCCTGAGGCTGCAGCAGGTTCAAGTTGTTGCTGCCCACAAAGTTCTGGGCCAAGCCAACGATGGTCATCATGAGAGAGATCTGACAGAGAGGGATACAGAGGATGACAGTCCATTCTGAAAGGGGTTGAAGACAAACTCTAGTCTACATGTTGTAATAGTCTTTTACCATGGTATGTCAGAATAATTGTCACTTATTAATACCATTATGAGTACTACAATACCGATCCAACAATAAACAAAATAGAATAGCACAAATTGAGTCGAGGGATATTGAAAGTTGTCACTACATTTCCCCACAGTTCCCTGGGTCTCACCTCTCCATGGTGATACGCTGACATCTCGGCCACGGAACCAGCCAGCTGAGCCACCTTCACCTCCCGCTTGTCATTCCTCTTGAAGCAGCAGAACAGCACCTTCCTCTGGCCCGGCTTCAGACCTGGAGACAACAGTATATCAGTTTTGATTGTTTTATTTACCTCTCCTAGCCGTCATGACTCTATCCTTGGTGACAGATAGCCAGCCCCTCCCACCAGAGAAGGGGGGAGTTTAAATAGATGGTAAGATAGAAAATGGTAAGACTCAGAAACTCTCAACGAGAGGTGAAGACTAGACCAAAACATGCACCGTCTGCAGCTCTGCATGTGAAGGAGTCTAGGACAATTGACTAAGACACTAGGGAAGAACACTTCTCTCAACACCGTATGGTACATCTGATGTATCCTTCCAATGAACATTCAAGACAAAGAAGCCCACAACTAAGGACACTGACCTCTGGTGGAAACCCAGAGACTTGCATCGAACTACTTCGTAGACGGACCGAGTGGTTTCAGAGAACGACATCTAAGTGTAAATACATGTTGCATTTCTAATCCAAATGAGCATTTGTAAGGGTGCTAAATATTCATATTTCCGGTGAGCGTAGTTTCTAAATGCATGTACGATAAGCCCTCTCTCTCTCCTGCTCTTTATCTTTCACCACCCCATTTCCGTTGGGTTAGTACACTAGGGACTTTCTCATTATGTTAGTAATCAATAACCTATACCGTGTGTGTATGTATCTGTGTGATTAGTTAGTAAATACGGCAATTTGTGTATCGCTGATTCATCAATTAGGTTAGGGTTCGTACAGATTTACGCAGTCAATGTTGAGAATGAGACTGATGAGGTATTAAATAATAACTGACTTATTGATGTAAGAGATATTAATAATATCTTTAGAGTAAGTTGGGAGCTAGTAACTCGTTAAAGAACTATTCCTGTGGTGCCCAAAATTCCTAATGAGTTAATCGTTACTTTAATCGAGTAATAATTCAATGTAGTAGGTAATTATTCAATAAATAACAGTAACGATAGTCAAGACATAGTTCAAGTCTACATAGTTAACATTTCAAGTGGTATAGATTTATATATTTCCTGGATGAACTAAGTAACGGTTTATAGTGATGAACTTTGGCTGGTGCAATGTAAAACCAACAAACAGCTGCGACAGAAAAAAGGGTGGTTCGCACAAAAAGCATCAAAAAATTTAAAATACATTTTGGCTGCAGGCATCACCCTTTTTCACAGATACTGTTTAAGCTCAACTTGAAATAACCCCCTTTCCACCACTGACCATCGACCAGGCAGGGGAGGGACCTCTCGTTGTCTGAGTTAGAGAACATCACAAGCTCCTTGTTGACAAAATCGTTGTAGGACAGGGACTTGGTGGCTTGACCATACAGGTACTCCTGGGACACAAAGAGACAGAAGGTGGCATGACTAGGCTCATAGAAATATAATTACTAGAATGAGCCACCCATCATGGAGCAGACTTGACTGGGAATATCTGTTCTACCAATTCCATTTCTATGGTTGGGCTGTCTAAATGGTCAAAGGTCACCAGTGATGTACCTCAGGCAGGTTGTGCTCCCTGCGCTGGCGTCTGTTGACCATATAGTTGGTCAGCCACTCTTTACGTTCCTCAATCTTTTTCTTGCTAAAGGCCTAGGGGAGAAAAAAAAGAGGGTAAGACTCAATCACAGATGGAGAAACTACTGCTAATAGAATCATAAGCTAGGTTTCAATCCAATCTAATCTGCCTTCTTCATACAGCAAGCCAAGTGACTTAATGCCTGTAGCAGTAAACCATTTTTGTGAATGATGTGGTATACATAAACTGGTCACGGAGTGTACATTTCTCTCTCCTCCAGACTGCATGTGCTGCTGCAGGACCAGTGTTTCCCAAACTCTGTCCTGGGGCACCCTCCTTGGGTGCACTTTTGGTTTTTGCCCTAGCACTACACACATCGGATTCAAATAACCAACTCCTCAACAAGCTTTGATTATTTGAGTCAGCTGTGTAGTACCTGGGCAAAAAAAACTTTAAAAAAAAGTTGCCCCAGCGGGGTACCCAGGACAGAGTTTGGGAAACCCTGGCCTAGACAACCGAATACTCATTTGCTACAACAACTTTCTTGTTTCAGCAAGGCACAACAAAGTTATCACATGGTAGAGTCCATGTTACAACAGAAAGGGACTCAACGACACGAATGACCGGCCGTCGCGTCTTCAGTCAGCCATTTGTTCCACAAAGAAAGATTATCCATAACCATTGGTTACAGCCCTACCTATTGGTTTCGGCGCATTTGATTTTTTATTTGTCATTTCTGCATGTTCTAGACAGCAGTTCACTGATCAATTGGACAGGGCAGGTTATATGAAGCAATATCCCCCCCCCCCCCCATAATTGGCAGCCAATCATCAAGTCACCAGCATTCAAATATTACCCTCAATATTTACTGGAAATGTGCATCAAGCTCATCACTTAACCACCATGGAGATCCTTTTATTTCATATGCCCATAAACTCTTAATGCTTTTCCATGTTGTAGTACAAGTTATATGATCACGTGACTCGTTTACCTTAATATGGTTTATTTTATGCATTTGCACAGTTTCCGCTAGAATTGTCACATAATTCATTTTACATAGACAAAAAGATTCTACCATGTCGACGAACAAATTGTCTTCCGACATTTATGAAATTGTACCGACAAGTCATGTTTCCGTCACAACCAGGTGAGGTAACATTCTTTTTTTATACGGCACGACTTCTCGCATAAAAACGTGGTTATAGACGGCGAAAGATTCTCCAATCAAAATATAAAGACCTGCTGATTGAGAAAGATCTTGGTTTGGTCATCGGAGTTGATCTTTTTATTCAACCTTACAGGGATTCAAGATGGTGAATGGCCAACGTACCAGGGTAATTGCCTCGTCGTCGACAGGTCCAGCGTACTTGAAGGGAATGCGATGTCTCTGCATGTCAGAGAAGTACTCCTTCGCTTCCTTTGAAGTGCTGGTACCCAAACCTGGATAGATACAGGTGGTGATGTTAGAAGCACATCTAAATATATGGGGAGGGGGGTTATGGTAAAAAAGAAAATACCCCTTAAGATTTGGGGCAGGTATGGGAAAAATACAAAGTGGCTGCTTACATGTTCAGCTTCACTACCACAGGGCACAAACCTTTGTAGTATTTTATTTTCCAAGATTTGATGTTGGGCTGCACTTCCTTCCACTCGTTGAACTCTGGGATGCTGTAGAAGGACAGCTCCTGCTTCTTGTTAAAGGCCTGGAAGAATCCAAAAATTGACATTTGACTCTTTGCTATACTTGTTAATATTTACTGATTTAGCTGGTATCTCTATATTTGCAAAAACCTCAAAATGCTTGCTACTGTAAAACTATAATATAAATACAATATGTGTTTGTTACAGTTATGAAATGTCACCAACAGATGGCACTGGTGTTGCACGTAAAGACTAGTTCAGGATACTTGTACAAGCAAGCTTCTACGTTGTCTTAGTTCTGTAGACAGTCGACATGGCTGTATTTAATATAGCTGGATTAAAAACTGATGTTCACCATGGGGAGTTGCCTTGAAGTATCACAGTGCCCAAAATAGCAACCGCCAGTCTCAGCTGGACTGTACCATGTACCTTGATGATGGGGGTGATGAACTCCTCCAGGAAGTTGTGGCGCAGCAGTGAGGGCCAGTTGTGGTGGATGAAGTTGATAAGCAACCCCTTGATGTGGGAGCCGTCCAGGTCCTGTCAAACAACCACACAGGAGAGCATCAATGATCTGATGAATATTCTGTCAGTGAGACAACTGGTCTACTCTGACTAGGGCCATTAAGACTAATTATTATTTCAGTTCTAGAGTAGAGCTGCTTTACTGGCTAGGTCACCATTAGAAAGGTATCTCAATCAATAGGACTTCATGACTAAATAAAGGTTACATTTAAAAACAAAACATTCCAATGAGCTACACAATGAGTTCAGACAAAAAGCTCTAAATTCCATGGAGAAATTGCAAGTAGACAGTGCAGACCTGATCGGTCATGATCATGAGTTTGCCGTAACGCAGGGACTTGAGGGATTCTGGGTCGCTGTAGTTCTTCTTGTACTGCAGCCCCAGGATCTTGATGACGTTATTGATCTCAGCATTATCCATGATCTGACACAGGGGACAGACAGGGATCAAACCATTAACAACTAGTTCAATAGTGGACAACCACAGCAGATGCCTAACATTCTAGAGGTTGAGGCCCTTTGTAAAACATATGGTGAGGATCGATTCAACACAGAACAAAAATTTCCCCGTAGCGATAATAAAGTCATTATCAATTGCATTCCCAATTATGCCCAGCAGAGCCTTAGCGATATCTATATAGCGATCACCAACTTCTAGTTTTTTTTTTATGCCTGTTCTGACCTGCTTGTGCGAGGCTTCCCGCACGTTGAGCATTTTTCCCCTGAGAGGGAAGACTCCGTAGCGGTCTCTGCCCACCACGCCCAGACCAGACACGGCCAGCGTCTTGGCCGAGTCCCCCTCCGTCAGGATCAGAGTGCAGCCGTTGGAGTTCTTACCACCTGGTTGTAGAGAAACACAGCGACTTCACCATTTTGATTCGTATGACGTCATTACTAAGTGTAAAACTTTACTAGATCAACAAGTTGATTATTTGTTTCGGTTTTAAAACAGCTATAGATTATAAGTAACTAGAAGTGAACTAAGGGCTAACCTCTTAAGAGAAATCGCGACAGACTAAAATGCATATCGTTACAAATGTGATTTACCTGCGTCGTTGGCGTCGTCCAGTTTTGGCACTCCCTTTATCTTGTTGTGCTTGACGGCAGAGCACTTCTTGTTGAGCTGCGTCTGGGCCTTGAACTTCACCCAGTTCATGATGCTCTCCACTATCCCACAGGAGTTGGCCTGGTTGACAGAAAATAAGCCACGTACAAAATGATTCAATCCAAACAAGAGTATGATGTTTTGTATGAGTGTCAATGGACTTTCTATGGAGAGAAGGAACAATGAACTTAAGGCTTGGCCTTGTTTACCTGTTTGATAAACTTGTCACTGAGGGGGCAGGTGGAACCGAAGCTCTTCTGCTGCAGGGTCATGTTCTCCTTGGTCTGAGAGTCGAAGGTAGGGTTCTCGATCAGGCAGTTGACAAAAATCCACATGTGGTTCTTCACCTGGGGAGAGGTGGACAAGGTACAATCTCATTAAAATAGTCATGTTATGAAAATGTAATGGACAATACGGTTTTCTCTTGTCATCTTTGAACAGCAAATATGGCATCTCATGTTAACTCGAAATGACACAACGACAAGGTTCCAGTTTAACAAAGTTTACTCTACTATATGAACACACTACAAGGTAGCCATTACACTCAAGGCTAGGTTCAACAACGAACAAACTTCCTGCGCATGCGCACTCTTGACTTAGTGATAGCCCCGTAATAACAGAAATATAGGGATACTTAAAACATTAACTTAACATCTCAGGGAGACTGGGTCAGTTTGGTGGGGTACCTGGTACCCCCTTTTTTTGTTGCTTAGTAGGTAGACCCTGGCGGTAGTGGGTTCGATTCCCGGGACCACACATACATAATTTAAAAAATGTATTTAACCTTTACTTAAGTAGGCAAGTCAGTTAAGAACAAATTCTTATTTTACAATGACGGCCTACCCAGTCAAACCCTAACGACGCTGGGCCAATTGTGCGCCGCCCTATGGGACTCCCAATCACGACCGGCTGTGAGAGCCTGGAATCGAACCAGGGTCTGTAGTGACTCCTCTACCACTGAGATGAAGTGCCTTAGACCGCTACGCCACTCGAGAGCCCTAAAAATGTATTCACGCACGACTAAGTCACTTTGGATAAAAAGTATCTGCTAAAAGTCAAATATACCTGGAAAGGCTTGACGACCACACCAGCCTTGTTCTTCTTCTTGACAACTTCAATGAGCTTGGATGTCACCTGGTCTGCCACGTAGTCAGCATGTCTCCCACCCTGGGGCCAGAGAACAGGAACAGTCAGAAACCATGTATAGTAGTCCCACATACTATTTTAAGATTATGATGTGTGGAAAAGGAACCAAGATGGTGACATATTGGTAATAAAACCAAGTGGTTGGTAAGCCGTAACCTTAAAATCCCAAAACAATATTATCCAGTTAGAGTACATTCACAGTTGCCTTTAACTTCCATACCTCAGCTCAATCCAAAACACATTGTACACACACGTCACAACAAAACCACATGCCCCTTAGACCACTGTCCTTTTTACCTTGGTGGTGGCGATGCTGTTGACAAAGCTGACTTGCTGGAAGCCCTTCTCACTCATTGTGAGGCACACCTCCCACCGCTCGCTCACCACCTCATGGACCACAACGAGGGGTATTCCCAGCTCATCCACCTTGTCCTTCAGGTACAGGTCCACGTAGTTACGGAAACTCGTCACCTATAGGGACAGAGAGATGTTGGTAATCAAAACCGACAAACATTGCAGTCCAACAGCATTTCAACCGTCAAAGGAATACATTTGGAGACCTCAGTATGGACAGATTGTCCTTTAATAGATGTTATCCTATTGTTAAAGTCACTATAGCGCAGAGTAATTTATTAGTGTGGCAATCGCTCTTAGTTTACCACTAGGTTAGCCTGCACTTACGGGTAGCCTCTTGCCATTGAGGAACACGCGGACTCCCTTGGTGGCACCGGCGATATCGTAAGCCCGTCGGGTCATGATGGCCACCGTGTCCTTGTCCAGGGTCTGCATCTTGAACTTGGACAGGTCCGGCTGGAAGGTAATGCACGTGAACTCGTCGCCGTCAAACGACCTGATCTTGTGCTCCCCAGCCCGCCCCATGTTGTCATACCACGTCTGCAGGGGTACAAAGAGAACAGGTAACAAATAGAATTAAGACTTCGGTAATAGGACACACTGTCACAAGCCTGAGCAGACTTCCAAGAAATTGATGTGTATTGTAAGATGCCGTTAGTAGAGTTTGACCAACCTGCTTGAAGGTCTTCTTGGACTCCTTGCAGGCCGTCTCCACGGTGAACTTGTTGCTGAAGATGTTGCAAAGCTTGGCACCATAGCCGTTGCGTCCACCTAAAGATAGAGTAACATAACACGTGAAGATAGATGGCAGGTTTTTAAAATAGGCAAGACTCCTCTATTGGAATGAGAACCAATAGAGTACGCTTTTTCTGGGAGAGTAAAGAACGAGTGACAATAAGTGTCTGATTGCATTAAGTCTTACCGGTGACCTTCTTCTGGTCGTCGTTATAGTTACTAGAGGTGAGGAGCTGTCCGAAGATGAGAGCTGGCACATAGACCTTCTCCACCTTGTGCTCCACCACAGGGATGCCCTTCCCATTGTTCCACACACTGATGGAGTTGTTCTCACTGAAAAACACCAAGCACAAGATCACGTCACTTACAATAAAGGCCATACAAAGTTCAACTGTTTAATGAATGTCATGTTTTGAAAATTGAGACGAGCAAGCTAATAAAACATGTGCCCCCTTGTAAAAGAAAATACTAAAGCAACCCTAGTACAACACCGTACCAAGAGATTTTAGCCTTTTGTTATAATGGTTTTGGAATGACCAACACAGGGACCTCAGTTTGAGCCCTGGTCAGGGTAACCCCCCATATTAACTACAATGGTGTCAGGAGTTGGATAGCACCATTGAAAGAGTAGAAGAGTTTTAGACACAGTTCATTTTTCAGAGGCATAGTGCTGACATTTCTAATAATTTATGTAACAATTGGGGGGAAAAACTAACAATTGGGGCAGCAGGTAGCCTAGTGGTTAGAGCGTTGGACTAGTAATCGAAAGATTACAAGATCGAATCCCAGAACTGACAAATCTGTCGTTCTGCCCCTGAACAAGGCAGTTAACGCACTGTTCCTAGGCAGTCATTGAAAATAAGATTTTGTTCTTAACTGACTTGCCTAGTTAAAAAAAATAAAAAGCACTAAAGTAATCAAACATTCTTCCTATAACTAACTACTTCCATTCAGCTTGAATTCTACATTTAACACATCTCACACTACCATACAAATATGAACTGAAGCAAGCACATTCTCTTCAGGAAATTTACCTTTTCTAGTTTAGTTATATTTAACTTACCTTAGAAGTGTTTACTTTGTGTGCTGAGAAGAATCTATTGAGTTGTAATGTACCATAAATGTAATGCTCATATCAACCTGAAGTATCTATCTACAGAACAAGTTTTGCAGCCACATAATCCAAAAGGAAAACTACATTAATATTTTTTCCTAAAACTACGGTGACAATTTATTTGGATTCACATGAATCGATTCACCGCGATTGAACAAAATCCTGATGACTACCTCTCATTAAAGCCACAGAAGTTGCTGCATGCATTTTTAGCAAAAGACAGGATTCCCCATTACAGTGAACAGAATAAACATTTGTGGAAATAATTGTATTTTTAAGTAGACAATCATGGTACCAATAATTGTTTCTACTACACCAGATACATGTCCTTCAACTGGTAATCAATTTTGTATAGCCCAATAGTGACACATACAGCATGGTATAATACACTTGAATTATTCCATTTCATAGGACAACCGTCATCCCTTCCGGATTCATATTAAACAGTGTCATGTTTAATATACGAGAATACTCACGCGTCAATGTTTATCTTAATGCAGGACATGGTTTTATCCCTTTGCTTGTTATCGGCAGCATTCACTGTGGTTAGAAGGGAAATCGGAGAATAGGCACTTCACAATTTTGTAAGGGATTTTCATATGGTGATGGTTTAACTGCACAACACACCATCCGTGAAATGAATACAGTAACATTACTCATTTAATAGGAGTTTACTCACCAAGGATCTCATCAAAGATCTTGTAGAGACCTGGTACAAAGGTCACATCTCGACAGTTCATTCCATCATTCTCATCAAACACCCACAATTGCTGGAGAGAAAAGTGACAGTATGCGTTGGTGACAATTCTAACAATAAACAGCAACCATTGGTTGTGTTCTAAAGATAAGCATTGTCCGCTTATATTTTACTCTAATTTGACACCCCTGCCACACTACCAAATGTGTGTATGACTCTAAACAAACAGGTCTCAGTTTTCAGGGAGAATATTGAGGCAGTGTGGTACTTGTTTGATAAGGTAGCATGGCACTAGTTACCTGTGTGACAGGCTCCACAGAGCCAATGTAGGTGTCTGGACGTAGCAGAATGTGCTCCAGCTGAGTCTTTTTCTGGTAGATCCTTTCCACTGACAGGCGGTTAGGGTCCTTCTTGGTCTTCTCCACCGCCTTGTTCTCAAACAAGCTCTGTGTGAAATAAAACAAATGAAAGGGGGGGTTAGGCACAACATAGCTAGGCCAGGGAGTGTTTCCCTATATGCAAGGCGACCACGGCAAAATAAAACATGTTAAAAAGATTATCCGCCCACCCATCTGCTCTCCTTTAGTTGTTGGCTTAATTTAAGTAACCTTCGATCTTATGTAGAGACGACCACTCATCCAAATGGACAGTTTTATACTCTGTACTGTTTTTATGCGTGCGCCCCATAAAAAGCACCACCTATAGCCTACACATTTCACTTGTTGTTACTGTTCATAATTGACTTGCCTAGTTAAAGAAAATTTAAACAAAGGTTACATTGTTGATAAATAAAAGCAGAGCCACAGTCGGAGGATCCATGTGTAGCAAGTGAAGTGGGAGATTTATAAAAAAATGCTAAATGGAATTAAGTTGCCTACAATGCTCAACTAACAGGTAGGTAGCCTGTTCCATATGAACGGAGTTGTATAACGTTACATTGCACAGGGAGCGCAGCAAAATATCTACTTTAGCTATAGCTGGCTACTGAAGCTAGTTAGCTAGCTTCTGTACAACGATTTGATTCAGCCAAGACAGGCACTAGATGGCATGATAGTTAAGTTATGGCTGCACGAAGTTTGTCTTACTAGCGCGAGTATGCCAGACCGTACAGTAACACACTAGCCCTTCTATCGCCCCTCCCCCATCCTTCTGATGAAACAAGCAGAGGGCACAAGCTCTCTGGGGTCGTTCGAGCAAGTCTCACAAGTACACTTTTTTTTTAAATTAAAACATTATTTGAAATACTTTAGTTTTAAATGACCATCCCTGGTCTTATGTAACCATACCAAACGTAACATATCATATTAATTTGAGTCTCACAGATGTACGTTTACCGTGTTAAGTCTAGTCTGAGGCCAGGCAGATTGTTTAGCTGGTTACTATACCTTCGGATGGGCCAGATTGTTCTGCATCAGGTCAAAACGTCTAAATATTCAATATATAAAACTAACAAACGTTTGTGTGGTCATCACATAATTGTACTTCTGAAAGGTAACATTCTGGACTGAATGGAGGACTATGGTTGGCGTCATTACTGACTGGGCTATTTTTTAGTATAACTAGCTAACGTCCCTGTCGCTAAACCTCAGCCTCATTGCTCTATCCGTGTGTCTTACTGAGCCGACTAGTTAGCTACCTAACTTACATTACTTTAAGGTCAAGCATAGTTACCTAGCTAACTACCACTTACCAGCTAGCTAAAATGTAGTAAGTCATCAAAAAAGCCATGAAAATTTAAAAATGGAAAGAAAAGTATTTTTGCATGAAAGTTTGTAACGTTACATCGTGTTTGTAGCCTATCGTATCGACAATATGAACTTGCTAGCTATAGTTATCTTACCTTCAATGGTTCAGACATGCTTCTGCTGTATTCTGTTCCGGAAACTTGATAACTTGAATTTTCTGAGCCTCTGACCAATTTATCTAGCTAGTTTTTATATCCGTAAACGTTATTCACTTTCTGTCCCTAATATTTGCAACCTCTAACCGGCGCTTGTTTTTCCTTTCCTCATAACGTTTGAAATGTTCAAACTTCGAACGTTCTCGCTCCCGCTAACAAGATGGACCTATCAGACAGGTTAAGATTTTTTCCCTCCAACGTAAGCCAATGATCTCTAACCAGAAGCATCATTGTACCGCCCATTTCTAGAACAAAGAACGTTCAAATAATGAGGGAAAAAAAGAAACTTCACCCTCTGAATTTTTCGCCCAATCAGTGAGACTGGAATATCACATTTCCGTTTGATTCAGGATCAATACATTAGCTGTAGAAGTAAAGAAAGGTACTGGATCACTTGACAGGGACTTTAGGCACTTGTTCTTTAGATAGTAAGGAGAGGGACATTATCTTTGCATGAGTGCAAATGACCAGAAATTGTATTCCAATGTTTAGTTAACATGTCATCATACTGTTGAAGCCTTCAAATAATCTTCAGAGAGTGAGTTTGTTTCCTACTGTGAGTGCTGTCTGACCAGAAGAGGGAGCCCTTTTTGCCTTACAGGTTTGTCAAAAACGTTTGAATTATTTAACCCATGGCTCAAGGCCCCTCAGTACTAAATGGGTTTATCTCACTAGTAGGCGGTGGCCATGGCTTCATGTCCCTGTTGGTTTGTTTTCCTGCTAAGAATGAATATGTCAAACTCTTGGCAATGTTTTATTTAATATCAGAACTATAGTGTAGACTATACTGGGTGATGCTGTGACCCATATAATACAGTACTGTATATATGGCTGGTTCTACATACACAACAGTGGAGGCTGCTGAGGGGAGGACGGCTCATAATAATGTCTGGAAAGGAGTAAATGGAATGGTATGAAACACATGGAACCATATGTTTGATGTATTTGATACCATGCCACCAATTCCCCTCCAGCCATTACCATGTGCCTGTCCTCCCCAATTAAGGTCCAACCTCCTGTGCTACACAAAATACTGTAGATTCACAGATATGACGCAGACTGCATACTCAAGAGAAACTCTAAGATGCTAATTTGTTAATGGTCCTTAAGGATAACCTAGCAGCTGTAAATTAACTGCATGATTAATGATGCACCTTGGCTGGCCTGTCCGTGTATAAAGTGGTGCAGTGAGACTTTGTATACTCGGTGGAAAAGTGTGTGATTGTTGTCAATCAGTACAACAGACTATCCACTTTCTGAATGAACCAATACTAGAGGGACAAACACCTACACAATCACAGACACACATACACAAAAACACACACACATACATACATACACACAGTCTCTCACAGACACAGACCAAGGGGTAGACTTCAGAGTACACAAGCACGCTAAGCATCTGAAAATAGAAGCCCATTTGAAGTTGAAGAGGCACATTGGTAATGAAGTGAGATGGACACTCGCTGCCTGCCTCCCTTCCTGTTTACTTATTGATGGTGTGTTTTTGGGGCCTTGATGCAGTCTGACTGTTGTGGCAGCAGGGGAGACGGAAACAGGATTTGTCGCAGATCTGCGGATAGCTGTCTAACAGGGATCTCGAGTTGCTTGATGTCCTCTGTCAGACAAGGATAGTGGTTCTTGGGATAGAGGTAGAGAAACGTTTTTTAAGCATCTGCTTGCAATGAACTCTCCAAAAGCGTTTTACTGAGCAGTTGTGAAGCATGTCAGAAATGTCTATTAAAAATGTTCAGTGTGTGTAAAAATGTAATTCAGTTCACACGAGGGTCTTCACTTATTGACTCATGTAGATAGTAAAATAAAAAAAATGTTTTATTGAACCCTTATTTAACTAGGCAAGTCAGTTAAGAACAAATTCTTATTTACAATGACGGCCTACCACAGCCAGACCCGGAAGATGCTGGTCCAATTGTGCACCGCCCTATGGGACTCCCAATCACGGCCAGATGTGACACAACATTGTAAATAGATAAATATCCAATATCATATGCAAAGTTAATACATCCTGAAATCTGACCTGACAACATTTTAAGTCCCATTCCTGTTTTGACCAAGTCACTCCCAGAAGAAGTATATTTGGAGAGGTACGCATGCAGTGACCTTTGAAGTGTATGCCCCTCCCTGCCTCCCTTTGTGAATATGCTTGACACAATGAGAGGGTGAAAAATATTAATCATAATGAAAGGGCATTAGGAAACAGGGCCAGGCGATGGCAACGGTTACCATAATAATTTCACCTTTGAGGTACTGTGCACTAGCCTACAACCTCAGTCACTCTTTAGATAATAGCCCCATATTGAAACCAGCCCAGTAAATGTAAGTCCATTAGCTAGTGTTGTCGCACTAGTTAAACAGAACATGAGTGCTTTGACTGGATTTCAACCAAGGCCACAATATAGAAGTGAAAAATCAGACGTTGGTTTGCATTGATTTTGACACATTCCAATTTTTTTCCCTCCACTCATGTTGACAGATTATGTCTGACTGAGGCTCGGAGGGAGATGAAGCTAAATTAGACAGTCTGAGTGGATGTGTCCGTGTGTCGTCATGTCTGTGTCAATCGAATCCCCATCTCCACATGCCCTTTACAAACTATCAGACACCAACACTTGATTCACAAATCCATTCTGGTCTCTATCATTTTTACATCGCCGACAGGGTTGGGTTCAATTCGAATTAAAGGCAGTCAATTCAGGAAGTGATTTTAATTAAATAGGTTCTACTTTTCAGTTTATTGAGAAGTCATTGAAAATAAATGCTCTTGTTTCAATTATTGAATTGTAATTTCAGTTTACTTTCTGAGCTGACTGCCTTCAAATAAATTGACCCCGACCCTGATTGCCAATGCTTCTCACGTCATATCTGCAGAAATTTGAATAACGTTTTCATAAGCTTGTCATATAGCGCACTGAGAATTTCCCTTGTGATGAAGGAATCCTCCTGAGATATGATCAACTCTCTAGGAACAAGGTTGATCTATCCCATATAAATATATAATTATTAGAACGGGTAAAGCCCCTTTGACCACAGCCTTACACTCAATATGGCTGACATGGTAACTGACATTGTCAGTGTAATTCTAGTTCTATGGCTTATTTCTATCACATTTGGAAAAAGACTCAGATTGCTCAACGCCACCATGGGGAATTCATTTCATATAACAACTCAAAGGAAACTAAGTATAAATACACTGCTCAAAAAAATAAAGGGAACACTTAAACAACACAATGTAACTCCAAGTCAATCACACTTCTGTGAAATCAAACTGTCCACTTAGGAAGCAACACTGATTGACAATAAATTTCACATGCTGTTGTGCAAATGGAATAGACAAAAGGTGGAAATTATAGGCAATTAGCAAGACACCCCCCAAAAAGGAGTGATTCTGCAGGTGGTGACCACAGACCACTTCTCAGTTCCTATGCTTCCTGGCTGATGTTTTGGTCACTTTTGAATGCTGGCGGTGCTCTCACTCTAGTGGTAGCATGAGACGGAGTCTACAACCCACACAAGTGGCTCAGGTAGTGCAGTTCATCCAGGATGGCACATCAATGCGAGCTGTGGCAAAAAGGTTTGCTGTGTCTGTCAGCGTAGTGTCCAGAGCATGGAGGCGCTACCAGGAGACAGGCCAGTACATCAGGAGACGTGGAGGAGGCCGTAGGAGGGCAACAACCCAGCAGCAGGACCGCTACCTCCGCCTTTGTGCAAGGAGGTGCACTGCCAGCGCCCTGCAAAATGACCTCCAGCAGGCCACAAATGTGCATGTGTCTGCTCAAACGGTCAGAAACAGACTCCATGAGGGTGGTATGAGGGCCCGACGTCCACAGGTGGGGGTTGTGCTTACAGCCCAACACCGTGCAGGACGTTTGGCATTTGCCAGAGAACACCAAGATTGGCAAATTCGCCACTGGCGCCCTGTGCTCTTCACAGATGAAAGCAGGTTCACACTGAGCACATGAGCACATGAGACAGATGTGACAGAGTCTGGAGACGCCGTGGAGAACGTTCTGCTGCCTGCAACATCCTCCAGCATGACCGTTTTGGCGGTGGGTCAGTCATGGTGTGGGGTGGCATTTCTTTGTGGGGCCGCACAGCCCTCCATGTGCTCGCCAGAGGTAGCCTGACTGCCATTAGGTACCGAGATGAGATCCTCAGACCCCTTGTGAGACCATATGCTGACACATGCACATTTGTGGCCTGCTGGAGGTCATTTTGCAGGGCGCTGGCAGTGCACCTCCTTGCACAAAGGCGGAGGTAGCGGTCCTGCTGCTGGGTTGTTGCCCTCCTACGGCCTCCTCCACGTCTCCTGATGTACTGGCCTGTCTCCTGGTAGCGCCTCCATGCTCTGGACACTACGCTGACAGACACAGCAAACCTTTTTGCCACAGCTCGCATTGATGTGCCATCCTGGATGAACTGCACTACCTGAGCCACTTGTGTGGGTTGTAGACTCCGTCTCATGCTACCACTAGAGTGAGAGCACCGCCAGCATTCAAAAGTGACCAAAACATCAGCCAGGAAGCATAGGAACTGAGAAGTGGTCTGTGGTCACCACCTGCAGAATCACTCCTTTTTGGGGGGTGTCTTGCTAATTGCCTATAATTTCCACCTTTTGTCTATTCCATTTGCACAACAGCATGTGAAATTTATTGTCAATCAGTGTTGCTTCCTAAGTGGACAGTTTGATTTCACAGAAGTGTGATTGACTTGGAGTTACATTGTGTTGTTTAAGTGTTCCCTTTATTTTTTTGAGCAGTGTATGTCCAATTTCCACAGTGAGGTGCATTGTTTAATTGCATTGTAGACTTTGATGCAAGCGTTCCTCACAGATAGGCTGACCTGCAGTAACTCTGTTCCCCAAGGTGGTGGGGGGAATTATTTTTATATACTCTTGTCGCTTTAGATTTTTTTTTAAATTAACTGCCAGGGAAATAAATAAGTTGGAAGTACTGTCATGCTCACAAAGACAAGCCACGGCTTTGATCTTGGAGTGAGCTGGGAGCAGTGAGGAGACAGAGAGAAAGAGAGAGAGGGTGAGAAAGAGACAAAGAGAGAGAGAGGGACAAGCAGAGCGAGAGAAAGAAAGATTGACAGAGAGAGAGAGACAGAGGGGAGGACCACAGACCCTGGATCTCATTAATTACTCTCCTTTTGTTCTTGTGCCAGAGAGAGCGAAGCGTAGCCTCGCTAATCTTGGCACAACGTTCCATTGTTAATACATTACAGCAACTTCAGTATGCACCTCAGCTGAGTTCACACTTAGCAGCACTCCAGTACCACCATGTTGATGGAAGCGATCCAGGCAACTTTTCCTCCTTAGAGGCTCAGCTGATTGGATCAAAGAGGGGAGAATTAACTTTGATTCACTTGAAGGAGTTGGAGCACTTGGAGGGTAGTCTATCAGTATTAGGTATCACAGGAGGTTGGTGGCTCCTTAATTGGGGAGGGCAGGCAGGTGGTAATGGCTGGAGTGGAATAAGTGGAAAGGTACAGTATCAATAACATCAAACACTTGGTTTCCAGGTGTTTGATGCCATTCCATTTGCTCCGTTCCAGATGTTATTATGAGCCGTCCTCCCCTCAGCGGCCTCCACTGTTTGGTACACTCTGTTAATGCAGAATGCATAGGTCCACCATTGCGGGCCGTTTGAAGTAATCTGATGCTGCATGCAGAAGATGAAGGCAAGGCATTTGACTGACTGGAAGTGCTGCTATCTCCTCCTCTCCCCTCTGTCTGCATCCCAAATGGCACCCTTTTCCCTATGTAGTGCACCATACAGGGAATAGGGTGCCATTTGGGACGCGTCTCCTGTCGATGATAAGAAACTTGTCGCATTTTCTGCTGTTTCATCTTCATATGCTCATCCTCGTATCTAATCCGTACCTAATTGACGAGGAAAAGCAGCATAATCCACTCTCGCTGAGCACTGTAATTATGTGGCCAATGCATACACAATAGCATCTTTAGTCTTCCCGGGTGATAAAACACAAATTAATTCCTATCAAGTCTATTCTTGAGCTATTTTGTAAAAGCAACATACATTCGTAACTCAGTTACACACACACATCCTGTCATTGACACTGATTTGATGGTTTGAGGAGACATTGAGGGGGACTTACATGGGGTGTTTTGATTGATTTAAATTCCATTAATACCCTTTTTGCTTGGCAGCCACTCTTGGGCCCCAGCCTGTGTCTGTTATCACAGTGTGGTTTTGATTGGATGGCTTCCTTATCGGTTGGCAACACACAGGAAGAGGCCCGGAGACAGCACTGGCAACACAGTACTGGAACAATAACCTGCAGATCAAACATGATTAGTCAAACCCCACTTTCTTAAAAGGGCAATCTGCAGTTCAAACGATAACAAAGCCAGTGTTTTTGGTAATTAGCTCAGAGATGGGGCTGTAACCACTCAAATGTATAGATGGACCTATGGATGGAAGGACTGACCATCCATGAGATGAAAATGATAGTTTGAACCATGTTTTGAAGCTATACACTGTTTGTTTACATTGACTTTATTTACAAATATTGGAGAGCCACAAGCTTATATCTTGGGCTCTGATGGGGAATGACAGTTGAACTAAGCTCATGAGGCATTTATAAGTTAGATTGTTAAAGAATCAATGAGTGAGTGTGTCTGTATGTGTGTGTGTTCTAATACAACTCAAATATATATTCAAATCCGTAAACTGTTGGTCAAAACACAAGCTCTTGGAAGACAAGAGTATAATACCAAACAAATGGAGTTTCATTATTATGTGCCCACTTAGGACAATGATTTCAGCTGTCAGTAGCCAAACGCTGTCTTTTCAGTGTCTAAAATATATTCCGCTCCGTGGCTGCACTTGCACTATAATTATTTGTCATAATTGGCAGGATCACACTTGGATGAAACCCTCCATAGGCGTCGTACACTCGCGTGTTGTGTCCCTGCCAATTTCCCGATGGCTACAGCAATGTTAGTTTTCTGGTTGCGTGGAAACTAAAAAGCTGCATTGAGCAAGCACTCAATTCAAGGTGCATTGCGCGCCGTTGGTTTGGCGATATGCAACAGAGGACCCCATGGAAGCGACCGAAAATAGTGACCGAATTCCAGTTTGGAGTGGAATGAATAATGATCTATTTTGAAGATTTGAAAGTGGGCGTCTTGAAACTAAAGTGATTCTGTTGAGTGTCACACGCCATGCGAAGGAGGGGGAGAACGTTAAAGATGTAAGTAATGCTTTTCTGCATGTTATTCAAAATGCATGCATTTCATAGACATACGTTTACATCTACTGTTAATAAACACAGCATGCGGTGATATAGGCTACTATAAGGCTTTTATGATTGTGGAAATAACTGCAGCTTGTTTAATACATTCAGGCTCCAGAAATGCTTGTTGAAGAATGGGGCAAACAGTAGCTTATTACCTACGGTATTTAGCCTGACAAGATAGAAGACTAACTTCGATAGGCTATCAATTCCCCAGGAGGCATTGGTCTAGTCTACACTCAGTAAGAGTTTATTATTGACACGCTTGTTGCTTACAATGAAAATAGTGCAGGTAAAGGTGCAGGTAAAATATTTGTATGTAGGTAAAAAATAGTAGATTAATAGCCTAAAAATGATTTGTATTTATACATTTATTGTATGTCAGAATACCCTTCAAAGTGAACTGAACTTAAATAATAAACTTGATTATTAATCCTTTAATTATTGCTTCAATTTTAGTTGATACCACAGGGGTCAAGTTCAAAATGGAAATTCATTCCTGCAGCTCTAAATTGCCATGTCGATTAATCAAAATTATGTTCTGCTTAACGGTTCAAAATTGCTAAATACATTTTTTTGACTTTTAAATGAAGGATATGTACCCATTTGGTTCTTGGGGGGAAAAATGATATTAAGCATGGTCAGTCCTTGGATTCATAGGTCTGTCTATACATTTGAGAGTGGTTCAATTTCTCCAGCCCATCCCTCCGCTCTTTACTAAAACAGTGGCTGGGTGGCGCACTTTGTTATTGTTTGAACCGTAGATGGCCTCTAACGAAAACGTGTGTTCCTGTTTCTCTAACACATGGCTGGCTAGGCAAGCACCAGTACTATAATATATAATTCTGGGAATAAATGCATGAAGGCTTTCAATGGAAATCAGGCAACAATAATCTGAGTCCCTAAACCGACCGAAATGTGTTCATAATTGGGGTGGATAGGAACAGAGTTGGGAGAGCATGGTAATATGGTTAGACTCATATTTAAGTGTCTGCATCTCAACATAACATTGAGATATTTCCCTCAAAGCTGTATTTGTTCTTCTGTGCTTCCTCTCTCCTCACCTCCCTTTCTGTCTCATCCTCATGACCTACATAGGCCTAACTTGTCTATCATTGGTTGTCTGGACAGAATGATAATACAATGAACAATCACAACAAAATAATACTTGAACAACTTTGACAATCCTTTGCTTTGAGGACATTGTAGTTCTATTCCTTCAGGATTATAATGGTTTTGCTGAGTTAGGTCCTAAATTTGCGTCATATCTAAATTATTGCTCTTGCGCACTTGGTGCCTGAGATGTAGCCTATTATTCTAACATTGACTGCAGTCAATTTATGAACTGCCAAAACTGACCTCTGGGCACTTGTCTTGAGCACAGTGTAAATTTAAAAGCAGGAGAGGTAATTTATAGTTGGGTTGTTGATGTCTTTATAGCTTAACCTGATTTTATTGATCATTTGATTTAATGAGGTTGGTGTTGCTCCCTTTCTCTCCTCTTGTTGTCCCATAGCTTTTTCCCTCACTCACTTTCGTCTCTCCATCACCACATCCTTCCCTCCGTCATCCCTCCAACCTCCGCTTTTCATTAACAGCTGTCCTCCTCAGCCCATGACATGCTAATATCTCCCTCTTTCCTCCGATGCATCTCATTAATCTCTTTTCAGTGGGCCTTCCTCTGTGTTCTTCTCCATTGTCCTGTTACCTATTTTCCTCAGATCTCTCTTTTTTTCTCTCTCTCTCTCCTCATGTGTCCAGTTTCCTTGGTTCCCCACAGCTCCACCTCATCAGGGCAGCATGGATCATGGTGGGAAAACCACCGCTTTTCTTACACAGTAACACTTTAGGCATCCTTTTCATATCCTTGAGCATTTTGTCTTATCTGTAGTCAGTGCTGTTCCACTATATCTTCTTTGTTTGGCTTTAATAAAGAAATGGGGATAATCATCTGAGTGTCTTTGAAAGGAGGTCAGGGCTGATCGGGACGGTCTTGAACTTTCAACTGGTCTGGCCTATTGCAATGAGACTTATTAGGATGCGTCCCTTAGACGACTCCCCCAGTCATGTGATCCTAAGAGGTACTTAGAGATCGATTTCATTTTTTAAATCTTGGTAAATGGATCTTGCTATGGTCTCCAGCCATTTTAAAGAACCAACCGAAGTCCGAGAGTTTAAGTTAAATTATTTTTACAGGAGAGGATATAGCTGCTAGCACAACATGCTAAGGCTGTTTGGGTTGCCTTTGTTGCCTTTTTTAGCTTTAGCATGTAGCCTTACAATGCTGTTGGGTGGCCAAAATACAATTACATTCCATTGATGTTAAGTGAGTTTTTCCTTAAGAGGATTAGTAATGGGATAGCAGATGGTTGGTGTTCAGGTATTAATGAAGGGTGTTCGGGTAAAAGGACAGATTATTTTTTAGAAGCTTACATGCTACATAAAAAGTGTAAATTACAGGACTCATTAACAAGTTGTTAGCTCAGTGTTGTTTGCACTGACCCCGGTTCTGAGTGCGTAAACAGTTTATGGATTAGCCTACTGAACACAGTTGTGGCACTGAACGCTCTCAGTAGCCGATGTGAACAAAACCTTTAAACAGGTCAACATTCACAAAGCCGCTGGGCCAGACGGATTACCAGGACATGTACTCAACTGTCAAGTGTCTTCACTGACATTTTCAACCTCTCCCTGACCGAGTCTGTAATGCCTACATGTTTCAAGCAGACCACCATAGTCCCTGTGCCCAAGTAAGCGAAGGTAACCTGCCTAAATGATTACCGCCCCGTGGCACTCACGTCGGTAGTCATGAAGTGCTTTGAAAGGCTGATCATGGCTCACATCAACAGCATCCTCCCGGACACCCTAGACCCACTCCAATTCGCATACCGCCCCAACAGATCCACAGATGATGCAATCTCAATCACACTTCACACTGCCCTTTCTCACCTGGACAAAAGGAACACCTATGTGAGAATGCTTTTCATTGACTACAGCTCAGCACTGCCATGCTGGTCCTTAACACTGGGGCCCCACAGGGGTGTGTACTTAGTCCCCTCCTGTATTCCCTGTTCACCCATGACTGCATGGCCAAACACGTCTCCAACACCCTCCATTAAGTTTGCTGACAACACAACAGTGGTAGGCCTGATCACCGACAATGATGAGATGGCCTATAGGGAGGAGGTCAGAGAACTGGCCGTGTGGTGCCAGAACAACAACCTCTCCCTCAATGTAAGCAAGACAAAGGAGCTGATTGTGGACTACAGGAAAATGTGGGCCGAACAGGCCCCCATTAACATCGACGAGGCTGTAGTGGAGCGGGTCGAGAGTTTCAAGTTCCTTGATGTCCACATCACCAACGAACTATCATGTTCCAAACATACCAAGACAGTCCTGAAGAGGTCACGACAGAACCTTTCCCCCCTCAGGACACTGAAAAGATGGGCCAATTGTGCGTCGCCTCATGGGTCTCCCGGTCACGGCCGGCTGCGACACAACCCGGTATCAAACCAGGATCTGTAGTAACGCAGCTAGCACTCCGATGCAGTGCATTTGACCGCTGCGCCACTCGGGAGGCCCCTGAATGCCAAGTTGATTGCATGTTCCTTGTTGAAACATGGCTGTCATCAGACTGTAGTGCCGCTCTTATTGAAGCCTCCCCCTGGACTACAGCTTTTCATACTCTATCAGAAAAGGGGAAAAGGGTGTGAGGACAGCCTCTATTTTTTCTAATGCTCTCAGCTGTAAGGACATTTTGTTTGGTGATATTTGGGTCTTTTGAGCATCATGCTATACTGTTTAAATCTCAGACACCAGTGCTGGCCATAACCCTGTATAGGTCGTCAAAGCACTGACCCACTTTCTTTACTGATTTATCTGAACTACTCTATATTGTCCTTGAGAACTATGATAAAATCATTGTGTTGGGTGATTTTAATATTCATCTTGACCAAGAAACTGACTCCAAGGCCATTGAATTTATTAATCTTTTAAGCTCTATGGACTTTATCCAACATGTTGCTGGGCCCACCCATAACCACGGCCATACTCTGGACCTGGTTATTACCAAGGGGCTTTGTATTGACATATCCAATATTGTTGATGTTGCTTTATCTGATAATCACTGTGTATTTTTTACTACCTTTTGTACTACCTTTACTACCATAGCATAGGGTAATACTGAATGCATTATTAAGAAATGCTATTTTACCTCTAAAGTTCCTACAGATTTGATTGTGTATGAACAAAACCCCACCACCTATTCTGCCCCCCTCTTGTGATGATTTAGTTGTTAACTTTAAGAGCAAATTAAGGGCTACTATTGATGCTCCAGTAAAGTTGAAAAAGACCACATCCTAACAGAGAGCCCCTTGAATGAGCGAGGAAACTAATACATTAAAGATAAATTGCATTAAGGCAGAGCGGAAGTGGATAAAGTCAACGTTGCAGGTCCATTATGATATTCTGAAAGAGCAACTTGGCATATATAACAAGGCAATTAGAAATGCCAGAGGGGCAAATTTTTCTAACTTGATCACTATTAATCAGAATAATTCTTCTCAACAATTGATTGCCTGATAAATCGTACCCCCCCCAAACCTATGTAAACTTTCCTTCACATCTAAATGTGATGAGTTTACGGCATATTTCAGAGATACCCAGCCTAATTTTGGTTCTTATCAGTCAAGCAAGACCCAGTGAGAAGTTTGATATGTACCCTAGCTTACCACGCAAAGGGACTATGGATTTATTCCCCCTGTTTGACACAGACATGCCCAGGAAAGTGATATTTCAACTTAAGCCTTCTACCTGCCTTCTCGATCCTATCCTCTTCTTCAAAACTGTTTTTAATTGCAAATCTGAAGAAGTGCAAGCTATTGTTTATCACTCCCTGTTCACATGCACTTTCCCCACTCCACTAAACTGTTATGGTGAAAACCCTTCTGAAGAAAAGTAATCTAGATTCTTCAGCTCTTAGCAATCTCCAACCTTCCATTCTTAAGCAAAATTCTGGAGAAACTGGTGTTCAAACAGCTAAATTGTTTTATAAGTGCCAGCTGTATTTGAGAAACATTCCAATCTGCACACAGCCTTAGTTGAAGTGGTAAATTATCTTACAGCCAACACAGATACCAAACATCTCTTTGTCCTTATTCTCTTAGATTTAAGTGCTGTATTCGACACTGTTGACCATTATGTTCATCTGGACAGACTGGAGAGGTGGGCTGGTCTCTGCGGTACAGTTCTAAAATAGTTTAGGACCTATTTAACTGGTTGAGAGTTGTTTTTTTTTGTCATCCTTGGTGAACATAACTCAGAGAAAATATATATCACGTGGCATTTCACAAGGATCGATATTTGGGTCCGGTACTGTTCAGTTTATATATGTTACCCAGTGGAGGCTCCTCAGAGGATGAAGGGGAGGACCATCCTCCTCAGTGATTTTCATAAAAATAAAAATAGTAAAACATTGAAGTTATCCTTTTTAGATAAACTTATACTAAATATAATCACGTCACCAAATAATTGATTAAAACACACTATTTTGCAAAGAAGGTCTACAGTAGCCTCAACAGCACTCTGTAGGGTAGCATCATGGTGTAGCCATGGGACAGCTAGCTTCCGTCCTCCTCTGAGTACATTGACTTCAATACGAAACCTAGGAGGCTCATGGTTCTCACGCCCTTCCATAGACTTACGTTCCGGAGGACGTCCTCCAACCTATCAGCGCTCTCGCAGCATGAACTGACATGTTGTCCACCCAATCAAAGGATCAAGTAATTAATCTAGTACTGAAAGCATAAACTACAGCTAGCTAGCACTGCAGTGTATAAAATGTGGTGAGTAGTTGACTCAGAGAGGAAGACAGTAGTTGAACAGTTTTGAACAAATTCATTTCTTCCAAAATGACGGAGAAGCAAGAGAGAAATATAGATTTTTTTCCTTTTTTTCAGTTGCACTTACTTAGTTAGCAAATGCAGCTAGCTAGTTTAGCTTACTGAAACACCCTGCTCAAACAGAGGGATGGTATGTTAGCTAGTTGGCTTTGACTTTCCAACACAACGCTGGAACTCTTCCAAGTCAAGGTATGCTTTTAGTTTTACAGAGGTATTGCCACTGTGGCCCGCCAGTGTAACTACTTACTGACTGTACACTGTAACATTACTGCATGATTGTAGCGGGTTTACTAACTCGTTAATCAAATCAAATTGTATTTGTCACATGCGCAGAATACAACGGGTGTAGAACTTACAGTGAAATCTTACTTACAAGCCCTTAAGCCCTTAACCAACAATGCAGTTTTAAGAAAAATAAGTGTTAAGTAACAAATAATTAAAGAGCGGCAGTAAAATAACAATAGCGAGGCTATATACAGGGGGTACCGGTACAGAGTCAATGTGTGGGGGCACCAGTTAGTTGAGGTAATATGTAGGTAGAGGTAAAGTGACTATGCATAGATAATAAACAGAGTAGCAGCAGCGTAAATATGGGGGTGGGAGGGGGGCAATGCAAATAGACTGGGTAGCCATTTGATTAGCTGTTCAGGAGTCTTATGGCTTGGGGGTAGAAGCTGTTAAGTCTTTTGGACCTAGACTTGTCACTCCGGTACCGCTTGCCGTGCGGTAGAAGAGAGAACAGTATATGATTAGGGTGGCTGGAGCCTTTGACAATTTTTAGGGCCTTCCTCTGACACCGCCTGGTATAGAGGTCCTGGATGGCAGGAAGCTTGGCCCCAGTGATGTCCTGGGCCGTACGCACTGCTCTCTGTAGTGCCTTGCGGTCGGAGGCCGAGCAGTTGCCATACCAGGCAGTGATGCAACCAGTCAGGATGCTCTCTATGGTGCAGCTGTAGAACGTTTTGAGGATCTGAGGACCCATGTCAAATCTTTTCAGTCTTCTGAGGGGGAATAGGCTTTGTCGTGCCCTCTTCACGGCTGTCTTGGTGTGTTTGGACTATGATAGTTTGTTGTTGATGTGGACATCAAGGAACTTGAAGCTCTCAACCTGCTCCACTACAGCCCCGTCGATGAGAATGGGGACATGCTCGCTCCTCCTTTTCGAGTAGTCCAAAATCATCTCCTTTGTCTTGATCACGTTGAGGGAGAAGTTGTTGTCCTGGCACCACATGGTCTGGCCTCTGACCTCCAGCCTAGAGGCTGTTTTGTCATTGTCGGTGATCAGGCCTAACACTGTTGTGTAATTGGTAAACTTAATGATGGGGTTGGCCATGCAGTCATGAGTGAACAGGGAATACAGGAGGAGACTGAGCACGCACCCTGCGGGGCCCCCGTGTTGAGGATCAGCGTGGTGGATGTTATTACCTACCCTTACCACCTGGGGGCGGCCTGTCAGGAAGTCCAGGATCCAGTTGCAGAGGGAGGTCCCAGGGTCCTTAGCTTAGTGATGAGCTTTGAGGGCACTATAGTGTTGAACACTAAGGTCAATGAATAAGTCAATGAATAGTATTCTCACATAGGTGTTCATTTTGTCCAGGTGGGAAAGGGCAGTGTGGAGTGCAATAGAGACTGCATCATCTGTGGATCTGTTAGGGCGGTATGTGAATTAGAGTGGGTCTAGGGTTTCTGGGATAATGGTGTTGATGTGAGCCATAACCAGCCTTTCAAAGCACTTCATGGCTCAAGATGTGAGTGCTACGGGTCGGTAGTCATTTAGGCAGGTTACCTTAGTGTTCTTGGGCACAGGGACTATGGTGGTCTGCTTGAAACATGTTGGTATTACAGACTCAGTCAGGGACAGGTTGAAAATGTCAGTGAAGACACTTGCCAGTTAGTCAGCGCATGCTCGGAGTACACGTCCTGGTAATCCATCTGGCTCTGCTGCCTTGTGAATGTTGAACTGTTTAAAGGTCTTACTCACATCAGCTACGGAGAGCGTGATCACACAGTCGTCCGGAACAGCTGATGCTCTCATGCAAGTGTCAGTGTTATTTGCCTCGAAGCGAGCATAGAAGTAATTTAGTTTGACTGGTAGGCTCGTGTCACTTGGCAGCTCGTGGCTGTGTTTCACTTTGTAGTCTGTAATAGTTCGCAAGCCCTGACACATCTGACGAGCGTATGAGCCAGTGTAGTACGACTCAATCTTAGTCCTGTATTGACACTTTGCCTGTTTGATGGTTCGTCGGAGGGCATAGCGGGATTTCTTATAAGCTTCTGGGTTAGTCCCGCTCCTTGAAAGTGGCAGGTCTAGCCTTTAACTCAGTGCGGATGTTGCCTGTAATCCATGGCTTCTGGTTGGGGTATGTACGTAAAGTCACTGTGGGGACGACGCCATCGATGCACTTATTGATGAAGCCAATGACTGATGTGGTGTACTCCTCAATGCCATCGGAATAATCCCGGAACATATTCCAGTCTGTGCTAGCAAAACAGTCCTGTAGCTTAGCATCTGCTTCATCTGACCACTTTTTTTATTGACCGAGTTACTGGTGCTTCCTGCTTTAGTTTTTGCTTGTAAGCAGGATCAGAAGGATAGAATAATGGTCACATTTGCCAAATGGAGGTCGAGGGAGAGCTTTGTACGTGTCTCTGTGTTTGGAGTAAAGGTGGTCCATTGTTTTTTCCCACTCTAGTTGCACATTTAACATGCTGATAGAAATTTGGTAAGACAGATTTAAGTTTCCCTGCATTGAAGTCCCGGCCACAAGGAGCGCCGCATCTGGATGAGCATTTTCCTGTTTGCTTATGACCGTATACAGCTCATTGAGTGCGGTCTTAGTGCCAGCATCAGTTTGTGGTGGTAAATAGACAGCTACAAAGAATATAGATGAAAACTCTAATGGTAAATAGTGTGGTCTACAGCTTATCATGAGATACTCTACCTCAGGCGAGCAAAACCTCGATACTTCCTTTGACCCCTTGTCTTATCAGAGGCTGCTGTTCTATCCTGCCGAAAAAGCGTAAAACCCGCCAGCTGTATGTTATTCATGTCGTCGTTCAGCTACGACTCGGTGAAACATAAGATATTACAGTTTTTAATGTCCCTTTGGTAGGATATACGTGCTCGTAGTTCGTCTATTTTATGATCAAATGATTGTACGTTGGCTAATAGTACCAATGGTAAAGAAAGATTACCCACTCGCCGTAGAATCCTTACAAGGCACCCAGACATGCGTCCCAGATATCTCTGTCTCTTTCTCCTGCGAATGACTGGGATGAGGGCCTTGTCGGGAGTAAATCCTTCGCATCCGTCTCGTTAAAGAAAAAGAAAAATCTTCTTCCAGTACAGGGTGTGTAATCGCTGTCGTGATATCTAGAAGCTCTTTTCGGTCCTAAGAGACGGTGGCAGAAACATTATGTACAAAATAAGTTATGAATAACGCGAAAAATTTGGTTAGGGGACCGTAAAACAGCAGCCATCTCCTCAGGCGCCATTATCGTTAGTTCTGTTAGCTATGCTGACTATGACGTTACTTTAGCTAGTATGGTGACAACAATGTTAGTTGTGTGTAGTGTTTTTTTTTGCCTGGTCACATACAGCTGATGTGTTGTGCATTGAAGTCCACAATCGAAGGGAAGAGGTGAGAGGAGAGCGCATAGATGCGAGAAGGAATACAACGTGGTAGCTATGAAAGTGAACTTTGTTTACGCGTGATATGGGGTGTATTCATTCCACCGTTTATGTTGAAAAACGATTCTTAAAAGGAAGCAAACGGAACAAAATGGGGATAAACATACCTGAATTTGTCCAATAGAAACTCTTGTTTGCAACTGTTGGACTAATGATTACACCGTATATCAGTTAGATGCTGGCAGGAGTGTGCAAGGCAGTATTGAATGTCACTGTCACCTCAAATTTGTGTCTCGACCTGTCTGCACCTACATTGTAAACTGTCATTCATTGGCTAGGCTGTAGCAACCTCATGATGGGTATACAAATGATGGGTTACATTGAGCTGGGTGAATGGAATATGAATGACAGTCATCCAATATGCTTTAATAGAAATAAGGGCATGCTCATAAAAAAAAAGAAAATCAACCTCCATCTTAAACAGCACTGACCGCCACTGATGTTATCCCTTGGCAGGGTCATCAGAAAGCACACCATTGATTTTCACTGCTAGGCAGACGATACACAACTTTACATTTCTGTATCACCAGAGGATTTTAACTCCACGGATACATTTTTCGACTGTTTTAGTGATTTTAAATACTTGGATTGCTCACAAAACAAGGCCGAGGTACTTATTGTTGGAGCCAAAGCACTGAGAGAGAATCTGGCTGCACATTTTAATTAATGCGCAATCAAGATAGTTGTTATTTTAGATTCTGAACTCAATTTCAAATCACACATTAGGAATGTGACCAAAATAGCTTTTTACCACATTGCCAAGGTGCAGCTGTTTCTCTCTGACTGATACAGTCAGACTCATTGTTCAGAGAATTTTGTTCTGAAGGTACATAACCCAATTTAATTATATTCCTCAGTCTGCAAACCAGAATTTGTAAGATCCTGGTCGAATGAAACAGACGGAGGCCCAGCTAAAATAGTCAAAAAGGTTTATTCACGGGAACGTTCTAAAGTCAAGAATACAAAACAATTAATTTTATACTGACTTCTCACGCACACACATTCACACAACCATACGCACACACTGCTATGTCCTGCTACCCAGCCGACAGAGATTAGGGAGACCTTGTCCTTGAGTCGTACTCCCCGTTCTCTCCCAAATCTCTAGTCAGGTCGGCACCAAGCTCAGACAGTCTGTGTTTAAAATACCATAAAGACATATTGTCTTTACCCTAATTCTGACTAGGACTACACATTTATTGATTATGATTTTGTACATTCTAATCAATTCCATACAATTATATGTTTCAGGGCGGAATATTCTAATCATTCAATTAACAGATAATTCTCACCTATCAATCATCCATGCTTTTATTACAAGCAGGCTTGACTACTTTAATGCTCTCCTGTCTGGTCTTCCCAAGAAAGCCATTGGTCAACTGAAAAACATACAAAATGCTGCAGCACGGGTACTGACCAATACCAGACAGAGCGCACACATTACACTGGTGTTAAGGTCTCTGCACTGGCTGCCTGTTAGTTTTAGAATCATTTTAAGGTTCTTCTATTGGTTTTTAAATTAATCCACGATTGTGCACCCCAATACATGTCAGACATGCTTTTAAGTTATGGACCCAGTAGGTCCCTCAGGTCATCTGGCACTGGCCTTCTAACTATCCCAAAGCCTAGGACCAAGAAGCATGGAGAGGTTATTATGCCCCCAGCCTCTGGAATAGCCTGCCAGAGAACCTGAGGGGAGCTGAAACTGTGGGCATATTTAAAAGAGATCTCTTCATTTTTAGCTTAGCTTTTCCTCAGGGTGCTTTTTAGTTGTTCAGTGTGTCATTCTTTTTGTTGTTGTCTTATTTTTGTTGTGTAGTAAATATTTCAGCTTTTATTTTCATTGTTTTTTTTTCTCCTGGTAAAGCACATTTTGTTGCACTCAATGTCTGAAATGTGCTTTATAAATGGAGCTTGATTCAATTTGATGCACTGAAGAAAAGAAAAAGTTAAACTTTATTTGACCTTTATTTAACTAGGCAAGTCGGTTAAGAACAAATTATTATTTTCAATGACGGCCTAGGAACAGTGGGTTAACTGCTTTGTTCAGGGGCAGAACAACATGTTTTTACCTTGTCAGCTCGGGGATTCGATCTTGCAACCTTTCGGTTACTAGTCCAACGCTCTAACCACTAGGCTACTTGCCGAAATAGGCCACCACTGCAGGGATGTCAATTATCAGTCACACTGACACCAAAGCACTTTTTACTTGTGTGTTTTTGCCAGTGTGAGGGCACTTTTTGATCCTTATGTTTTCCATAAAGCTGTAAGTATAAACATGGTTTAGTCAGCCAACTGTGCTGAACAAGACCGCAAGATCCCCTCTGCCTCCTCACCACAGTTATGCTAGTTATCCTGCATCTGTATTTGAAGTAACACATCTATTTATAATAAATGTTTTATATGGTTGGTGACCAATTGCAACAATTGTACCTCTCCTATCAGTGGGTTGTGTTGTCTCCCTCCACCAATCCTGCTTCCTGTTTCTCCATAGGCTTGACAGCTATTGGGGAGGTTGACACTGGCTCTGCCCCTTCGCCCTCGTTGGTCTTCCCTGGAGCATGCCCATATCCCACCATGCACCTGCTGGCGAGCGGCTGGCTACTGCGCCATTCGGTGGTCATGTGTCTGCTGCTGCACAGCGTGGTGCTGATGACCTGCTTCCACCACGCCGCCACCAGCTGCTCCCAGGGCTGCTACTGCTCTGAGAGCGACGGCCGTGGAAAGACGGTGCGCTGCAGCAACCTGCGTCTCACGGAGATCCCCCAGGACCTACCCAATGACACACGGCACATCTACCTGGACTTCAACCTGCTCACCGAGGTCCCCAGCAATGCTTTCCAGGGTCTGCCCCTGCTCAGCGAGCTGGACCTCTCCAACAACGAGCTGGCCAAGCTGGAGCGAGGGGCCTTCAAGAGCCTGGGGCCCTCGCTCACCTTCCTGGACTTGTCTTCCAACAAATTGGTCAACATTAACCCTGAGGCCTTCGAGGGGCTGCGGGCGCGCGCCAACCTGACCAATAACCCGTGGCACTGCGACTGCAGCCTGCAGATGTCCATGCCCCACATTGACCTGGAGCCCCTCTCGCTGACGGGCATCGTGTGCGAGACGTCGGATCCGCCCAATGTGGGGGCGGAGGGTGTGCCCTTCCTGCTGGCCCAGGACCTGGACCTGTGCGTGGTGATGAAGAAGACCACGGATGTGGCCATGCTGGTCACCATGTTCGGCTGGTTCACCATGGTCATCTCCTACCTGGTCTACTACGTCCGGCACAACACTGAGGACGCCCGCCGCCACCTGGAGTACCTCAAGTCTCTGCCCACCAAGCCGGGCCCGTCCGAGGCCTCTTCTACCGTCAGCACTATGGTATAGCCCAGGACCAGGAGAACCCAGAGGGGAGCTTAGGCTGGAGGGCTAAGTCTGCCAGAGGAGGTGGTTATTATAGGGCCGTAACCTGGCTGCACCCACACTTCAGGCCATTCAGTGCCAGCCAAGGAGAGTTCTGTCTGGCTTTTAGGTGGGTGCCACAGCGGCACTAGGATTTGTGTCCATATATGCAGGAAGCCCATCCAGACCTGGGCACCGTACGTAACCCAGATTAATAATTGAACCAGGAGTGGCCCATTATCAAAATGGGGCCTGTGAAGGGTCCTTTGGCCACATCAAACAGCAAACAGAACAACAGGATAGCAACACACACTATGAACAACTCTGTCACTCCATATCCTTCCATGTACAATTATTGTTTTCCATACAACATCCATATAGTATACGCAGTCTATAAACGGTGAAATGTAGTTCTTTACAATAAAACAATGTATTCCATGAGTTTCTTTTTTTAAATTATCGTTGGTGCAAATGGTCTTATTTTACCTCCAAGAAACTAAGCAAATGTATGTGCATATGTCAACTGGACCATCAGTTGAATCTGCCGATTATGTGTTCAGGCCACTGTACTAGAATGATACACATCAATCATTAATCAATGAAATGCTCCAACCGGTAAAAGGCTCAGAGATCTGATTGATCCACACACCACTATAAAACAGTACACATACAAGCTGCATTGCTGTTATGCACTGTGTAGTCGAAAGGGTTGTACAGGAAACCCGTCCTAGCTGTACTATAGAGACCTTTTGTTGTTCTCACCAAGACAATGAAACAGCCAGTACAGTATAGAAACATTCCTGCCTACACACCAGGGCACAATGATCCTTCACACAGAAATCATCCCAAGTGGGAGAAAATGTGTTCCTTTTAGTTCCTTTCTGTTTCCTTGCGTTTTAAAGTGCACATTAAGGTCCTGCTGTGGGGGTTTACAGTGCGTTAATCACTCATGCTGGCGCAACACAATGCTTCCAAAACTGTGGGCAGAGTCCACTGGGACTAATATTGGCAATAAGAGCTAATACACACGTTCAGCAGTTTAATATTTGAAAGCGAAGGGCTTTTTAAAATTTACTTGCCCTTGTCTGAGTTGTATTATTCAGCAGAATTAACCTTGTGGTGGGTTCCAAGAAACAGAAAGAGATTATAAATGAGATTGTTTGGGATAGTGCGATGTAGTTGTTCTTCGACAAGGGAAACACAGTGACTAACATATCGTTACCCAGGGGTGTAGGACAGTCAGTCCAGTCCGTCAGTCTACCTGATAGCTGAAATTCAAACTTCACAATGCTGGCAGCACTGACTGCCATTCAGAAACCAGCAAATGCTAATGATATTCTAATCTTGGGCTCTGTCCCAATACTCTCGAATATTTCCCTTTAGATACAACTGATAAGTACAAGAACGGGATAAATGTCAGATCCATTAAGAGCAATGGTGACCGTGTGCACTGACTAGGATGAATTATGGGCCCTAGTTATAGCCTATAATCTAGTTATGGTCAATGTCCTGGTTAAGGTCACGTGATCAGGAAAACAGCCCAGACATATCACACATAAAAAGAGACAAGGAATAGGAAGCTATGTCTAGATTATTGGGGTGCCACCTCTTCCCTCTAGTGTCTCTGAGGGAGCCTGGCGTCATGGTGGGAGCCAGACCGTCTGCCGAGGACGTTTCCCTGGGGCTTTCCAAACTGCATTGCAGGGGCTGCGACCTGCTGGTCCAGTTGCTGCTGTGGTTGATATGAACTGCCTAATTGGACAGACTCAGGCACAAGGAAATGCATGTCCATTTCCCCTCAGTGTCATTTTGTAGGAGAGGAAAGACGAGAAGAGTGGAATTGAACAAGACACAGCAAGCGGTAAACCAAGAGAGTAAACTCCTGTTTTAATATGCTCAGTGGAGGCTTCCTTATTCATTTTTGTTCCGAGGGCAGCTCTGCTTCCAGGGCGATATGAATGTGATTGGTTGGATGAAAGCTCAACAGTCAGCACAGTAGGCGTGAAATAAACAGACTTGCGGGTTGCCACACAAAACATTACTGGTTCGAATCCTAACCCTAAACTTAACTAGTCACATTTCTTACCTAAACATATCCCAACCCCTAAACCTAATCTTAACCAATTAGAATTGCTTGCCTAAACTTAGCCAAGCATTAAAACAAGATGGAATAAGGAAACCTCCAATCTTCGTTAAATAACCTTATTACTATGCAGGTTACAAAGGACACAAAATACCTAATTGAGGAAAGGGAAAACCTTATAAAATGTTGCATTTGTGTCTATTCGACATGAACTGGTGAGATTTAACACAGAACACGATGATGAATAATGAAATTGGCTGTTAGCGCAGCACACCCTGTAACTGGGTTTGTCAACAAGGGTATCCCTGCATCGAAAACACATGCATCCAGAGTAGAACAAGCCAATAAACTATGTATGAGGGCCATAAAAAGTCTGGGAAGGAATCCTTCAACTTGGGTGACCCTGTTCTGGGGTTGAGGAGGAAAAAATGGGACCACCCGGCCCTCTCCATGTTGACTGGGCAGGAGATGCCCTTGAGCTGCCCAGCAGAGTGTATGATGATCTTTGTGGCTTTACACTTCCTTAGTCCCTTAGGCAACACCTCCACTTTTAAGAGTCCTCTCTCTCCAGTAGCTTGTTCATCCATTTTGCTCTATATTTTACTTAGTTTAGAGGGCAAACTCAAAGACACTAAGACATACTTTAATAAGGAAGAACCTTTATCATTCGTTTGCTTTGATATGAGCACATAGATTCTCTGGTGCATCAGCATTCTATTCACAGCACTCCTCCTCCTGGCTGAGTTTGCTTTACAGGACAGTGTTATTGATCCTAACAGAGCTAATCTCAAGGAAGCAGACCCCCGTGACGAGCAGGAGGTTCAACAGCACTGAAATATAGATGGTAAGCCTCCCTTGCTGACATTTCCTAACACACAGCTAGCTGGCCAGTCCCGCCCTTCCCAGTAACATACTTGTGTGTGTGTGTCACAGGAGGCTGCTGAGGGGAGGACGCCTCATAATAATGGCTGGAATGGAGCGGTATTAAACACATGGAAACCATGTGTTTGATGTGTTCGATACCATTCAATAGTATTCTGTTCCAGCCATTACTTTGAGCCCGTCCTCCCCAATTAAGGTGCCACCGGCCGCCTGTGGTGTTTGTGTGGTAGAGTAAACAAACACAAATTAGTTATGTGTTTGTGTGTGAGACAAATGTGTGTGTGTGTGAACGTGTGCGTGGGTGTTTGTGTATCTGGATGTATTGTTTTGTGAGTATGTGGGGCAGCATACGTGTAATGTAACACCCCTGTTCTCTAGCACATGCAGTAGCTGTCGTTGTGGTTAATTTAAATTTCAGGCTCACCTTGCCCCGCCCGCTACCCCCAGACATGTTACACTGGTGTGAGTATTACAACTGCTGGGTAATGGGACACAAAGTGGGGGATAAGGTTACCTATCCAATCCCACAGAGCGCAGCCCCACATGGCATTGGGTTGCAGATTAAAATGTTTCCAGCCAGGGCCTGGGTGGACAGACTGTTTCCTCTTCCGGCCTAAAGTGAAGGCTATTGACGAGGAGTGAGTGAGGATGTCCCTGAGTACATCTCCATAGTCTAGAGTTGCTTCCTTTCCCTGTCTGCTTTCCTTCACCTGTATGATGATTCGGAAGCCCATAAAAGCAATATGGTGGATGCCTATAATAAACATGCTTTCACCTGTCTAATTCTTTCAGTGTGAATGAAAGGATACCAGATGAGGAAGCTGAGTAAGACTATTGTGATGCAACCGTTTCTCTTCCTTTTTCCTCACTCTCTCTCCCCTTCTATTGGTACACCACAGCTCCCCTGTCCCCGAATATGTGTAAGTGGATGGCAGAGTAAAAAGGCTTCCCCGCTTTTGATCAAATCTCCAACCCCAGATCTACATGGCCATCACATAAGGCTGCTGAGGGGAGGATGGGCTCATAATAATGGCTCAAACATGTTTGAGTTCGATACCATTCCATTAGTTCCGTTCCAGCCATTACTATGAGTTTAATTGAATTGAATTGATTGCCCCCCATCTATCTTCAGAGTTAATTCTGTTAGGTGACCTAAACTGGGATATGCTTAACACCCGGAAGTCCTACAATCTAAACTAGATGCCCTCAATCTCACACAAATTACAAAAGGAACCAACCAGGTACAACCCTAAATCTGTAAACATAGGCACTCTCATAGATATTATCCTGACCAACTTGCCCTCCAAATACAGCTCTGCTGTTTTCAATCAGGATCTCAGCGATCACTGCCTCATTGCCTGCATCCGCTATGGGTCCGCGGTCAAACGACCACCCCTCATCACTATCAAACGCTCCCTAAAACACTTCTGCGAGCAGGCCTTTCTAATCAACCTGGCCCGGGTATCCTGGAAGAATATTGACCTCATCCCGTCAGTAGAGGATGCCTGGTCGTTCTTTAAAAGTAATTTCCTCACCATCTTAAATAACCATGCCCCTTTAAAAAAATGTAGAACTAAGAACAGATATAGCCCTTGGTTCACTCCAGACTTGACTGCTTGACTGCCCTCAACCAGCACAAAAACATCCTGTGGCAGACTGCACTAGCATCGAATAGTCTTCGCGATATGCAACTTTTCAGGGAAGTCAGGAACCAATACATGCAGTCAGTTAGGAAAGCAAAGGCTAGCTTTTTCAAACAGAAATTTGCATCCTGTAGCTCTAACTCCAAAAGGTTTTGGGGCACTGTGAAGTCCATGGAGAATAAGAGCACCTCCTTCCAGCTGCCCACTGCACTGAGGCTAGGAAACACTGTCACCACGATAAATCCACGATAATCGAGAACTTTAATAAGCATTTCTCTTCGGCTGGCCATGCTTTCCTCCTGGCTACCCCAACCCCGGCCAACAGCTCCGTACCCCCTGCAGCTACTTGCCCAAGCCTCCCCAGCTTCTCCTTCACCCAAATCCAGATAGCAGATGTTATGAAAGAGCTGCAAAACCTGGACCTGTACAAATCAGCTAGGCTAGACAATCTGGACCCTCTCTTTCTAAAATGATCTGCCGCCATTGTTGCAACCCCTATTACCAGTCTGTTCAACCTCTCTTTCGTATCGTCCGAGATCCCTAAAGATTGGAAGGCTGCTGCGGTCATCCCCCTCTTCAAAGGGGGTGACACTCTAGACCCAAACTGTTACAGACCTATATCTATCCTGCCCTGCCTTTCTAAAGTCTTCGAAAGCCAAGTTAACGAACAGTTCACTGACCATTTCGAATCCCACCGTACCTTCTCCACTATGCAATCTGGTTTCAGAGCTGGTCACGGGTGCACCTCAGCCACGCTCAAGGTACTAAACGATATCATAACCGCCATCGATAAAAGACAGTACTGTGCAGCCGTCTTCATCGACCTGGCCAAGGCTTTCGACTCTGTCAATCACGTATTCTTATCGGCAGACTCAACAGCCTTGGTTTCTCAAATGACTGCCTCGCCTGGTTCACCAACTACTTCTCAGATAGAGTTCAGTGTGTCAAATCGGAGGGCCTGTTGTCCAGACCTCTGGCAGTCTCTATGGGAGTGCCACAGGGCTCAATTCTCGGGCCGACTCTTTTCTCTGTATATATTAACGATGTCGCTCTTGCTGCGGGTGATTCCCTGATCCACCTCTACGCAGATGACACCATTCTGTATACATCTGGCCCTTCTTTGGACACTGTTTTAACAAACCTCCAAACGAGCTTCAATGTCATACAACACTCCTTCCGTGGCCTCCAACTGCTATTAAAACTAAATGCATGCTTTTCAACCGATCGATGCCCGCCCGACTAGCATCACTACTCTGGACGGTTCTGACTTAGAATATGTGGGCAACTACAAATACCTAGGTGTCTGGCTAGACTGTAAACTCTCCTTCCAGACTCAAATTAAGCATCTCCAATCCAAAATTAAATCTAGAATCGGCTTCCTGTTTCTCAACAAAGCCTAGTTCACTCACGCCGCCAAACATACCCTCGTAAAACGGACTATCTTACCGATCCTTGACTTCGGCGATGTCATTTACAAAATAGCCTCCAACACTCTACTCAGCAAACTGGATGCAGTCTATCACAGTACCATCCGTTTCATCCCCAAAGCCAACACCTCCTTTGGCCGCCTTTCCTTCCAGTTCTCTGCTGCCAATGACTGGAACGAATTGCAAAAATTGCTGAAGTTGGAGACATATCTCCCTCACTAACTTTAAACATCAGCTATCTGAGCAGCTTACCGATTGCTGCAGCTGTACACAGACCATCTGTAAATAGCCCATCCAATCTACCTACCTCATCCCCATTTTGTTTTTATTTACTTTTTTGCTCTTTTGCACACCAGTCTTTCTACTTGCATATCATCATCTGCACATCTATCACTCCAGTGTTAATTTGCTAAATTGTAATTACTTCGCTACTATGGCCTATTTATTGCCTTACCTCCTCACGCCATTTGCACACACTGTATATAGACTTTTTTCTATTGTGTTATTGACTGTACGTTTGTTTATTCCATGTGTAACTCTGTGTTGTTGTTTGTGTCGCTTTGCTTTATCTTGGCCAGGTAGCAGTTGTAAGTGAGAACTTGTTCTCAACTGGCCTACCTGATTAAATAAAGGTGAAATAAAAAATAAAATAAATAAAAATGAGCCCGTCCTCCCCCATTAAGGCACCACCAACCTCCTGTGATGGTCATCTAAGACAATCTCCAATAATGTCAACCACACCAGTCGTATAGGTCTCAGGGTCGATTTTGCAATGAGAGGCCAATTTATTTTGGTAAGTTTGAACAAGACTCTGGCAAGTGTATGCACATTAGCTTACTCAGATGAAATTACTCAATGTACTGTACATACAGTACACAGTAGTCACTAGGTACACAAACAATCTAGAACATGTCTGTTTAACAATTTCAATGGAGAGAGGGAAGGAGGGTAGGGATGAACCATTTCCTTTAGAACAAACCTATTCTGGGTCTGCTGAGAAAAGGATGAGTTTCTTTCAAAATAGCTCGGCCCATGGTTAGTGCCTTGGCATGCAGTTTTGTCTCACATTTCTTGAAGTTGATGTCATTGTCTTGCTCAACACACACTTGCTCCGTTTCCACTGTAACCATTCCTTCTTGCTCAACTCCTCCATGACTCCTACTTAACCAACATCAGTGTCAGATGTAAAACATGCGCAATGACATCTACATCACTCCAACTGGTGTGTACGCTGTTGTAATTTCCAGCACAGAGTAGTGACTCGTCGATCTACTCAGGCTTTACAGTAAGACTTCAGTACAGCACACCCTAATTCTCGCAGGACATGTCACAGAGATAAATAAAAATGTATGTAGCTGTCAGAATTGAAAATTACCAAGTAAAATAAATACGAATCCCAACATTTGACTTTCTGACTACATACTGTTTGGACCACTTATTCACATGATTTGTGTCGCTATCAGGGAACATGGCATAACCCTGCTGGGAGACCAATGTTTCTATACACAGACCCTATGTCCTGGGGGCCATCTTGTACATCAAGCTGCTTCACCCTGCATACACTCAGACAGGGGAGAAATGCCAACCTCTCCCGGCTGCACACTCGCTGTAGAGTTGTATCCACCAGATTACCCATGTACAGACAGTAGGTCTATACCAAGTGTAACCAGTCCTTTTACTGTGCAAAAACTTTTTACGGTATGTGGGACTAACGCCCTAGGCTTTAGCTCAGTGACTTAACACTGTCTTGAGTTGCGTGGAAACTTTGGGTTCAATACCCGGTCAGTAACATTTACATTGAGCACGGCAGTGAATAATGGCCTCCTTTCATGTCTAGGTTTGGTTGAATGAAGATTAAGGCCGTGTGGATTTCAGGAGTCCGGTTTGGTGGAGCTCTCCATGCATGGCCAGATGTAACAATCCACATTGACTGATCACAGGCTTAGTTTTAGTGTCAAAGCATGAAGAGAAACCGGATCTGCTACAAGGAGGACTATACAACTATAAAAGACATGGTTGAGAAACACTGCAAGGAATCTAGTATAGAATTGGAATCCATAAGACAGCCTTTAGTCAATTTGTACAAATAATGTTGAAATGAATACACAAGTCAAAACAACAGTCGATAAAACACATGCATTATGATTTAGTCACATATAAGAGAAGAGCCGTGGCTGGATGTCAGTTTGAGATTTTCCCCTTAGAAGAAGCAAATTAAGACTAGGAAGCACACCTATAGGCTGAGAGGAATCTGTTTGCTCATGGTGATGAATGCCACTTGAGTAAATCAGAAACTGAGGCTTGGGTAACGAGAGGCCACAAGATGGCAGTCTTGTATGAAACCCCACAGAGCCCAATTCCCTTTTTCTTTTACGTCACTCACTCCACTTGCTCACATCTGGGCAAATCCTAACTTCCATTTAAGAAGAATTTTCACTGATGGCAATCGAGACTAAGAGAACACAAGTGAAACTAGGTTATGATTTGACCACAGTGACCACACTATCAAATCCAGAGTGGATTACCTAAATGTAGTATTTTCAGACCTGTGATAAAAACTACTGTGGAACTCTTGGGGGTCCCCCCTCCAGTATACACTGAGTATACCAAACATTAATAACCCCTTTTGCCATCAGAACAGCCTCAATTCATTAGGGCATGGACTCTACAAGGTGTCGAAAGTGTTCCACAGGGATGCTGGCCCATGTTGACTCCAATGCTTCCCACAGTTGTGTCAAGTTAGCTGGATGTCCTCTGGGTGGTAGACCATTCTTGATACACACAGAAAAGTGTTGAGTGTGAAAAACCCCAGCAGCGTTGCAGTTCTTGACACAGACCCGTGCGCCTGGCACCTACTACCATACGTTGTTCAGAGGCACTTAAATATGTTGTCTTGCCCATTCCCCCTCTGAATGGCACACATACACAATCCATGTCTCAAGGCTTAAAAATCCTTCTTTAACCTGTCTCCTCCCCTTCATCTACACGGATTGAAGTGCATTTAAAAAGTGACATCAATAAGGGATCAACGTTTTCACCTGGTCAGTCTATGTCATGGAAAGAGCAGGTGTTCTTAATGTTTTGTACACTCAGTGTATGTCAGGACAGTTCTGTTTCATTGGGCTTTCCAGTTACGTATGTTTTCCTCTAACATTGCCCGAGGACAGACTCAGTTTTTGGAATGTAGGAATTCCAGATAGTAATTTTTTCCTCCAGAATTTAATGACTTCAATATTCCTCAGAAAATCTGCTGGTCTACACAGCTTTTCCTAACCAAAATCATAAAATCTATGTAATATATGAACATTAAGTTATTATTAATGTCATTTGTCATAATTTGCCAACCCAGGCTCCATTGTCACTTAACACTGCTGCCAAATTATAACACCATGCCAACACATTTTAAAAATATGTGTTTTAGATGGTCAAGTTGTTTCAAGATCCTTTTCATGTTCATATTACTATACATGTACTATGTATGTATTCAATTAAAATGTGTCTATAATTCAGCCCATTCAATTGCATTATTTTTACACTTCCAACAACACTTTCACTACAAAGGATACTACAAAGAAACGTTGACTGATTCAACTCGATACTGTACAACTAGTATTGTGATAGAAAGGGAATTCCCATCAACTAGTATAAATATAGTGGGTAAAGGATATGATGGTATCTAACAACTTGCGTTCACTGGTCGGTCAATTGTATCAGCAAATTCCTTGAAGTGTCATCAACCCAAAGGCAATGAACATTCTGATAGGTGAGTAGTACAAGTCCCTCCTTCACTGCTGGTAGACTGACTGACTGCACAACAACTGAATATGAGAAAGAATGCAACAAGTAAAGTAAAATGTGGAATATATTCTGGTAGACAATTTATTAGATGGACAGCTATTAAACGACAAAAATGTAAAATTAGGGTGTTTCAACTTTTTAGTTCAGACAAAAGTTATTTCAGAGAAAGAAGGATACTTCAGACCAAGTCAAATAGCTGATGGAATCAAGGCTATCATTGAGTTATCACTGTAAAAGATAGTTTGAAGTTATAGCTATGGATTTATTTTTAAAGGTGCAGGTATTTTTGACAGGGGTTCCTGTTCCTCTGATGCTATTTTTAACTAGGTTATACTCACCGGGTTGTGTGTAATTTGCTAGGGCAAAGGGGACAGATATTGCATATTCATATCAACCAATGACCACAGTTTCATCACATCCCCCGACTTCTACATTGCGTTAAACTGGAGGTTCGGAAGCTATAACAGAGGCGACGTTGTTCTCTACAGTTTTCGCCATTCTCTGCAACATGGCCAGCTACGGTCAAAGCGCACCGATCTTGGAGTATTCTGGCGAAGCGGGTCAACTAGTCGACGATCCAGAATTCAACCTGTCCGTAGAAAACAGCCAGAGTTTGATCGAAAAGGTGTTGAATGCTATTCCTGAGACGCACACATCGTGCATTCATTCTGAGGTAAGTGGATCGGCCTCGGCTAAGCCCACTAACGTTACTTCTGCCCGTGGCAGGCTGTACCAGACAGTACCGTTCATGTATCTGTGGGGAGAGTGAGCTGTATAGGCCTAATACAATCAGATGTATTATCATTCTCCATATTACATGACATTTATATTTAATAGCATACACAAGCCTTGAATAAGCTATTACCATTCTGGACGATGTTTTTATGTCTATGGTGATCTGTGCGTGCACAAAAAAATGGCACTTGTAGCCTATATAGGCCTACTATTACGCACAACATGTATACATTTTTGATAGGTGGAATCAGTTATTTTAGTTGGAAATTACACTCAGTTTAGATAAGCATTTAATGGACGTACAATGTTCTAATTCTAAACATTGGTTTTCTAATCATGTCTTTTGGCTCTCAGACCCTGATTCTTAACTCGAGCAGTGAGAACAGGAAACTACAATACCTGGCGATCAACCTTGGCATCCCCTCTGCTCCCACACTCAAAGCCTTGACAGATAACTTTACTTTGGTGAGCATCAGACTCTGCACTACAGCCTCTATGCCTAATTCACGTGAATATGAAGACCAGGTTCAGGATGAAATATGTTACTACCTGGAGCCTATAGTACTATAGTGACGGCCAGACCTGCCCAGGAACAACTCCAGGCCCGGATTAGAAACTATAAGAAATATGGCATCTGAAAATGATATCAGCCCTAGAAACAAGGCATTGCTTTGACATTTGAGGTCTCTCCATCAGGAGACCTGTCTGAGACGTATGTCAGAGGGACTACAGATGCACCAGGACCTGCTAAGAGCTGTCGTACAACGCCTGGCCAACACAGAGAAAATCACTGCACTACTGACTGATATCAGAGATCTCCGCATCCAGATCAACAGGGTGAGGCTCCCTGTAAAACTACTTATACACCATGCACGCATACACAGTATTATAAAATCCATTGGATTCAAATACTGTTCATACATAAATGCTGATTGATTAGAGTTCTGTGTATCTCCAGATGCTGAAAGTGGTCCAAGTGGCGGAGAGCCCGGTGGCGGTGCAGCCCACAGCCACAAGCCTGGCCTCTCATCTCACTGGGGACTATGAGGTTCAGGTAGCCACACATCTGACTCTGGTGCAGCTCCAAAGCTTTGGCCAGGACATAGTCCGCAGTCTAAGGAACATAGCCCAAGCAAATGGGGAGAGGGATTGATCCAAAACTGACTTGAAATTGCCATGTTTTTATGGTGATCTATTTTTTTACATTTATTTATGATCTATTTATTATTTAGTCTATTTATGATTAGATGTGTATTTATAAAATGCTTAAAATATAATTTAAATGTTTTTTTACACGTTGCAATTACAGTGCATTTGGAAAGTATTCAGACCCCTTGACTTTTTCCAGATTTTGTTACAGTACAGCCTTATTCTAAAATGGATTAAATCGTTTCCCCCCCCTCAAATCTACACATATAATACTCCATAATGACAGAGCAAAAACAGGTTTTTAGAATTTTTAGCAAATGTATATTTTGGAGCGGCGGGTAGCCTAGTGGTTAGAGCATTGGGCCAGTAACCGAAAGGTTGCTAGATCGAATCCCAGAGCTATAAAAGGTAAAAATCTGTCATTTTGCCCCTAAACAAGGCACTGTTCCTAGGCCATCATTGTAAATTAGAAATTGTTCTTAAATTTATTTAACTAGGCAAGTCAGTAAAAAAATAATAATAATACGGAAATATCACATTTACATAAGTATTCAGACCCTTTACTCAGTATGTTGTTGAATCACTGTTGGCAGTGATTACAGCCTAGAGTCTTCTGGGGTATGACACTACAAGCTTGGCACACCTGTACTCCCAATCTTCTCTGCAGATCCTCTCAAGCTCTGTCAGGTTGGATGGGGAGCGTCGCTGCACAGCTATTTTCAGGTCTCCAGAGATGTTCGATCGTGTTCAAATCCGGGCTCTGGCTGGGCCACTCAAGGTCATTCAGAGACTTGTCCCGAAGCCACTCCTGTGTTGTCTTGGCTGTGTGCTTAGAGTTGTTGTCCTGTTGGAAGGTGAACCTTCTCCCCAGTCTGAGTTCCCGAGTGCTCTGGAGCAGGTTTTTAAATAATTAATTTAAAATAATTATTAAGTAATTTGCTCTGTTCATCTTTTCCGTGATCCTGACTAGTCTCCCAGTCCCTGCCGCTGAAAAACATCCCCACAGCATGATGCTGCCACCACCATGCTGCACCGTAGGGATAGTGCCAGGTTTCCTCCAGACGGGACGCTTGGCATTCAGGCCAAAGAGTTCAATCTTGGTTTCATTAGATCAGAGAATCTTGTTTCTCAGTCAGAGACCTTTATGTGCCTTTTGGCAAACTACACATGGGCTGTCATGTGCCTTTTACTGAGGAGTGGCTTCCGCCTGGCCACTCTACCATAAAGGCCTGATTGGTGGAGTGCTGCAGAGATGGTTGTCCTTCTGGAAGGTTCTCTTATCTCCACAGGGAAACTCTGGAGCTCTGTCAGAGTGACCATCGGGTTCTTGGTCACCTCCTTGACCAAGGCCCTTCGCCCCCGATTGCTCGGTTTGGCCAGGCGGCCAGCTCTAGGAAGTCTTGGTGGTTCCAAACTTATTCCATTTAAGAACGATGGAGGCCACTGTGTTCTTGGGGACCTTCAATGCTGCAGACATTCACCTCAGGATTCACCTGAGCTCAATTTCAAGTCTCATAGCAAAGGGTTTTAATACTTATGTACATTTTTGGGGGGGGTCACAAGTCCTCCGAATCATGACCTGCCAATCCGCGCTCCTTAACAGCTGCCCGCTTATCCCGGGAAACCAGCCGCACCAATGTGTCGGAGGAAACACCGCTCATTTGACCACCGAAGTCAGCCTGCAGGAGCCCGGCCCGCCACAAGGAGTCACTAGAGTGTGATAAGCCAAGTAAAGCCCCCCCGGCCAGAACTGCCAATTGTGCACCGTCCTATGGGACTCCCGGTCACGGCCAGTTGTGACATAGCCTGGGATCAAACCTGGGTCTGTAGTGACACCTAAAGCACCTTAGATCGCTGCGCCACTCGGGAGGCTTTGTTTTTTATTTTGTATAAATTAGCAAACATTTCTAAAAACCTGTTTTCGCTTTGTCATTATGGGGTATTGTTTGTAGATAAATGTAATCCATTTTAGAATAAAGCTGTAACATAACAAAATGTGGAGAAAGAGAAGGGGTCTGAATACCTTCCAAATGCACTGCAAGCCTACTCAATTATTCACCTGTATGTTTTGTGAGCAACCCTTGTAGTAAGCTTCATAAGCTGTTATCAACTTTTGTCCCAGAGTGTCATTGAGGAAGTTTTTTTTTTTTAGGGGTTATACATGAATCCACCATTTGTATTTCATAAGTTCTTTGAAAATGTACTGTTTTTACAGAGACAATTGCTTGCAAGTATCTGTATGTTATACTTCATTTTGGAGTTATTGGTACATTTTATTTCGTCAAATGCAATGCATTAGCGCTCACCAAATATAGACTGAACAAAAATAAACATGTAAAGTGTTCGTCCCATGTTTCATGAGCTGAAATAAAAGAACCCAAAAATGTTCAATATGCACAAAAAGCTTCTTTCTCAATTTTGTTTTGTTTACATCCCTGTTAGTGATAGTTTTTCCTTTACCAAGATAATCCATCCACCTGAGAGGTGTGGCATACCAAGAAGCTGATTAAACAGCATGATCATTACATAGGTGTACCTTGTGCTGGGAACAATACAAGGCCACTCGGAAATGTGCAGTTTTGTCACACAACACAATGCTACAGATGGCTCAAGTTGAGAGAACATGCAATTGGCATGCTGACTGCAGGAATGTCCACCAGAGTCTGTTTGCCAGAGAATTGAATGTACATTTTTCGACCATAAGCCACCTCCCCGTTAGGGTTTAGAGAATGTGGCAGTACATCCAACCGGCCTCACAACCGCAGACCACGTGCAGCGCGTCGTGTGGGCAAGAGGTTTGATGTTGTCAACGTTGTGAACAGAATACCCAATGGTGGCTGTGTGTTTATGGTATGGGCAGGCATAAGTTACGGACAATGAACACAATTGCATTTTAGCGATGGCACTTTGAATGAACAGAGATATCGTGATGAGATCCTGAGACCCATTGTGCCATTCATCTGCTGCCATCACATCTTTCAGCATTATAATACACGGCCCCATGTCGAAAGGATCTGTACACAATTCCTGGAAGCTGTCTCAGTTCTTCCATGGCCTGCATACTCACCAGACATGTCACACATTGAGCATTTTGGGATGCTCTGGATCGACATATGACAGCGTGTTCCAGTTCTTGCCAATATCCAGCAACTTCGCACAGCCATTGAAGAAGAGTGGGACAACATTCCACAGGCTACAATCAACAGCCTGTTCAAACTCTATGCAAAGGAGATGTGTCACACTGCATGAGGCAAACGGTGGTCACACCAGATACAGACTGGTTTTCTGATCTACACCTTAAAAAATATACATATTTCTTAAGGTATCTGTGACCAACGGATGCATATCTGTATTCCCAGTCATGTGAAATCCATAGATTAGGGCCTAATGAATTTATTTCAATTGACTGATTTCCTTATATGAACTGTAACTTGTTGCATGTTTCATTATATTTTTGTTAAGTATAATTACAAAAATGAGGTTTGCAATGACCAAATATGGTAGGACAAGGGTTGTCTAGTAAAAGCAGTTGTTCCTTAAAAGCCTTGTGTCTAGATGCTTGGTTGACCGTCTACAGAGGAAATGAAGGATTATTAGACAGTGAGTAAGCATCTTCTGTGAACCCGAAAGTAACATTTAGACTGTTACGTCTAATGACATCACTTACTCCCCCCCATCCAGAGATTTCATTTAGGAAGTTATGCAAGGCTAGATGACCGATAAGCACGAGCTCACTAAGAATCAAGAGTGGGGTGTTCCTTCAAAAGCCCGGGGAATATCATTCAGAGAGCCTCACACCACCATGTGACAGTGAAGAGGTTGAACATGTGGGATTATGGTTACTGTGGTCGTGTTCATTTGGCATCAAACGGAAGAAAATGGTCTGAAACAGGGATTAACTACCAATAACAAAAGCTTATTTTCATTTTCAGTTGCAAAACGTTTTGCTATGATGTGCCCTAAAGAATACGGCCCTTTATGTCTCAAAACAATGCCATGTGATCATCCGTCATGGGTAAGGCCCTGTGTTTTGGTTATTCATGTCATATGACCTAGGTTTTTTCCTTATCCAGAAATGAGAATAAGACACAACATCTGAGGATGGTGCTGGACCATCTGACTTAAAGCTTTATCAAACTGTCCCCTTTTTATAAGGTTAAAATCCAGGTCATGTGACGTGATTAAACAAAACACAGGGCCCTAGTGATGGGATAGTGACATTCAGTAGCCATATGTTTGATAACGACAAAAACAAAGCAAGCAAAGGGAGGAAGTCACTGTAAACAATGTTACAGGTAGGTAACCTATTACTCCCGCTTCAGTAAAAGACCCAGAGTTGCCTCTGCTGCAGAGGACAAGTTTATTAGAGTTAACTGCACTTCAGATTGCAGTCCAAATAAACGCTTCACAGAGTTCAAGTAACAGACATCTCTAAATCAACTGTTCAGAGGAGACTGCGTGAATCAGGCCTTCATGGTGAAATTGCTGCAAAGAAACCACTACTAAAGGACACCAATAAGAAGAAGAGACTTGCTTGGGCCAAGAAACACGAGCAATGGACATTAGACCGGTGGAAATCTGTTCTTTGGTCTGATGAGTCCATATTTGAGATTTTTGGTTCCAACCGCCATGTCTTTGTGAGACGCAGAGTAGGTGAACGGATGATCTCCGCATGAGTGGTTCCCACCGTGAAGCATGGAAGAGGAGGTATGATGGTGTGGGGGTGTTTTACTGGTGAAACTGTCTGGGATTTATTTAGAATTCAAGGCACACCTAACCAGCATGGCTACCACAGCATTCTGCAGCAATAAGACATCCCATCTGGTTTGTGTTTAGTGGGACTATCATTTTTTTTCTCAAAAGAACAATGACCCAACACACCTCCAGGCTGTGTAAGGGCTATTTGACCAAGAAGGAGTGATGGAGTGCTGCATCAGATGACCTGGCCTCCACAATCACCTGACCTCAACCCAATTGAGATGGTTTGGGATGAGTTGGACCGCAGAGTGAAGGTATAGCAGCCAAAAAGTGATACGCATATGTGGGAACTCCTTCAAGACTGTTGGAAAAGCATTCCAGGTGAAGCTGGTTGAGAGAATGCCAAGAGTGTGCAAAGCTGTCATCAAGGCAAAGGGTGGCTACTTTGAAGAATCTAAAATCTAAAATATATTTTGATTGGTTTAACACTTTTTTGCTTACTACATAATTCCATATGTTATTTCATAGTTTTGATGTCTTCACTATTATTCACAATGTAGAAAATAGTAAAAATAAAGAAAAACCCTTGAATGAGTAGGTGTCCAAACTTTTTACTGGTACTGTATATACTTTCTATTTAAGTGAAAATATTAGAATTCTGAAAAATAAATCAGCATACTGAAAAACACCTATAAAATATCTGAAATTAATTTAGAAGGTATTAATTTCATGAGGCGTTATTATAAAGATGACAATATGTACACTTTTTATGAATACTGATTCCAAGATTGTGAAAACATTTAATTTTACAGTTTTGTATTACTGACCATAGAGACTATTGAAATGAAAAACCATAGAGACAATCAAAATGAAAGAAAACCTACATTCAAATGAATGATGAAGCAATCAGGATTACATAACAGTTGTTAACCAACTTCGGAGTATCGTGAAACTGGCATTTCTATGCCAAAGTGATGAAACACCATCTACGCGGAGTCCCAAGCTTTGAAGGGTGAATCCTAACTTCCACTTGGTCAAATCTTCTCTTAGTCATGCATTAGTGTCAATGTGATACTAAGTAAAATGCTGATTTATGTGTGAAGCTGGTTCCGCCCCTGAGTGACTGGGGAAATAGAATTCATGGAGAAGGCAGAGGTGGGTGAGCTGAGCCCTGGGAACCATCAGGGGTCTATAAGGCTAAGCTGGCCTTTGCTGCTACGCTCCTCCCCAAGGGCAGAGTCAGGTCAGTGATGCCCAGGACCACCTTTGGTTTGGCCAGTGCAGGAAGCTTCACCAGCTCTGAGACCTGGGGGTGGGCAGACAGACAGACAGACAGACAGACAGGACACACACGTCTTACCAGCTGTGGCATTCTCCAGATTCTATCTAATTATATACAGTTGAAGTCGGAAGTTCACATACACTTAGGTTGGAGTCATTAAAACTCGTTTTTCAACCACTCCACAAATTTCTTGTTAACAAACTACAGTTTTGGCAAGTCGGTTAGGACATCTACTTGTGCATGACACAAGTAATTTTCCCAACAATTGTTTACAAATTATTTCACTTATAATTCACTGTATCACAATTCCAGTGAGTCAGAAGTTTACATACACTAAGTTGACTGTGCCTTTAAACAGCTTGGAAAATTCCAGAAAATGATGTCATGGCTTTAGAAGCTTCTGAAAGGCTAATTGACATAATTTGAGTCAATTGGAGGTGTGCCTGTGGATGTATTTCAAGGCCTACCATCAAACTCAGTGCCTCTTTGCTTGACATCATGGGAAATTCAAAAGAAATCAGCCAAGATATCAGAAAAAAAATTGTCCTTGGGAGCAATTTCCAAATGCCTGAAGGTACCACGTTCATCTGTACAAACAATAGCACGCAAGTATAAACACCATGGGACCACGCAGCCGTCATACCGCTCAGGAAGGAGACGCGTTCTGTCTCCTAGAGATTAACGTACTTAAGTGTGAAAAGTGCAAATCAATCCGAGAACAACAGCAAAGGACCTTGTGAAGATGCTGGAGGAAACAGGTACAAAAGATTCTATATCCACGGTAAAACGAGTCCTATATCGACATAACCTGAAAGGCCGTTCAGCAAGGAAGAAGGCACTGCTCCAAAACCGCCATAAAAAAGCCAGACTACAGTTTGCAACTGCACATGGGGACAAAGATCGTACTTTTTGTAGAAATGTCCTCTGGTCTGATGAAACAAAAATGGAACTGTTTGGCCATAATGATCATCGTTATGTTTGGAGGAAAAAGGGGGAGGCTTGCAAGCCGAAGAACACCATCCCAACCGTGAAGCATGGGGGTGGCAGCATCATGTTGTGGGGGTGCTTTGCTGCAGGAGGGACTGGTGCACTTCACAAAATAGATGGCATCATGAGGATGGAAAATTATGTGGATATATTGAAGCAACATCTCAAGACATCAGTCAGGAAGTGAAAGCTCTGTCGCAAATGGATCGACCAAATGGACCCAAGCGTACTTCCAAAGTTGTGGCAAAATGGCCTAAGGACAACACAGTCAAGGTATTGGAGTGGCCATCACAAAGCCCTGACCTCAATCCTATAGAAAATGTGTGGGCAGAACTGAAAAAGTGTGTGCGAGCAAGGAGGCCTACAAACCTGACTCAGTTACACCAGCTCTGTCAGTAGGAATTGTTACTAGGATTAAATGGCAGGAATTGTGAAAACTGAGTTTAAATGTATTTGGCTGAGGTGTATGTAAACGTCCGAAATAATACAATAATAATACAAAAACTTTAAAATAATACAACTCAATAAAAGTACAAACAAAGAAACAAGAGGAATGAGAGTTTTTTATTTATTTAAATCATACATTAAAAGCATCATTATAAAAGTGTGGATGTAAGAACGAGGTCAGCTAGAGACTTGGGGCCAGATGTACTAAGATTTTAAAAAAACATAGAAGGTAGAAATGGTAAAATTATCATTATCAAAAAAACAAACAAAAAAAAACTCATCATTGCAGGAATATGTCTCCCCAGAATGTGTTGAGTAAAAATACCATGTCAGAGGTCACATTTCTTACCAAAGTTGCTTAGAACTAACAATCAACTGTTATCACTACATAACTACTCTCCTTCCCCTAGACTACCACAGTTCATCACACCCACGGTCAACTCCCCTCTCTCCCACTCACCATGGTGAAAGGCATGAACTGCAAGATGCTCCCGCAGCTGCCCTGTTCCAAGAACTCCACACACTCCTTCATGAAGCTCTGCACAAACTGGGTGTGTGGCCCCGCCCTCTTGGAGCCCAGGACGGATGAGAGCAGCAGGAACAGGTTGGCTTTAGAGGGAGAACGAGAGAGAGCAAAGTGGATGTACTAGAGACGAGGGGACAGATTTAGTAAGAGTTAAAAAATAAAATAAATGTAATCACATTTTAGTCATTTAGCAGACGCTCTTATCCAGAGCGACTTAATCAAACATATAAGCTAGAATGAAATCGTTATGAGAAGCACTAAAACATTAAAGGCATGCCCTGGTAAGCCACAATACCTAATAGATGCTAAAAGGTTTGAGACCGGCGCATGGTTCTAACCTAGGATGAGGTTGAGAGGGTCCCTCATGTTGACCGTGTGGAGCTGGGAGGCCGACAGGGAGGTGGACATGGAGCGGTCACCTACAACACAACCACGGGAGACAGGGAAAGATTAAAGGTCATTATAGTGACAATCAACAGGAATGGAGAAAGAGGAAAAAGTGTCTTCATTAGCAAAGTCAAGAGAGTAGGGGGGTTATTGTGGTTCATAGGCAGCCAAGGTTAAAGACCCCATATGGAAGTTGTCAGTGAGTACGGTAACATGCACACAATATTACGATTATTGTGAAGTCAGATTAATATACTGAACAAAAATATAAATGCAACCATTTCAAAGTTTTTACTGAGTTATAGTTCCTATTAGGAAATCAGTCAATTGAAATAAATTAATTAGGCCCTAATCTATGGATTTCACATGACTGGGAATACAGATACTGTATGTATCTGTTGGTAACAATAAAAGGTAGGGGTGTGGATAACATTAAAAAAATAAAATAATCTGTATCCAGTGTGACCACCGTTTGCCTCATGCAGCACGACACCTCCTTCGCATAGAGTTGATCAGGCTGTTGATTGTTGTCCTACTCCTCTTCAAAGGGTGGGCGACGTTGCTGAATATTGGCGGGAAGTGGAACACACGGCCGTACAAGTCGATCCAGAGCATCCCAAACATGCTCAATGTGTGACATGTCTGGTGAGTATGCAGGCCATGGAAGAACTGGGACATTTTCAGCTTCGAGGAATTGTGTACAGATGGGGCCGTGCATTACGCTGAAACATGTGGTGATGGCGGTGGATGAATGGCACAACATCACTGTGCATTCAAATTGCCATTGATAAAACCCAATTGTGTTCGTTTTCCGTAGTTTATGCCTGCTCATACCATAATCCCGCCACCACCATGGGGCACTCCGTTCACAACATTATCAGAAAATCGCTCGCCCACACGACCCCATAAACGCTGTCTGCCATCTGCCTGGTACAATTGAAACTGGGATTAATTCGTGAAGAGCACACCTCTAGCGTGCCAGTGACCATCGAAGGTGAGCATTTGCCCACTGAAGTCGGTTATGACGCCAAACTGCAGTCATGTCAAGACCCTGGTGAGGATGACGAGCACGCAGCTTCCCAAAGACTATTTCTGACAGTGTGCAGAAATTCTTCGGTTGTGCAAACCCACAGTTTCATCAACTGTCCGGATGGCTGGTCTCAGACGATCCCCACAGGTGAAGAAGCCGGATGTGGAGGTCCTGGGTTGGCGTGGTTACATGTGGTCTGCAGTTGTGAGGCCAGTTGGACGTACTGCCAAATTCTCTAAAATGAAGTTGGAGGCTGCATATTGTCGAGAAATTAACATTAAATTCTCTGGCAACAGCTCTCTGGTGGACATTCCTGCAATCAGCATGCCAATTGCACGCTCCCTCAAATCTTGAGACATCTGTGGCATTGTCTAGTGTGGTCAAAACGGCACATGTTAGAGTGGCTTTTTATTGTCCCCAGCACAAGGTGCACCTGTGTAATGATCATGCTGTTGAATCAGCTTCTTGATATGCCACACCTGTCAGGTGGATGGATTATCTTGGCAAAGGAGAAATGCTCACTAACAGCAATGTAAACAAATTTCTGTACAACACTTGTGAGAAATAAGCTTTTTGTGCATAAGTAAAATTTCTGGGATCTTTTATTTCTGCTCACGAAACATGGGCCCAACACTTTACATGTTGTGTTTATTTTTGCAAGAAGAATGACTTCCCTAATAATCTTGTTTACATGGACACATCTGAAATCAGGCTACCTGACGGGACTTTGATAAATGCCGAAAATAGCCAATAAACAAACGTTCTACCACAGCAACCATGTTATTTCTGTGACACAGAGTTCGGACACAAAGTTTATATGTGAAAACTATTTCTAAAATGCATACTCAGTTTTCCTGAACTCACTTCACTCGCGCAAAAGAAGGAAGCTCACGATGCTCGTGCTAACACATGCGCTGATCAAATACACCGCTGTAACTCTGATTAAGGCGTCAACATGTCCTAGTAAATCGAAAGATTGCGCAGAAAACCAGGTGTTTTAATTGGCGTATGCTTACTTCGATTATGATCGTACACCGATTAAGATAAGCAGAGTAAGGCGTTTATATGACTAATGCCATACTCGGCCTACTGTCAGTTTAAAATCAAATTATTAGTGTGCATGTAAATCAACTCAGTGTATTTTGGTGTCACTGCTCTTGCATAACTTTATTCAAAGAATCTCTTTACTTCTCAATCCTCTAATTTGCCCTACATTGAGTCGTCACTAGTTATTACAGCCACAAAGTCATAATTATGGCTAAACCCCACCTTATTTCTACAATTTATCTAATTAAAATCAGATTTTAAACCTACCTAATCCTAACCTTATTCACACAGCTAACCTTAAGAGATAGCCAATTTTGACTTGTGGCAACTAGTGTTAACACCCGAAGTTTTCACTGGTCCTCTTCCCTTATGGATTTCGATTTAAGTACTGGTGTAAGAAATTAAAACATTTCTTATCATATGAGTGAGTCTATGAGGACACTTCCTCCTATTTCAAGTCCATAGCGGGGAAAGAGAAGTTTCCAAATGACCTTGTTCCATCCACTATACATACACATGACATCCCACTTAATTTAAAGTGCGTGTTTTTCCAAAATGTTATTCTACACCACCTTTTTGCACACTGGGTTTGTACCTGACACTAATTAGTCCACTAAACCTCGTCGTTCAACAGAAGTGTGCTATTGCTTTCCAGAGTAATGCAATATACTGTGTGATTAGACGCAGGGAAGTTTCGTTTCTATACAGAATGGCCACGATTGCTCAAATTTCAAACTGTACTCCGTGATCAGAGTTTTGCGCCCACGGCAGGTTTAAAATCATGTTACGGCAAGTAAATTACACTTACCTAGTGGAGCTTTTAGAATTGCCCATTTCACCCTGGTGACATGGGGGAAAAAAGTATCCCTTTTTCTTTCGATATGAAAACAGTTGTTTATGTTTAGAGAACTTGTGTCTACTTGCAGTTGATGGTGGTTCAGAACCCTACTCTGTCTTAACCTTCATGGAATCTGGGTGAATGCAGTCAACCCCTAAGGCACAGTAAAAAGTAAAACGCTACACTGCCCTTTACATTTTTTCACATTTTGCTACCTTAAAATTACATCTATAAAAAGGTATTAAATTACAGATTTTTCATACAGATCTGCACAACCAACTCCACATTTTCAAAGTGAAAGAAAGTTATAGAAAATGTTCCAAATTAAAAAATAAATAATTATCATAATTGGATAACTCTCCATTAAGATTCTACCAACTTTGCACAACTCTTAGGGAAACATATATTCATTATTTTTGTCAAAATTGTTCAAGCTGATTCAATTTGGTTGGGAATGATTAATGGGCAGCAATATTCAAACCTTGTCTCTGATTTTCAAGCACATTTAAGTCAGGACTGAGACTAAACAACTCATGAACACATATTGGAAATCCATTCTGGTGTGTTTTTGGCATAAACATTTGAGTAAATGTCTCGCTGAAAAATAAAAACTATCCCAGGGTTAGGTATTCAAAAGACTGAGGCGGGGTTTCCTCTAACTTTTTACCTGGGCTTTGCTCCATTCATATTTATAATGATCCTGAAAAATTCCACAGTCCCGGTCGATGACAAGCATACCCATAACATGCCATCACAATACTTGAAAATAGAGAGGGTTTCACTCTGTGTTGTATTGGATTTGACCCAAACCTGTAGTTTTTAATTTAGGCCAAAAAGTTAATTGATTTGCCGTGTTGTCTTGCAGTATTACATAACAGCCTTATTGCAAACAGAATGATTTGGAGTGGATTTTTTAACATAGACTTCTTTATTTTCACCTTGTCATAAAGGCCAGTAATATGGGTTGAATGTAATGTTGTTGATCCCTTTGTATTTTCAAGTATTGTGGCGGAAGCATCATGTTATGTTTTTTTATTAATGATTATTAATAAAAAAATCTTAACATGTTCTATAACTTTCTTTCATATCATTTCTATCTGCAACTTTACACAACATCTGCCTGCTGAGCCGGTCCTGATGTACTTTGTTTGACACCAGAGAGCAGCAGTCTCACCTAGACTAGAGAGGACCACCGGCTCATCCTCGTTGGAGCTGAGCAGACGCTCAGTTGGGGAACCCTGCTGTACAGGGACCATGTATAACCAGGGCCGGCTTCCCGGGCACAGATTAAGCCTAACCCTGGACTAATGGAGAATCTCAATTGAAAGTGTTTTTTTTGATAGGCCCCTATAGTCCCCTATAGTCACCTATTAAGCTAGATAGCAAGTCCCTATGACTTAGCTAGCTAGCACATTATCATAGCATTGTCATTGAGAATCCGAGAAACTAGACTAGGAGGACTCAGTCTTACTTGGCCAGGGCCTTGCTGGGCGGGTCTGCCAGGCTGTGCCAGTAGGCCGAGTCTGTGAGCAGGATGTGGCCCAGCAGGGTGAAGGTGATCCGTAAAGCAGCTGCACCACCCGGTTGGCCCACTCCTGGGGAGTCTCCTTCAGCAGCTCCTGAGACACATAGGAAGTAGGAATGAGAAATAGATTGATACATACCCTAAATGATATACAGTAAGAGTAAATACACACACAGAGACAGACACACATCCAAATAATTTATTTAAAAAAAAAATTGCTTTAATGACTAGTCATAAACTCAACAAAAAAAGTCCCCTTTTCAGGACCCTGTCTTTCAAAGATAATTCGTAAAAATCCAAATAACTTCACAGATCTTCATTGTAAAGGGTTTAAACACTGTTTCCCATGATTTTTCAAATTAACCACAAACAATTAATGAACATGCACCTGTGGAACGGTTGTTAAGACACTAACAGCTTACAGACGGAGGCAATTAAGGTCACAGGTATGAAAACTTAGGACACTAAAGAGGCCTTTCTACTGACTCTGAAAAACACCAAAAGAAAGATGCCCAGGGTCCCTGCTCATCTGCGTGAACGTGCCTCAAGCATGCTGCAAGGAGGCATGAGGACTGCAGATGTGGCCAGGGCAATAAATTGCATTGTCCGTACTGTGAGACGCCTAAGACGGCACTACAGGGAGACAAGACGGCCAGCTGATCGTCCTCGCAGTGGCAGACCACGTGTAACAACACTTGCACAGGATCGGTACATACGGACATCACATCTGCGGGACAGAATGGCAACAACAACTGCCCGAGTTACACCAGGAAGGTGCAAACCCTCCATCAGTGCTCAGACTGTCCACAATAGGCTGAGAGAGGCTGGACTGAGGGCTTGTAGGCCTGTTGTAAGGCAGGTCCTCACCAGACATTACCGGCAACAACTTTGCCTATGGGAACAAACCCACCGTCGCTGGACCAGACAGGACTGGCAAAAAGTGCTCTTCACTGACGAGTCGCGGTTTTGTCTCACCAGGGGTGATGGTCGGATTCGCGTTTATCGATGAAAGGAATGAGCGTTACACCGAGGCCTGTACTCTGGAGCGGGATCGATTTGGAGGTGGAGGGTCAGTCATGGTCTGGGGCGGTGTGCCACAGCATCATCGGACTGAGCTTGTTGTCATTGCAAGCAATCTCAATGCTGTGCGTTACTGGGAAGACATCCCCTCCCTCATGTGGTACCCTTCCTGCAGGCTCATCCTGACATGACCCTCCAGCATGACAATGCCACCAGCCATACTGCTCGTTCTGTGCGTGATTTCCTGCAAGACAAGAATGTCAGTGTTCTGCCATGGTCAGTGAATAGCCCGGATCTCAATCCCATTGAGCACGTTGGATCGGAGGGTGAGGGCTAGGGCCTTGGCCATTCCCCCCAGAAATGTCTGGGAACTTGCAGGTGCATTGGTGGAAGAGTGGGGTAACATCTCACAGCAAGAACTGGCAAATCAGGTGCAGTCCATGAGGAGGAGATGTACTGCAGTACTTAATGCAGCTAGTGGCCACACCAGATACTGACTGTTACTTTTGACCCCCCTTTGTTCAGGGACACATTATTCCATTTCTGTTAGTCACATGTCTGTGGTCGATGACAAGCATACCCATAACATGCCATCACAATACTTGAAAATAGAGAGGGTTTCACTCTGTGTTGTATTGGATTTGACCCAAACCTGTAGTTTTTAATTTAGGCCAAAAAGTTAATTGATTTGCCGTGTTGTCTTGCAGTATTACTTAACAGCCTTATTGCAAACAGAATGATTTGGAGTGGATTTTTTAACATAGACTTCTTTATTTTCCCCTTGTCATAAAGGCCAGTAATATGGGTTGAATGCAATGTTGTTGATCCCTTTGTATTTTCAAGTATTGTGGCGGAAGCATCATGTTATGTTTTTTTATTAATGATTATTAATAAAAAAATCTTAACATGTTCTATAACTTTCTTTCATATCATTTCTATCTGCAACTTTACACAACATCTGCCTGCTGAGCCGGTCCTGATGTACTTTGTTTGACACCAGAGAGCAGCAGTCTCACCTAGACTAGAGAGGACCACCGGCTCATCCTCGTTGGAGCTGAGCAGACGCTCAGTTGGGGAACCATGTATAACCAGGGATGGCTTCCCGGGCACAGATTAAGCCTAACCCTGGACTAATGGGGAATCTCAATTGAAAGTGTTTTTTTGGCCAGGACTAGGTTTAATCTGTGTTCTGGAAACTGGCCCCTACAGTCACCTATTAAGCTAGATAGCAAGTCCCTATGACTTAGCTAGCTAGCACATTATCATAGCATTGTCATTGAGAATCCGAGAAACTAGACTAGGAGGACTCAGTCTTACTTGGCCAGGGCCTTGCTGGGCGGGTCTGCCAGGCTGTGCCAGTAGGCCGAGTCTGTGAGCAGGATGTGGCCCAGCAGGGTGAAGGTGATCCGTAAAGCAGCTGCACCACCCGGTTGGCCCACTCCTGGCGAGTCTCCTTCAGCAGCTCCTGAGACACATAGGAAGTAGGAATGAGAAATAGATTGATACATACCCTAAATGATATACAGTAAGAGTAAATACACACACAGAGACAGACACACATCCAAATAATTGGTGGTTTTATGCCTCGTTCACGTGCTAGACTGGAACTCTGAAATATCAGACTTGCTGACTTGTTGAATGTGTCACGTGTATAGCTACACCCAGTTAGCAAGTCTAAAATCTCAGAGTTTCCTAGTTACGACTAGCACATGAACGCGGCATATGTGCACACAATGCGATTGTGTTATCAAATTGTATTAGTCACATGTGCCAAATACAACAGGTGGTCAGTGAAATGCTTACTTACAAGCCCCTAACCAACATCACAGTTTTAAAACAATACGAGTAAGAATAAGAAATAAAAGTAACAAGTAATTAAAGAGCAGCAGTAAAATAACAATAGTGAGACTATACACAGGGGGGTACCGGTACAGAGTCAATGTGCGGGGGCACCGGTTAGTTGAGGTAATATGTACATGTTGGTAGAGTTATTAAAGTGACTAGGCATAGATGATAACAACAGTGAGTTGCAGTGGTGAAAAGGGGGGGCAATGCAAATAGTCTGGGTAGCCATTTGATTAGATGTTCAGGAGTCTTATGGCTTGGGGGTAGAAACTGTTTAGAAGCCTCTTGGACCTATATTTGGTGCTCCGGTACCGCTTTCCGTGCGGTAGCAGAGAGAACAGTCTATGACTAGGGTGGCTGGAGCCTTTGACAATTTTTAGGGCCTTCCTCTGACACAGCCTGGTGTAGAGGTCCTGGATGGCAGGAAGCTTGGCCCCAGTGATGTACTGGGCCATACGCACTACCCTCTGTAGTGCCTTGCGGTCGGAGGCCGAGCAGTTGCCATACCAGGCAGTGATGCAACCAGTCAGGATACTCTCTATGGTGCAGCTGTAGAACCTTTTGAGGATCTGAGGACCCATGCCAAATATTTTCAGTCTCCTGAGGGGGAATATGTTTTGTCGTGCTCTCTTCACAACTGTCTTGGTGTGCTTGGACCGTGCAGTCATGAATGAACAATGAGTACAGGAGAGGACTGAGCTCGCACCCCTGAGGAGCCTGTGTTGGGGATCAGCGTAGCGGATGTGTTGTTACCTACCCTTACCACCTGGGGACGGCCCATCAGGAAGTCCAGGATCCAGTTGCAGAGGGAGGTGTTTAGTCCCAGGGACCTTAACTTATTGATGAGCTTTGTGGGCACTATGGTGTTGAACGCTGAGCTGTAGTCAATGAATAGCATTCTCACATAGGTGTTCCTTTTGTCCAGGTGGGAAAGGGCAGTGTGGAGTGTAATTGAGACTGCTTCATCTGTGGATCTGTTAGGGCGGTATGGAAATTGGAGTGGGTCTAGGGTTTCTGGGATAATGGTGTTGATGTGAGCCATGACCAGCCTTTCAAAGCACTTCATGGCTACAGTGCTATGGGTCGGTAGTCATTTAGGCAGGTTATCTTAGTGTTCTTGGGGACAGGCACTATGAGGGTCTCCTTGAAACATGTTGGTATTACAGACTCAGCCGGGGACAGGTTGAAAATGTCAGTGAAGACACAAGTTAGTAAGCACATGCTCGGTGTACACGTCCTGGTAATCCGTCTGGCTCTGCTGCCTTGTGAATGTTGACCTGTACATCAGCTGCAGAGCGTGATCACACAGTCTTCCGAAAGTTGGTACTCTCATGCATGTTTCCGTGTTATTTTCCTCGAAGCGAGCATAGAAGTTGTTTAGCTCGTCTGGTAGGCTCATGTCACTGTGCAGCTCTCGGCTGTGCTTCCCTTTGTAGTCTGCAATAGTTTGCAAGCCCTGCCACATCCGACAAGCATCAGAGCCGGTGTAGTACAATTCGATCTTAGTCCTGTACTGACGCTTTGCCTGCTTGATGGTTCGTAAGAGGGCATAGCGGGATTTCTTATAAGCTTCTGGGTTAGAGTCCCGCTCCTTGAAAGCGGCAGCTCTAGCCTTTAGCTCAGTGCGGATGTTGCGTGTAATCCATGGCTTCTGGTATGTACGTAAAGTCACTGTGGGGACGACGTCATCGATGCACTTATTGATGAAGCCAATGACTGATGTGGTGTACTCCGGAACATATTCCAGTCTGTGCTAGCAAAACAGTTCTGTAGCTTAGCATCTGCGTCATCTGACCACTTTTTTAAACTGATCGAGTCACTGGTGCTTCCTGCTTTTGCTTGTAAGCAGGAATCAGGAGGATAGAATAATGGTCAGATTTGCCAAATGGAGGGCAAGGGAGAGATTTGTATGCGTCTCTGTGTGTGGAGTAAAGGTGGTCCGTTGTTTTTTCCCCCTCTGGTTGCACATTTAACATGTTGATAGAAATTTGGTTAGACGGATTTAAGCTCCCTGCATTAAAGTCCCCGGCTACTAGGAGCGCCGCCTCTGGGTGAGCGTTTTCCTGTTTGCTTATGGTGGAATACAGCTCATTCAGTGATGTCTTAGTGCCAGTATCAGTCTGTGGTGGTATGTAGACAGCTACGAAAAATAGATGAAATTCTCTCTAGGTAGATAGTGTGGTCTACAGCTTATCTTGAGATACTCTACCTCAGGCGAGCAAAACCTTGAGACTTCCTTAGATATCGTGCACCAGCTGTTATTTTCAAAAATATATAGTCCGCCGCCCCTCGTCTTACCAGACGCCGCTGTTCTGTTCAGCCACGACTCCGTGAAGCATAAGAGATTACAGTTTTGAATGTCCCATTGGTAGTTTAATCTTCCGCGTAGGTCCTCGATTTTATTTTCCTAAGATTGCACGTTTGCTAGCAGAATGGAAGGAAGTGGGGGTTTATTCAATCGCCTACGGATTTTCAGAAGGCAGCTCGCCCTCTGGCCCCTTTTTCTCCGCCTTCTCTTCACACAAATGGGGATCTGGGCCTGTTCCCGGGGAAGCAGTAAAAAACTCAAGTCGGGCACGTTAAAGGAAAAAAAGGATTCTGCTAGTCCGTGGTGAGTAATCGCAGTTCTGATGCACAGAAGTTATTTCCGGTCATACGAGACGGTAGCAGCGACATTATGTACAAAATAAGATTAAATAAGTTACAAACAACGCAAAGACAAACATAAAAACCACAATTGGTTAGGAATACGTCAAACGTCAGCCTTGTTCTCCAGCGCCATCTTGCATCAATAAAGTAAAGTTTATTTTCTCTCTCATGTTGAGTTTCACATGAAAAGGCAATTTATGTTTGTAGCGCATTTATCCCTCCAGTGAGGCTTGACACATTAACTGTTTTCTATTTCCCCCCCATTTCAAAGAGAGGGATTAAACAATGTGCACCTAAAGCAGTTTCCACAGACATTTTGGGACATATAGTACCAGTCAAAAGTTGACATCTACTCATTCAAGGTTCTTTCTTTATTTTTTTACTATTTTATACATTGTAGGTTAACAGCGAAGACATCAACACTATTAAATAGCTCATATGGAATTATGTAGTAAGATGAAGTGTTAAATCAAAAAATATATTTTAGATTCTTCAAAGTAGCCACCCTTTGCCATGATGACAGCTTTGCACACATTCTTGCACATTCTCTGAACTAGCTTCACCTGGAATGCTTTTCCAACAGTCTTTAAGGAGTCCCCACATATGTTAAGCCCTTGTTGGCCACTTTTCCTTCTCTCTGCGGTCGAACTCATCCCAAACCATCTCAATTGGATTGAGGTCGGGTGATTGTGGAGGCTAGGTCATCTGATGCAGCACTCCATCCCACTCCTTCTTGGTCAAATAGCCCTTACACAGCCTGAAAGTGTGTTGGGTCATTGTCCTGTTGAAAAATTGTTTAAAAAAATAAATGATAGTCCCACTGAGCGCAAGCTAGATGGGATGGAGTATCGCTGCAGAATGCTGTGGTAGCCATGCTGGTTAAGTGTGCCTTGAAGATTTCCACCAGTCTAATGTCCATTGCTGGTGTTTCTTAGCCCAAGCAAGTCTTCTTATTGGTGTCCTTTAGTAGTGGTTTCTTTGCAGCAATTCAACCACGAAGGCCTGATTTATGCAGTCTCCTCTGAACAGTTGATGTTGAGATTTGTTTTACTTGAACTCCGTGAAGCATTTATTTGGGCTGCAATTTCTGAGGCTGGTAACTAATGAACTTATCCTCTGCAGCAGAGGTAACTCTGTGTCTTCCTTTCCTGTGGTGGTTTCATCATAGTCAATTCATCATAGCGCTTGATGGTTTTTGAAACTGCACTTGAAACTTTCAATGTTCCTGAAATGTTCCAGATTGACTGACCGCCATGTCTTAATAAGGATCGGACCCTTTTTTAAATTGGCCTAAAATGACATGCCCAAATCTAACTGCCTGGAGCTCAGGACCTGAAGCAAGAATATGCATATTCTTGATACCATTTGAAAGGAAACACTCTAGCTTGTGGAAATGTGAAATTAATGTAGGAAAATATATCACATTAGATCTGGTGTCACGAACCGGCTCAAAGTTCGTAACAAAAAAGGGAGACAACATGGAGATAAGGAATAACAAAATATATTTATGAACTAAAGTAAACTAAATACAATTAACAATGGTGTGTGTGTCAGTAATCAGTAGTGTAAGTGAGTGGTTGCGTGCATAAATGTGATAATGAGGGGTGTTGAAAGGTGCCAACGTGAACAGCCACATAAAAATGCCACACCAAAATCTATCAGTGCCTGCATGGAGAGAGTCTTCTCAATGAATGGGGAAGTGGTGCATTTATCCTGGGACACACCCGGGCCCAGGTGTGTCCCATGTTGCTGACGACCCTCCCAGCGCCGCCCACTGACATTCTATTAAGGAAAACAAGAGCAAAGAGAAAGAATTCGGCAGACAGAGTGGGAGGGTCCCCCCCCCCCCCCCCCCACATAAAACCGGGGACCAACAAGGACCCCAGAACACCATACCAATCACAAACCAATTGACCCAGCCTGCTTCCCAAATTGACCCAGCCTGCGTACCAAATCCATGAGGGGTACGTGTTCACACTTCCACTTGCCCCAGCAAACCTCAGCAACCTTTGCACACAAGAAGCAACCTTTAAGAGGAAAGAAGAAAACGAGACCAGAAGGGAACAGACAGGAGCAATAGAACAGGACAATACCAAACACAAAATAACAGTGGTCAGTCACGTGGACATTCACCCTGTCCACAAGTCGCTGAAAAGTGGCAGGTGCATTACGCAGGCCAAAACTCAATCAAATAGGAGTACAGACCAGATGGTGTAATAAAGGCAGAGATTTCACATGCCCTACTCGTCAGTGGCACCTGCCAATAGCCCTTTAACAGGTCAAATTTGCTCACAAACTTAGCTGCTCCGACTTGATCAACGCAGTCTTCCATCCGAGGAAGAGGAAATTAATCTGGCTTAGTGACACTGTTTACCTTATGGTAGTACGTACAAAATCTGTTTGTCCCATCCAGTTTACTGACCAAGATACATGGAGAAGCCCAACTGGAAAAAGAAGGCTCTGCTATATCACTCTTCAGCATGTACCTGAAGAAACTCTATAGAACCGCTGACGAATGGGGTCAGTATCTCCAACGTCAATAACGTGTTCTACTAAGTTTGTACGTGTAGGTGTATCAGAAAACAAACCTAGAAATCTCTGAATCAGACCGACCATCTCTTCCCGTCCATCAACAGGTAGTTGAGCGAGAAGACTGCCTAAAATATCCAAGGTCTCTGAATTTCTCAATCTACCCTGCAGTATGCAATCGTTGGGACCAAGAACATCTTCCTCCCCATGCACAGACCTAGCATGACAAGAACCCAGCTAAATAACGGTATCAGCCAAAAGAACAGGTTTTCCGTCCTTTGTAGACTCCTCCCACTGTTCAGCATCAGAGGAACGTGCATAACAGGGTTAACACAACACAACATTTACATGGCACAGTTGGTGTGCTTTTCTCTGTTCTGGAGTGGCAACTAGATAGTTTTGCTCAGTGCACTGACGCACAACCGTATATGGACCTTGAAACTTGGCTTGAAAAGGAGAACCAACAATTGGCAGCAGAGCAAGAACCTCAGTTCACCGATCAAATATGCCCTTCATCCTCTCCTGTGAAGATAGCTTCTCTTTAGCCATTTCACCAGCGGCGTACAGGCGTTGCCAGAAATCACACACATAAGATAACAGGGACTGAGGGGGCTTGGGAGACTTCCAGTCATCCTGGAGAACAGATAGGGTGCGTGGACTTCTATGTCCAAACACAAGGTCATTTGGACTGAAACCCATGCTCTCCTGTGAAACCTCCCTAGCGGCTAACAGTAACCAAGGCAACCCCTCTTTCCCAATCCTTATCCATCTCAGTACAATAAGCTCCCAACAAAGACTTAAGTGTTTATTGGAAACGTTCCAGCGCTGCTTGACTTTGCATGTGATAGGCATTAGACAAAGTGTTTAATATGGAGCTGTTGGAGAACCTGACCAAACAGATTAGAGGTGAAATTAGATCCTTGATCACTCCGAATGACCTTAGGGATTCCAATCAGTGAGAGAAACTGAGTCAAAGCTTTTAGCACAGACTTAGTCGTGATCGACCAGAGAGGATAGGCAGCAGGAAACCTAGTGGTCTGACACATCAGTGAACAGGTAACTACTACCCTTTTTAGAACGAGGCAAAGGACCCACACAGTCAATAATCAGATACTCAAAAGGTTGGCTGAGTACAGGAATAGGAAACAGTGGTACCGGCTTAATAGCTTGATTAGGTTTACCAGTTAATTGAAAGGTGTGAAGTTTTGATGAACTCAGAAACATTCCTCTTTAACCTAGGCCAAAAGATAATGTCCTAATATGCGATTGTAGGTTTTCCTCACACCCACATGTCCAGCAATGTCATTGTGGGAAGTTGTCAACACCAACTCACGACGCTTAACTGGTACAACAACCTGACTAATCACCTCCCCCAGAAAACAACTAACATGAGACACCCACTTTCTCATCAGGACATCCTCTTAGAGAAAATAGCCATGGGCGACATCTCCCAACTGTTCCACAGGCACAATTTGGTCACGCAACTCTTCTAATGTGGGGTCAGCCTGTTGCGCCTTGGTTAGATCGGAGCAGGGTACAGACAACGGAATAACAGGGAAAGTAGTGACAGATTTCTTTGTCGCATTCTTGTTAGCCGGCGCAGTGACCAGGTCGCCACGGCTCATAGAACGCGTCACTGCACACAAAGAGAACACCTCTAGGAAACTCCACGCACTATCAGGAATCCCTACAAATGACGGCTTAGCGGAAACCTCTAGAGATGGAAACACGACAGGCCATATACGCTCACCACCCAAGTAAAATGTCGATACCCTCAATAGGCAACGAAGGCGCACCCCCGCAATAACCTCACCTTTCACCAGTCCACAATCCAACATCAGTTTATGCAATGGAACTGACAGTGTTTAAACCTATTCCCTGAATCAGTTTCAGCAGAGAAGGGTAACAGACTCCAACACAAACGATTCAGAGGCACCTGTGTCTCTCAGGATCTTCACTTGCACTAGGTGCTTACTTCCTAACAGACACAAAACCCTCCGTAAAGAAAGGTAAACAGTCCGGGTCAATATGGACTTTCACATGCCCCTGGGCATGAGACAATGTGTCAGGAGTGAACTGATGTGGAACAGGCGCAGCTAATGCCGTAGGCTTAGATTTAACGTAAGCGCAGATACTGAATTTACCCGTAGCCCTGAGAACCGGACATTCGTTTTTCCAATGACCCAAACCTTGACAGTAGTGACACTCTTGACCAAAGTCAGCTTTACCACGCTCAACCCTAGTTGAATGAAACTCTGGCCGTGAACCAAAGTATCTCGTGAGCGAGGCCAAAATCTCTCAGAACGCCCCCACTCACTCCGAATACAGGGCTCTGCAAAGACACTTTTGAGAGTCAAAACATATTCGTCCGCCAAAACCGCACCTTCAGCGACAGTCTTTACTTTTCGTTCATGTACGTGGCTATATGATCAGGGATTGTGTCCTTAAATTGCTCTAACATAATCAGATCACACAGCCCTTGGAAAGTCATAGCTGCAGAGGCGGAACACCAGCGATTAAACTGTAAAGAACTCTCACGCAAACGCAACATGAGTCTGTTTATTATCCCTTTTTAAAGTTCTAAATCGTTGGCAGTAAGCCTGTAACACAGCCATTTTAACCTTATCATAACTGACACTGTCGGCTATACTAAGAGCTGAATATGCTTCCTGCGCTTTACCAGTCAACACACACTGCAACATTAAAGTGCGGTCAGAATCCAGCCAACTCCTAGCGTCAGCAACACGATCAAACAACAAAAAGAATGTCTCAGGGTATTTCCTCATTAAATTTAGGCAACAACCGTAAGTTCAACAATATCAAATGTGTCCGGGGCACAACCAAAAGAGGAACAACCCCTAGGTAAATCTGGGTTACCTTCCCAGAGCAAACTCAACCCTGAGAGCTTTCCTTCCCTAACCAGCTCTAGCCGCTCTTGTTGCAGCTTGATTTTTAGCACACTCCAAATCCTGTTTAAAGGATAGCACTGAGATGCAGTGCCTTAGACCGCTGCGCCACTCGGAAGACTGCGTGAATCAGGCCTTCGTGGTTGAATTGCTGCAAAGAAACCACTGCTAAAGGACACCAATAATAAGAAGAGACTTGCATGTGCCAAGAAACACGAGCAATTGACATTAGACCAGTGGTAATCTGTCCTTTGGTCTGATGAGTCCAAATGTGAGATGTTTGGTTCCAACCGCCGTGTCTTTGTGAGACGCAGAGTAGGTGAAAGGATGATCTCCGCATGCTGTGTAAGGGCTATTTGAAAAAGAAGGAGATGGAGTGCTGCATCAGATGACCTGGCCTCCACAATCACCCAACCTCAACCCAATTGAGATGGTTTGGGATGAGTTGAACCGCAAAGTGAAGGAAAATCAGTGCTCAGCATGTGGGAACTCCTTCAAAACTGTTGGAAAAGCATTCCTCATGAAGCTGGTTCAGAGATTGGCAAGAGTGTGCAAAGCTGTCATCAAGGCAAAGGGTGGCTACTTTGAAGAATCTAAAATATAAATATATTTTGATTTGTTTAAACACTTTTTTTGGTTACTACATGATTCCGTGTGTGTTATTTCATAGTTTTGATGTCTTCACTATTATTCTACAATGTAGAAAATAGTAAAAATAAAGAAAAACCCTGGAATGAAAAAGTTGAATGTCTCAACTTTTAACAGGTACTGTACATTTTGAAGTATTCAGATATGTTTTATTTGAATAGACAAATATATAGTTGAATATTGGAAAGTATTTAGAAATACACTTGGAAAGTATTGGCATGTATTTGAAAACACTGAAAAATACTGACTCAAATGAACTTATATGCATTTAACCATGGTATTTGAAAATACTATCAAATAGTAAGCTATTTATAGGAAATTATTAGAAAATACTTCCAATAGTAGTAGATTCGGGCCACATTATTTGAAAATAGTCAAATACACAGAAAATAACTATTAAATAATAATCAAATACACATGTATTGAACCCGGGCCTGTTGTGTGTGTGTGTACCGAGCATCCATCCGTGTGTGTGTGTACTGTTCGTTGTAGAACTGCAGTATGTTCTCCTCATACAGCGGGGTCATGAGCTGACGGATCATGGTCTGGGGCTTCTCCCTCTTGTCCAGCCCCAGCATACTCACATGGGCTACCAGCCTACAGCACAGATAGCCATGATGCACACCTTGCCCTTAATGTTGTCTGTTATCTTCTACACTCAGAGGGGGGGGGGGTGACTGTGTGTGAACTCTGAACATGCTTCCAGGCCACTCATACAACAAATTAACTAACTTTATGAATGGTTTAAATGAGGAAGGGACTAAAAACAGCACACATGCAACCTCAAGTCATAATGTCAGCAGTCATATGCTATGACTCATTTTCCACTACGGCAAGAGCAAGTTCACTTCTGTGGTTCAACGGTTGACTGTCGACATGGTTTCGAGGGCAAAATGGACCATGACACACAATACTGGAATCACCTGCACGGCCTCCACAGACAGCAGGCCATTCTCCCAGGCGTTCAACACCTCCAAGATGGCTGCAGGTGTGCTGAGGCAGATTTCGTGCCACTTCATTTGACTGACACACACAGCGGTACAAAACAATCAGTACAGCTTCAGGAAAACAATGAGTCATGCCAATAGCTAGATTTCTAGGAGGGAAAAGAGAAGGTGCAGAAAGGACTCACTGGTTTAAATTACACTCATAAAAAAAGAAATAAAAATTGAACATGGGGAACAACATTTTAACCATAGCATGGGCTTGTTCCTTCCTCTTTTTTCACCCAGCAGCTGAGAAACACTGAATGCCAGTCTGATTCTGACCCTAGAGTGAAAGATCACTCACACTAGCTTCATCTCAGTGGCATCGCTCTCCACCTTGCCAGACTCCATCCTAAAACAGGGGTGGTCTGGGTTCAGGGTCTTGCTCTCCTCCGGCATGCAGGTCTGCAGCCATGTCTCAAAGGAGTCTCCTCCGAGGGGCTGATGTCCGACCGGATCACCTTGAGGCGTCGCAACATAGATTCATATCATATAATAATAGGGAGTGGGGGACATAACATCCATTTATATGAGGACCAGGTTCTGACCATAACACTTATGTTACATGAATCATACTACACATCATATAAATGTGGCAAAGACGCTTGCAGCTGTGCCACTCAGACAGCACAAGGCAGAAAGCTATTGGGTGTTTGTCCACCTAGTGGTGTTGTGCTGAAAGAGTAGGACAATGATGCAAACTCTTCAGGATCAGTGTAATTGTTATTTGGCATGGACAGGAGGGACCTGATCCTAGATCAGCTCTCCTGCTCTGTGACACTTTATGAATACTGACCTACATCCCTATGATAGATAGAATTAGTACTAGTTGTGAGACCAACCTCTGATCCGTAGGTCTGCACCCCGTGACACTGCATGAGGAAGGATATGTCGAACAGCAGGGCTCGCACCGAGACCGACTTGGCAGCAACGAGATAGAACAAATAGTGCCCAATGTCAATATCAAATCGGTTTCAACAACTCCCACACTCAGCATGTCGTCAACATTAATGTCAAATCTCATTCAAAAAGTCCCATACTCAGTAACACGAACTGTGAAACATTCTTAACTCATGTACTCACATCTTTCTCCACTGATGTGCTTCAGAAACTCATTCAGCCTGAAGAGCAAAGACAGAGCATCAATAAATCATCTCCTGCAAACATTATGTCCCTCTTCCTTCATTTGGACATTCCCATTTGGACTTTAAAGCCACAATCCGTAAGTAGTTTTTCAACCAAAACGGCAGCCCCGCCACTTGGTTTGCTATTAAGCTGAGGAATGGGGCTGGAGTAACCAATACCAAATTACAGATTGTATCTTTAAGACTCTCCACAGTAACATCATTTGAGTCTGTCAATACAGTGGATTGAACTGTGCTAATGGACTTTAATATAATACATGTCAGTGGCTTGATGTCTGTCTCACTTGATGAACATCCGGGCAAAGGATTTGAGTTTTCCCGTGGCTGCGATATGCAGCCAGGAGGGGGTCCAGGCTTTTTCCAGACAGCATGTGTCCCAGCACAGCCAGCATGTGTCCCAGCACAGCCAGCATGTGTCCCAGCACAGCCAGCAGGCCCTCTGGAGACTTGGGAGTGGTCTGCATCCACCATCTAACACAACAGGGGAAGACAAATACAGTGATGACAGTGTGATATGGCTTCATAACAAGGTGAAATAACAGACTTATTATCATCAGTACTAATCCAGGTATATAGTAGCGGGTAAAAGTCAGTGTTGTGTTTATTAGAACACACCGTAGCATTTTGCAATGGATCTCCTGGTGAACAACATGACCCTGCTGACTGTAAGGCTGTGTAGGGTTGGCATGGGGAGAAGGAGGACCTTGAGGATGTTGGTGACGGTGGGCTCGGCTGGATGTTGGCATTTTCTGCAGTCTTCAGCTGTGGGGAGTACTCCCTGTCCTCACCCCTGAAGAAAAGGTTACACACGAGAGAGAGAGGAGAGAGAGGAGAGAGAGAGAAGAGGGAGAAATACACTGACAGACAGACAGTGATGTAGTGATAGGAATGTGTGAAAGGGGGAGACAGAATGAAAGATATTAGTGCCAAACTTGATGTATTTATACTGTATCATTCTCTTCGAGTGATGTTACACATCTGAAGGTGCAGGATGGCTACCTGTACGTACCGTTTAGAAGTGAGGTTGGTCGTGTTGGAGACCGACAGGGGACCCAGCTTATTGCACTCCTGCAGTCAGAGCTGTAAAAAAAACAGACATGGAGCGAAAAGCTTGTCAGACACTGTACAACCTGTCATTCGTGTTATAAACGCATGTGTAAGGGATAATCAACAACAGGCTATGGATTCTAGGGAAAATAATGAAGGACGTGGAAGGTGTGTTTCACAAGGTGCTAGCGGAGAGGAACTGACCTCTGTCATGACGTTGGCCTGTGGGTAAGGTTTATGACCCGCCCATAAATACCTTTCTCCCTTCCCTCTCTCTTGACTCGACTGAGGGACTCTTGAATAGCCTTTGTTAAACATAGAGAGTCTAGGAACATCAAACAAGTGGAGGGAAAGGAACCATATTTCAGTAATAGAACCAGTTGAAAATATGCATTGGTACTTAATGAATATGATGTCAGTTCGGTTGTCATCTGAGACATTATGACTGATGACAGGACGACATAAACTGTATCTGGGAAAGTCTACACATTATAGTTATCAGATTCACATGGAATTGTTGTGCAATTTAAATGCAATTTAAATGAAACTATTTGTGAAAAGATTAAATGTACATTTTAGCTTCCAAATGAGAGAATTGGGTTTTCATAAGATTAGAGCTCTGCTCAAATCAGTGGCCCGCCCCTGTGAAGAGACATGGGTTATAAACTATGAAACACACCCTTCTCTCCCTCCACTATATAAGCCCTTGACGAAAATGTAACCTCCTGTTCCGGGTACATTAGGACGACGGTCCGATGTCAGAAGGATTCAGATAATAACTACAGAACGAAGCCAACCTCAGCGTGAGCTTTGGTTGCGAATGGTATGAACTTTGAACTCTTATTCGCTATAGAAGTGATACCTCCTAGCCGTTGAGTTAGCAGCGGCCGCTGTAAACGTGGGCTAGGAGAGGACAGACAGAGTATCCCGCCTACCACACAACGATGACACTACAACGTTTCCCGGTCACCACCAGAGACACTCTTCAAAGGACAAAGGACTCTGTTGGGCAACACAGCCTTCCATCTACCACCAATCTATTAAAGCACAGCTCAGAGGAAATTTTTATTGCATGTTCCTTTTCCAAATGGGCGGTAATTTAGAATGCATAGGATATTGTATTTACGATAGCACAGCTTCTCCCTTTGTTCTTCAGTCTTCCCGCTCTTTCACTCAAACCCAACCTCCTTTTCTTTGTGTAACCAGCTATCATATCTGTTCCGTCCGCTAGGGACGTTTTCCTTTATGACATAATTTGTAATCAAGGTATGATTCATTCTGTGTATATGTAATTCTGTGTGATTAGTTAGGTATTTAGTAAATAAATAATTAAACCCAATGTTGTATTGCTGATTCAACTTGTTAGCCAGGGTTCGTGAAGATAACCAAGAATCTACAACTTTCAGATGAGACTGAAATAAGGTGACGATTAATATTGACTGCTATTGAGGTAAAATATTACTAGGTCTTTAAGAGTTTATTCGGAAGATAACTGCTCTATAAATATTATTTCGTGGTGCCCCGACTTTCTAGTTAATTACATTTACATGATTAGCTCAATCAGGTAATATTAATTACAGAGAAAGGATTTTATAGAATAGCATGTCATATCACTTAATCCGGCATAGCCAAAGACACGACACCTCTTACAGAGTTGCATTATTTTCCAGAGAACGCATAGAGCCCTGAGTTGAAGGGTGGTAGATAGCCTACCGGTTAAGAGCGTTGGGCCAGTAACTGAAAGGTCGCTAGGTAGAACCCCCGAGCCAGCAAGGTGGAAAAATCTGAGGTTCTGCCCTTGAGCAAGGCAGTTAACCCCCAACAACAACTGCTTCCCAGGTGCCGATGACATGGAGGTTGATTAAGGCAGCCCTCCATACCTCTCTGATTCAGAGGGGTTGGGTTAAATGCAGAAGACACATTTCGGTTGAATGCATTAACTTGCGCAACTGACTAGGTATCCCCTTTCCCTTGATTATCCCTTTTATACCATGGCTATAAATAAACACAGTTTTGCCACTAGAGATGTGTTCATTTGCAGGTAGAAATGTGTTGAGCATCCACTGAAGAAGCTAGCACGTTTACTAGATAGCTACATTAGTTGCCTTGGTAACCAACAAACAGACTTGCTATTTAGCTAACCAAACCATCAGTCCTAACTTGCTATTATGAAAATCGAATTCAACAATGTTTGAAATTAGACTTTTGCTTTCAAAAGCAGCTCACACATGGAACATGTAAGCAATAACTATAACCATTGAATTCTACCGTGCTTTATAGGGAAATAATGCACGCTCTAGCATGCCCTTCAAGCCAATCAGAAACGAGTATTCAACAATGCCATGGCATAAAACATGATACCATGCTTCTTATGTTCTGGATCACTCACTTGCATCGCTGGTTAGCCTTGTCCAGCAGTGGTGTGAGCTTCAGCAGGTACTCAAAGGCAATGTTCACGTCGTCCATGAAGTCCTGCTGCAGATTGACAGAGACTAGACCAGCAGTATTCACTAGCCTACATTCATTTAATTCAGTGGTGATTTGAGTAATATGACCAATGTATTTTTTACTGGTAAATAAACTTGAAACAGACATTATAACCATTGATTGTTATGGATGTCAAGAGAATAACTCAGCACTATACCTGTACTGTACCTTCTCTGAGGAGAACCTAGGTGGAGATCTAGAGATGAGAAATGGTTCACGGGCTCCAATGAAAAGAAAATCTTTTGCCTGCTCCAAGGAAAATAAAACATTCACATACTGTAACTATCCAGCCTTCATTGTAAGAAGTACCTTGAGGATGGTGGAGGCGGTCCACTTAAGCTCTTCAGTGCCCTCTGGTGACTATGAGGCCAGTGAAACACGTCTTCAGATCTCCAACACAAAGAGTGGCGCAGGGATACGCTGCACAGGGGAACGCACCACATTTGTTGGGGGGGGGGGGGGGTCAATATTCCACTTCAATTCAGTCAATTCAGGAAGTAAACTGAATTACAATTTTTCCTCAATTTAAAGTGAAACTCGCATATGCTTTGCATACGTTAACTCTAGACCAGGGGTTCTTAAACCTTTTCAGCTCAAGAACCCAAATTATAAATTGACCGTCCTCCCGTGACCCAAATTAAGAATAAATAGTGTGTGATTATAGATTTATTCTCACTACTCGAGATCCACCTCTCACATGGCCAGGGCCCACTTTGGGTACCAACCAATATTTAAGAAACCGTGCTCTAGACCAATCAAGGCTCACCTGCATCCTCTTGATCATCATCAGCTGTTCCACCAGTGGCTGGGTCTCCCCCGTCAGGTTCATGGTTCCTTCCAGCATGATGAAGGCGTGGACCGAGGGGAACGACGAGTGGTGCAGGGGGTCGGGTCGGACTGTTCCAACAGTATCCTAGGAATACTGAGGGGGAAGATAGGTCAGATGATTATTAAAAAAAACAGCCATTGTGGCTTCAATTATTGTTTACAAAGGCAATGGCTTGTGCTCCAAAAGTGCTACATTCTCACCTCTTCACCAATGAAATAAACTCCTCCAGCTTGCCTCTCAGCGTCTGATTGGTTAGACTGCTGAGGCCCTCTGTCACTTTGAGAAAAGCTTGCTCCACATTGGTCCAGGAGGCTTTTGAATCATATCAGAGGAAAAGCAGAAAATCGGTATAAGACAAAAGTAAGATTTATCCTACTAACTGAAAGAATACACATACAATGGACGGAGCCAAACCCTCAGATATGATGTGGAGTTAAACATACCAATGAAATCCATTCAATAAAATGCTACAACAACAATATTAATATTTTGTTGTCATTTCAGGTTGATCAAAAGAATATGCAGCCAAGCACAGGTAGTGATAGGAAAATCCCTTAGAAGATTCCATGGCTGCTGACTGACCTTGGTTCTCCAGGCATGCGATGTGGACCAGGGCCCTGTTCTTGGTGCTGTTCACCAGGTCCCTTAGCCTCTCCTGGCAGGCCCTCAGGCTGGCTTCTGTGCTGGCCGACGGGCCCCGTCTCCCTGAGCCTCTCGCAGTACCAGGCACAGCCTGTCAGCAACCACACTACCATGCGAATTGAGGTTTGGGATTATTCTGCAGATTATTTTTCTATATCAAAAGGTGACTTGACATCAGAAATGCACTCACTCTCTTTAGCGCTGAGAAAATGATTCGACCAGCAGACTCATACCGAATAGTACTTTAACCATATTTAATAACAAATGATGAATAGAAGGTATGTCATCTTTGTCAGGTTGCAACTCTTTATATGCAGAGCCAGGATGAAACATTTTCCAGGGCTAACACCAATGCCCAATTTAAAGGAAGGACTAATGAAAGGATGCGCACCTGAGACGGTGGGAGCACATGTCCAGAATCTACAACAGGGACTTGACGCAGAACTCTCTGGAGAAATCATCAAACTTGGGAACAAACATTTGTCAGATAAATTGTCATCCGATGAAAGTATGCATGTCTAGTAGCGGTCAGACAGTTGGTATTAGCCAGAGAGATATAAAAAGGTGGCCAAACTCACCTTACTGATGGCTAAGAGTACACTTGAATAAGACACCATCTGAGGAAAGACATTTCCATTTGTAATTATTGTGCATAATAAATCAAGCACACTAGCTAATCTTGAACACTGCCTTTCCTACTATGTGCAGAATATGAAGATGAACCCTTTAATATCGCTACAACCAAAGAATACAGATCATATATGTCTAAAAATCGTTGAAATTGTTGCATGTTGCGTTTACATTTTTGTTCAGTGTAATTACTTATTTCTATACAGAAATAAATAAAATACTTCACCAGAAAGCATGACTTAGCCACAAAGGAATCGAGGATCATTAGCTTCTTTAAACAAATAGATGTGGAATGTTTCAAATCACAAGCTCATAGACCAATGCCTTTTTGGGAAGCCCGCAATATGGGCACATTAATTTCTGTCCATGCATATATTAATTACAGTAATTTACCATTCTCATTCTCGGAGTGGAAACGTTGTATGCAGAGTTCCCAACCTGCTACACTTGGTTTTGGTTTATTTCATAACAATAATTTACTAGATGTGTCCATTTTTTCATTGACTTTTGTTCGGAGTGCGCCATGTGAGCAATGAGCATGTGTCTAGTTTCTCTGTCCTGATGAGGGAGGGAGCTGTGCGCCTGAGCATGCATAGAACCAGTGGTGTAAATTACTTAAGTACAAATACTTTGAAGAACCACTTAAGTACTTTTTTTGAGTATCTGTACTTTACTATTTATATTTGACAACTTTACCACTTTCCTAAAGAAAAGAATGTACTTTTTACTCCATACATTTTCCCTGACACCTAAAAGTACTCGTTACATTTTCAATGCCTTGCAGCACAGGAAAATGGTCCAATTCACACACTTATCAAGAGAACATCCCTGCCGCCTCTAATGTGGAGGACTCACTAAACACAAATGCTTTATTTGTAAATTATGTCTGAGTGTTGGAGTGTACCCCTGGCTATCTTATAAATAAATAAAAACTAGAGAATTGTGTCGTCTGGTTGGCTTAATATAAGGAATAAGAAACAATCTATATTTTTACTTGTACTTTTGATACTTAAGTATACTTTAGAAATTACATTTACTTTTGATAATTAAGAATATTTCAAACCAAATACTTTTAGACTTTTACTCAAGTAGTATTTTACTGGGCGACTTTCACTTTTACTTGAGTCATTTTCTATTAAGGTATCTTCACTTTTACTCAAGTATGACAATTGAGTACTTTTTCCACCACTGCATAGAACTACCTGGCATGCTGCGCAGAAATGTAGGAAAGTGTTGTTTTTTTGTTGTTGTTTTTTTTTTTACATCCATTGCAAATGATAATATATTAAAACTATAGTTCCTCACAGTAAGCTATTTGAAATATATTTCCATCAAACTCCCCCTCCATAATCACCAATCCTCAGTGTGAAAGAGCAATGCTGCATTGTCCTATAGGCTACGAGATAACGTATTTAGCCGCCAACGGATCACAATGTGTCCATACCGTAGAGGCTGATGATCTCGCATTAGTTGACTTTTAACTTCTTGATTTTTATCATTTTAAGTCAGATTTGTATGATTAACCACGTGACAACGACTTTGAGAAACAAAAACGTTATTAATGAAATGAAAGTGTTCCACGAAAATGCGTATATTAAAATCAGAACGGGCAAGCGGAACTGTAGAAATTGTAGGATAAATTGTAGCCTAAGCTTAATTAATCAAACTCGAAACTCACTGCGCCGCCTATGAAGTCTTTATAAAATAATTGCCACCACGTTTCCATGGTCGGATTTTCCCTATAGGCTACTTTGAATAAAGGTAAAACATGCCTCATAAATAAAACATTCAGGTTTCAAACAATTAAGTATGTTTTCAAAATGCATACTGCCCCCAGCTCTCATTGTAAAGTGGTGGGTGATGCGCTGTTAGCTTGTTGCCTGCACTGAAATGGTAAATAACTCGTTGAGAAATAACAATACTAGGTATTTTTAATCATGCACCAAAACTGTTTTTATCACGCGATTGCATTTAGAAGTGTTGCGCAATGAATGAGGTTATAAAAGCGCACGTTTTACTCCAGCAGCAACCAGTTCAGGAGCTGCAGGAGAAATCGCGCTCAAAACAGGCTCTGTATACTGTGGGCTGATAGTTGTGTTGGATAAAAATACACACAGCGCAATTTAATTCCACCACATTATGCAAATTAACCTATAGACCAATAAGCATGATGGTCAAATGTATTTCAATGCACTGGTATTTCCAGCAATAAATATAAAAAGCATTCTTTTGAAATAGGATTTTTTGGGGCCGCCAACAGTAAGTTTTATCAGCTTTTCAAACCCTGGTCTGTGTGATGGTGGGAGTGCTGTGTGAATGTGTGGGGATGGTGGGAGTGCTGTGTGAATGTGTGGGGATGGTGGGAGTGCTGTGTGAATGTGTGGGGATGGTGGGAGTGCTGTGTGAATGTGTGGGGATGGTGGGAGTGCTGTGTGAATGTGTGGGGATGGTGGGAGTGCTGTGTGAATGTGTGGGGATGGTGGGAGTGCTGTGTGAATGTGTGGGGATGGTGGGAGTGCTGTGTGAATGTGTGGGGATGGTGGGAGTGCTGTGTGAATGTGTGGGGATGCTGAGAAGTTTGTGTCTTGTGTTAAGCAATGTGTGCGTTGTGTGGTATGTGTGTGCACATGCAGGTGGCAAGGGCACAAGGTTGGACGTATTATTTGTCTCTCTAGGCTTAATAAGTTGGGCTACTGAATACAACATACCTGTGATATATACAGCCAAAATGTTACTAATTGGTAAATAGTAACTCTGCTTTTTGTTCACGAAAATCCCAGTTATATCTACTCTGTTACCACCCCTGGTGAGTGTATTTTACTTTTATTTGAATAATCTCTGTGTTCTACATCAGCCCTGAAAATATAACAACATGACCACTGTATCTTGAGATATTGGACATAAAGTGTTGAATTTTGAACACCTCCCTCTGCAACAAGATTCTGGTCTTCCTGACAGGCCGCCCCCAGGCGGTAAGGGTAGGCAATAACACATCCGCCACCCTGACCATCAACACAGGGGCATCTCAGGGTGTGTGCTTAGTCCCCTCCTGTACTCCCTGTTCCACGGCTGTGTGGCCACGAACGACTCCGACATCAAGTTTGCTGATGACACGACGATGGTAGGACTGATCACCGACGACAATGAGAGAGCCTATAAGGAGGAGGTCAGAGACCTGGCAGTGTGGTGCCAGGACAACAACTTTTTCCTCAACGTCAGCAAGACAAAGGAGCTGATCGTGGACTACAGGAAACGGAGAAACGAGCACGCCCCCATCCACATCAATGGAGCTGTACTGGAGCGGGTCAAGACCAAGTTCCTCGGTGACCACATCACTAAGGATTTAACATAGTCTACACACAGCCACACAATTGTGAAGAGGGCACGACAGCACCTCTTCCCCCTCAGGAGGCTAAAAATGATTTAGCATGGGCCCTCAGATCCTCAAATAGTTCTACAGCTGCACCATTGAGAGCATCTTGACTGGCTGCGTCATTGCTTGGTACAGCAACTGTAAGACACCCAATTGCAAGGTGCTACAGAGGGTGGTGAATATAGCCCAGCTCATCACTGGGGCTGAGCTCCCTGCCATCCATAACCTTTATATAAGGCAGTGTCTGAGGAAGGCCTCAAAGACTCCAGCCATCCAAGCCATAGATTGTTCTCTTTGCTACCGAACAGCAAGCGGTACCAGTGCACCAAGTCTGGAACCAACAGGATCCTAAACAGCTTCTACCCCCAAGCCTCAAGACTGCCAAATAGCTAATAAAATGGCTACCTGGACTACCTGCATTGACCCTTTTTAACTAACTCTTTTGCACTGACTATGCACACACTGGACTCTACCCACACATATACTTACACCCCAACACACACACACAATGCTGCTACTACTGCTCCACATAGGATGCTGCTGCTTCTACAGCTCAGTCTTATCTATCCTGTTAGCTAGTCACTTTACCCCTACCTATATGTACATATCTACCTCAGTTACCTCGTACCCCTGCACATCGACTCGGTACTGGTACTCCCTGTATATAGGACATGTTATTTTTACTCATTATTCACTGTGTATTTATTTCTTGTGTCACTATTTATATTTTTATTTTATCTTTAACTCTGCATTATTGGAAAAGGACCCGAAAGAAAGTATTTCCCTGTTGGTCTACACCTGTGGTTCGGAAGCGTGTAAGAAATACAATTTTATTTGGAATTTAAGATTCCAGACAGGTGATTTGGTTTCTTATTGACATGGGAATCATTGACCTGTCCGCTAACTTTTTTAACTTTTCTGATCACTTGAAAATAATATATCTCATAGCAAGTCCTAGCTCTTGATCGTGACTTAATTACATTACACATAAGTCATTGGAGGAAAGCCTCTTTGTAAGGGGGAGTTTTATAAAGTGCCCCAAACACCTGGTTTTGTAGGCACAAGGACCTTATCTTTCATATCAGCGAGAAATAATAATTAAAAAACCGAAACGTTAAATTGATACACAATTTTATATGGTTACGGTTAGCGTTCCCACACTGCCATCTCCATGTCACATCGCGTGTTAATTTGTGCTAATTAGCTATTTGAAATGCTCTGAACACCTGTGTGTAACGGAAGGCCGCCAGAAACGTGGTTACTGAAAAATACTGTTTGCTGCAACTGGGATAAAGCTGGTTAAAACAGTGTACAAAGTATGTATTTTGCATTTGTGAAATTATTTTGATGTGATACGAAAGGCATCGCAAGTGAGAATCGATTCACTTTTAGATGGAGTATTTTTGGCTGTCAGAGTATCTCTGAAAGGGACAAAGACCACCTTATCTTGACCTAAATAAGTAATATCCTCGTGAAAAAGTGTTCTGTGTTCCTGAAAAGCTGCTCTATAACACGGGATACAATACGAGAACAAAACTGACCACGCTACCAACGCAATGTCCCCTCAGAATCCTTAGTTGCGGTCGAAGCTAACAGATAGCAGTTCGTCCACACCCTACCGACATCTTTACTTTGGTGAGAAGTCGCTTTTCACTATTTGGCGAGTAACAACAGTATATTGAAGCCATCAATAAACAAAATTCTGGAAAGGTCATGCTTAAGAACTTAGAGAAAACTATAACGCCATGTAATTTACCAGAGCTATTATGCATCATGCACATAACGTTAATAGTATGATACTACCGTACCCAGAGTTCCTTTCTAGATAGCTTTTTGTTGTTCACCGTGTAGACTGTTTGCAGGAAAGTTGTTCACGTATTGCAATGTACATTTGAGACATATCTAGTAACAACAACGACCAGCTAGCAAGCTGTCTTCCCCAGCAAAGTAGTTAACGTAGCAGTTTACCGTTTTAGCTTGCAACGAGAGCCTTGACGTACTCAATGTGAAGACTATGTTACGTAGCTAGCTAGATAAATAACCAGTTAAATAAATACTTACATGAAACGTCGACAATGTATGAATATAATAGATAAGTGTAGCCTAATGTTGGATTTACAAGACAATGAACGCCAACTTTTTTTAACTACGAGAAAAACATCGTATACAGTGATTGGTCAAGAGAAACAGTTTTGATGAAACAACAGTCCCATTGGTTACTTTCGTTCAAACCGACCATTTTCGCCACAAGATGTCACCCCTTTCACACTTATGTTGAGCTCCTTTGCCACAGTTTAGCTGAGAACTTGGAACGCGAACAAATCTTCAGAGGATAAATTAGGTGTAGAATAACAATTCAGCTGATATTGATACACAATTACTAATTTAATGGTTTAACATATGACACTGAAAATGCCACAATAGGTCTACTGCCCCCCCTCCTCCCTTCAGGGGGTGTTTTGAATATACCGCCAATAGACCATGACTAGTTAAATTCATGTTGGAAAACCTAAGAACAACAAGTGTTATCTGACATGTTACATAATGTAACTATACCACATTAGATTACCAAAGAGAATAAATTACGTGAGAAAGAATTGAATTCTTATGTAATAGGGCCATTCATTTTTTGGGGTTCTCAGTAAGGTACTTGTCTGTAGCAATGGGGACCTGTCACTGTGTCTCCAGTTTCACTTGTCTTTGTCAGCAGCAATGTCCTCTGTGTGCCCGTCTCAGGCGCCATATTAGAGTTCTCCCAATGGCCCATCCTTAAGTGCCCTTAGTGACCATACAAACCATTGGAGTTGAAAGGTAGTGACGTGCATTCCATTAAATGCAGGACGCTGAAACTCCATTTGACTGGCAATCTTGAGTGTTACTGGCTACTTTTAGCATATATTAGCTTGTGCCATACTAGACTATTTTATTCTCAACATGATACCATGTCATCATGATTATCACTAATAGGGTAATAACATCAGTCCTATCATGACTATGTTTTGAAAGTGGAGCTCCCACACAAGTGAGGTGTCCTGCGAGGTCAGGTTTCCCTGGTTGTTGTTGTGCCTGGCTTAAAGGGGCATAGCCAAATACAGGTTGGACGAGATGCTGTCTCCCCGAACACCCCACGCCTCCAACCCAGCCTGTCTTTGTGTGGATGTTCTTTTCCCCAGAGCCCCCCTCCACAATGGCCCCCATTCTGCCTTACACAGGAGACACTGTCTCGGCCGGAGAAGGGCCTGTGTCCAATTGGGACACAGTGATATCAGTAATAGAAAGATGCTACTCCTGCTGGCATGGATGGAGAGAAGGGAGAGGTGGATGGAGGGCTAAAGAGATGAGAATCAAATCCCTGCTCTCTCCTAGTGAAAGGGCTATTAGAGCAGTTGATGACAGATGCCAGTTCCCTCCCAGACAGACCAAAGAGCTGCTGGTCTTTTCTCATGACTTCACCACACAGGGAAATATACTAGGCTAAGATAGAGCTAACTAAAGTTATTCAAGAAACCATTGATACTGAATTTCATTGTGATAAAGTTGGCCAATGCTTCTCATGTTAGAATACATTGATAATGTTTTTCTACCTTGGTGCAAAGCCCCTGGATTCAGGGCTATGTTTACCATGTAGTAATGTTGGCTTTATAAAGATTAGGCCTAATTGTGATGCAAATGTACATATGATAATAATCCATCTTGCGTTCTGGCATCAAACACTGTTCACAAGGTGGTGGATTTGCAGTGGAAGAATGTTCTATTAATGTATTTAAAAGCGGAGGTAGGCTGATTGAATAGCTAGAGACCTCCGAGCTAAAAGTCTATCACTCAGTGATATCATCTTGGTAACTAATAGCGAGTACTTTGAGCAATGAAAGCGGCCGGAGAGCCGTACAGCTTGACACGGTAGTGCTTTATATAGCCCCTTCAACACGACTGCCCATCGTTTTACTGTCACCAAGAGCCGCTGCCAGAGCCCCAGCCATTGGGAGTATGATGTTGAGGCTAATTAGCCTATATGGCAGGCTCACAGAGAGCATGGCTGACTGTACGGTAATGTACTACACACTCTGGCTCCCATAGTCAGTCAGTCTCCTCTCTTGAAAGGAATGTGTGTGTTGTTGGGTTGTTCCTTGTTTCATAGTATGTGAATGAAAGCCCCCAGCTGGCCGGGGCGTGTGTGGATATGCTAACTTGGACTACAGAAGGGGCTGACATTCCCTTGGGGGTCATCCTCACTCTTTCACAGTTTTTTCACAATTTCAGCAAAATAGTAGGAATTTGAGTGCATTAATAGTCAAAACCTGATTACATATTTTCTGGGTGCCTCAAAAACAGGGGGGAAACATATAAAGGGGAGGGCCAGGCAGGCACACATTGGGGAGTAGGTCTCAGTGTATGGTTCCCCAGCTGCGGGCTATTTTTTCTTGGCCGGGGTGGTCACGTGGCAGGCAGCAGCCTCCGCATGATAATTACAGTTTTCCTCAATTGTTTACAAGCATTTTTTTGGAACAATTGTCGATTTTCGAAACAGAGTTCACAAGACACAGAACTCTGGGGCCTTGTGCAAAACAGTAAATGCGTTTTCAAAATGTAGTTGCCTTCTCAAAACATAAATACAAGTAGATTCATCAAAAGAATACTACTGCCTGCAAAAAGATTAACGCAACCATACTTTTATCGAGTCGAAGCAGACAAAACAAAGTTAATCTGTCTTAAAAAATCCCAGTAAATCAAAACATTTTCTTTGCAGTCACTAAATGATGACCAAATTTGGAAGTACAACTATCCAAATCAGGGCCGGCTCTAGTTTCCCCACCCCAATTTCTATCAGAACTCAGGATAAGACCCAGATGCAGACAGCTAGAGTCAGATGTTTATTGACTCAAACAGGGAGCAGGCAAAAGACAAAGGCAGGCAGAGGTCAGTAATCCAGAGCAGAGTCAATAAGGCACAAAACAGCAGGCAGGCTCAGGACAGGCAGAGGTTCACAAACGGGTCAGAGTCAGGCAGGTACAGAACGGCAGGCAGGCTCAGGACAGGCAGAGGTTCACAAACGGGTCAGAGTCAGGCAGGTACAGAACGGCAGGCAGACTCGGGGTCAGGGCAGGCAGAATGGTCAGAACCGAGGAAACAGAACTTGAGCAAGCAGGGAGACAGGAAAACACACTGGTAAGACCTGATAAGACAAACTGGCAACAGACAAACAGAGAACACAGCTATAAATACACTGGGAATAATGAGGAAGATGGGCGACACCTGGAGGGTGGTGGAGACAAGCTCAAAGACAAGTGAAACAGATCAGAGTGTGACAATTTCATGACACATTTTATGTTATTCTACAAATTTTGCCATGGGGCAGAGAGAAAAAATGTTCAGTTTTATAGCTGATTTACTGCAATATTTCACATTTTGCTATGACTAATGCCATGTTAATGATATCTGAGTGAGAGTGACTAACAAATCAATTGGGGCTGTGGTTGAATATTGACTCAGAAATATAACACTCTTACTAGAACTTGTGAATTCAAAATAGACTTTAATACAAAGTAGCAAAGCCGAGCCCTTCCACGGAAGGACTTTATTACAAATGTAACAGAGCCTAGCCCCTCCATGGAAAATACTAAATTCTCATATCACAGAGTCCTACCTTTATACGATTCTGTCTTTGCATAACGTATAGAGTCCCCTCCCTCTATATGAAAATAGCTTCCCTTGACCTTTCTCCATCATCTTTCCATCTCAGTTCTTGCTTGTTAACGCCCACATCTGACAGCTCTATAGGTTATAATGGTAGCAGGTCCCTGGTCCTATATGTTCCATTCCTTATATAGCCATTCTGTCTCAGCTTCTTCAAAGTGAACAGCATAGATGCTGCTAATAATGGAAATGTAATCATAGTCATGAGTTTAGCTCTCACAGGGCCCACTGGATGTCAGGGCCCTGTATGCCTGAGTGACTGTCAATGACTGACATAACAAGAGAAAAATTGCACCTTTTGTATTCTACTATAACATTAAGTTTAGACCCCGACTGAGTTCCTGGGACCCTATGACTCTGTATGCATCCATTACACGGAACCCAAACCGGTTGTGCGTGTGCGCCATCGTGCATAAATGTGTTTTGTCCCCCCACACCAAACGCGATCACGACACACAGGTTAAAATATCAAAACTAACTCTGAACCAATTACATTAATTTGGGGACAGGTTGAAAAGCATTAAACCTTTATGGCAATTTACCTAGCTAGCTTGCACTTGCTAGCTAAGTTGTCCTATTTAGCTAGCTTGCTGTTGCTACCTAATTTGTCCTGGGATATAAATATTGAGTTGTTATTTTACCTGAAATGCACAAGGTCCTCTACTCCGCCAATTAATCCACCCACAAAATGGTCAACCGAATCGTTTCTAGTCATCTCTCTTCCTTCCGGGCTTTTTCTTCTCTTGACTTTATATTGCGATTGGCAACTTTCATAAATTAGGTGCATTACCGCCACTGACCTCGTTCGTCTTTCAGTCACCCACGTGAGTATAACCAATGAGGAGATGGCACGTGGGTACCTGCTTCTATAAACCAATGAGGAGATGGGAGAGGCAGGACTTGCAGCGCGATCTGCGTCAGAAATAGAACGCATTTCTATTTTAGCCCTTGGCAACGCAGACGCTCGAGCAGTGTGGGTGCAATAATTGAATAACATAGATTTCTACATTTATTTTGCAATGCACGTGACGCGAGCAGTGTGGTCAGCCTGTTAGTATGGTGGCTCTTGCTGCCACAAACTGTAATTTACCTTACACAACTTGCCGACTGGCTTGTTCTATGTGTGTGTTCTGAATTGCTTTAACGGCTGGTTCTCTGCTAATTACCATGCAGGGTTTTTTCTTTCTTGTTCTTTCCCCTGCAGAGTGTAAGAGTGTCATGGTGGGCTTTGCACTATGTTGAGACATTAACTTTGGAGTTCCTTAACGGAGTATGGTGCTGTTTTTACTGCTTGGATATTAAACCGGCTAGGTAATATTGCAGTTGGCGTAAAAAATAATAATAAATCAAATCCATTACCTGGTTGTTGTTTTTTTGTATGCCTGCTTTTACCACACGGGTCTTCCCTGTTTTTTGCAGAGGTACTGGATAGTTTATCCTTCACCGGGTTCCTATACCTCCAAGCGGGTCATGACATAAGCTTTCCCAGGGCATCGAACCCATGCTCCGTGGCCTTGTTGGCTTGGCTGAGCTTATGGCTTCCCTTTGTGACAGGTGTGATGGTGGGATCCGCATACCTTGTGTATGCACTGCCTGAGTTTGAGGCACGCAGAGAGGGCGGTGGAGTGCCCTACTGGATGCCTGTTTTGTGTGGTGTTCTCAGAACGCCTGCCCTTAGTGCGATTAGAGGCCATGCGAGAGTGGGTGGCCAGGCTCAGGCTGGGGAGGAGCTCCGCTTCATTAGGTGCGCCAGCGAGCTGTTAGTCTCTGTACTGGGCGCAGTACAGGGACTTACATGAAGAGGGTGGGTGAGCTCCATGCTCTTTCAGTAAGTTCTGAGTGCTACTGGATGAAACCCGGTGGGAGGAGTATATCTCTCTGCCCCAACCCTTCATTCCTCCCGAAGGGTCTGTCAGACAGGCATGTGAACATCCCTTTTATCCTGTCTGCTCCCTCCAGCATGCTGTGCCCTGTGCGGGAACTGGCTGCCTATGTGGTGCGGACACGGTCAGTAAGAACAACAGACCAGCTTTGTCTGCTATGGTGAGAGTGTCCTGTGGGCTGGGTTATCAAAGCAGAGGCTCTCTCATTGGATCTTGAACATGATTACCGACAGCATACCATCTGGCTGGCAGGCCAGTGCTGGTGTCTGTGGTGGCACATTCAACACGAGGTGTAGCTGCGTCCTGGGCTCTACTGAGAGGAGTGCCCCTCGCTGATATCTGTGCTGCGGCCAGCTGGGCTTCCTCTTGCACCTTTGCGAGGTACTATCGGGTAAATGTGGCACCTCCCTCTGTGGTTAGTTCAGCGGTCCTGGGCGTCGCCTTCCCATCCGGGGACACTGCCAGGACCCCCCTTCCACATTGACGGCCCCTGCGTCTCGGTCCCACGCTGGGACTTCGCCGCTGACTGGCCAGGTCCCTCTAGCACCGACTAAATCTGGTACGGGTATACTAATATATTGGAGTGATCCAATATAGTGAAACATAACGAAGGCTATGTATGTAACTGCGGTTATGTGAGCTATATGGATCACTTCAATCCTCTACGGTGTTAGAGGCACCTCAAATGATGTAGAGAACGTGTGTCGCGGCCATGGGGTCTATATATATATATGGGCGGACCCCAGCCATGACACAGGTGTACACGGGAGTAAATCTGTAAATCCTCACCTCTACCGTGGAGTGATACCAATATAGTGGAGTGATCCAAATAGCTCACATAACCATGGGTAAAATATGTAACCTTCATTATATTTTGTGAACAGAACACTTAAAGCTGCAATATGTAAAAAAATAAAATGTTCAAAAGCTCCAACAAGTCACTAGTATTCATCCAATGTAATGCAACAGTAACAATAGTGCACTCCTAGCCTGCCTGAGAACCCCTATATTCATTTTGTGGCACGCACTATGAGTGGCGTGTTTTCCGTCAGTGAGGAGGGGGTGTGATCGCTAGCTAGTAGCTTAGCCCATGGCCAACACTTGGCTAATGGCTAGCGGAGATAGCTAGCTTACAGACATTTGCAGACGTGATGGCCTAACGACCTGACCCAGCAGCAATGATGCAGCGGTTCTCAGGCAGAAATTTGGAGAGCAGACAGATAAAAAAGGAAAGTGACAGAGCCCCGGGCCAAGACGAGAGTAAACCTCAGATTTACGTTCACACATGGGAGAGAACTTGAAGGGATTGATAACCGACCGAGAATTAGATTTCTTCCTGCTGAAAAGGTAAGACATAGCAAGCTTGATAATATATCTTTCTAGATATAAAGTGAAATGTTGCTATTTGGTTGTAAATATGTATGTGAGTAGTATTTTGGATTACTTGTTTTGATTGTTTCCAAGATACACGTCCAATAGTTTGTATTAGCTAGCTAACATTGGTCAGTAGCTTGTTAGCAGACTGCGACATTGGTTTGTTTCATTTGAATATAAAATGTTTCTTCACTAGTTAGTCATAACTAGCTACCTTATGTGACAACGCTACTTGACCTTGTTACATTTCTGATGTCTGTGGTCTGAAAACCACGCTGATATTGGCTAGATAGCTAGCTAGCTACTTCAGTTCACCGGCACGGAATAGCCACAAAGCCCAGTTCAGATACATATGAGAAACGACGCAACCGTTTGTTTGATCTGAACGGTCTAGTTTTAGAACGTCTCATGTCATTGTCTGGAGTATTCGAGATTCAACATATCAACTTTAGTCAAAGTCTTGCGACGAGACATATCCATTTGCTGACATTTCTGACAAGTCTAAAACTGTACCCTGTTTCTGATGTATGTATTTCATGACACTCGTTTGCCACAACAAGTGGCAACTTTGTTTCAAAATTTCATCATGAAATTAAGCAACACCGTTACCATGGAAACATTCTCAACTGCACATCTCATGTTCTTGATCTGAATGCCCTGTCTTTAGTGATCTGAATGCCCTAGCTAGTTTTATCTCTAATCTAGGTCAGTAAATGTTCAACTCCTGTGCTTAGGGGCTTGATTGGTGACACACCCCAGCCCCAGCTAACACAACACTCCAATAATCAACACATCTACAATAACAAATCTCGAAGGTGAAGTGTCTACGCATTGAAAACGGCAAAGGACTACAATTACATCCCAGAACTTCAGAGAGCAGTGATGAGAAGACTGGGCTCTCAATTGGGGTTACCAAGGAGAATGATCCTGAGATCAGATGACCCAAGATCACCGACAACAACGAGACAGCCTATAGGTAGGAGGTCAGAGACCTGGCCGGGTGGTGCCAGAATAACAACCTATCCCTCAACGTAACCAAGACTAAGGAGATGATTGTGGACTACAGGAAAAGGAGCACAGAGCACGTCCCCATTCTCATCGACGGGGCTGTAGTGGAGCAGGTTGAGAGCTTCAAATTCCTTGGTGTCCACATCAACAACAAACTAGAATGGTCCAAACACACGAAGACAGTCGTGACTAGGGCACGACAAAGCCTATTCCCCCTCAGGAAACTAAAAATATTTGGCATTGGTCCTGAGATCCTCAAAAGGTTCTACAGCTGCAACATCGAGAGCATCCTGACCGGTTGCATCACTACCTGGTACGGCAATTGCTTTTTCCTCTGACCACAAGGCACTTCAGAGGGTAGTGCGTACGGCCCAATACATCACTGGGGCAAAGCTGCCTGCCATCCATGACCTCTACACCAGGCGGTGTCAGAGGAAGGCCCTAAAAATTGTCAAAGACCCCAACCACCCCAGTCATAGACTGTTCTCTCTACTACCACATGGCAAGCGGTACCGGAGTGCCAAGTCTAGGACAAAAAGGCTTCTCAACAGTTTTTACCCCCAAGCCATAAGACTTCTGAACAGGTAACCAATGGTTTCCCGGACAATTTACATTGTGTGCCCCCCCCCAAACCCTCTTTTACGCTGCTGCTACTCTCTGTTTATCTTATATGCATAGTCACTTTAACCGTACATCCATGTACATACTACCTCAATAAGCCTGACTAACCGGTGTCTGTATATAGCCTTGCTACTCTTATTTTCAAATGTATTTTTACTGTTTTATTTCTTTACTTACCTACACACACACATACACACACACCTTTTTTCCCCGCGCTATTGGTTAGAGCCTGTAAGTAAGCATTTCACTGTAAGGTCTACACCTGTTGTATTCGGCGCACGTGACAAATAAACTTTGATTTGAGATGATTTGAGATGACCTACAACTTCGAGGAGACGTCGCCAAGCAATACAGCTTTGAGCTGGGAAGGACCGGAGATTTCCCTGTTGTCAGACTTGGTGGTACCAGGGAATTGTGAACCTACAGAGTACTCCAAATTGTTTTTGAAAGAGGTGGGCCTACAACCAAACTTATACATAAGGGAAGTTTGTGTGTGCAACAATAACCTTGTGTGAGAAACAATCTGTGCATTTTTTTTGATCTCGCATATAGTTTGTATTTAAAGTTTTGCAAAAGGTGGTTTAAGATATGCAAGAGGTACTAAGGCAAGACAATTATCAGATGTTCTGCTAATGTATTTGACCATTGCTGTTCTGCTATAGATACTTTTCAACACAGATCCCAAAATTGCTTGGGGAAAACTGTAATGGGTTTTGTTCACAGGGACCGTGGCGTGGGTGTCAAGGGAGAGGCCGGGGCAGTGGTGGGGGGCAGTGGTGACACACTCATCCTAGGGGCTCAGACTGCTGCTAATAGACCTATTTGAATTCAAGCCTTTCCAGCCACAGGGGGTACAGCTAGGAACATGCTGGAATCTGAAGAAAATGACACTTTTTATATGTTATTCTGGTTGAGTTTCTTTACTTAACCAAATAGCCAAATATTAAGAACACAGAACACGTTCAATCTTTTTTCCTTGTAATATTGTGCCATGTTTGGTTCCCAGCACCATCAAACTAATATATGCGTAGGGGTAATGAGTAGAATGGACCAAAAGCAGACTTTGCTAGGTGTCGGTGTAGGTGTCAATTGAAACAGGCACCAGCTGCCGAGGGGGCCCCCCTGACTGAATTGTAATGCAGTGTTAAAAACAGCTGTATATGGCCTATATATTTCATAATTTTTAACAGCATTTTGAAACGCACCCCCAAACTACTAAAGCTGCCCCTGGAATAGACATTGCAAGTTCAAACAAACATATATCATTCTAGTTAACCAAAGTATATTTGTAACCCTTACGATTACTCTGATACATTAACCATGAATATGTCCTTTAGGTCCGAGCTTTTCAGAGTGGCATGTGCATGACATATCTGAAATTAAACTGACCCTTGTCTCATTAGTCTCAGTTACAAAAGAGCTTATCTTCTCCCATGTTGTGCACGTGCACCCTTTCCATGCTGCAACACAAATCCATGTTACAACATTGCTTGAACTTTGAAGCAGCATGACAGCTATTATTAACATTTTGTGATGATAGCCATTTTGGATCTGTGTGTGCTACCTATCATGCACAGAACCTCACTGACCATGTCTTGTAGGTACCATCATAGAGGGCTGTTTTCATGTGATACCGTATGTACCCATTATTACTATCCACCAGTAATCCAACATATGGCAGCTTCACCCATACATGTGACACTGACATCCCAAAACCCCCCCAAAGCCTCTCATCGACACAACCAAACCCCATTAAATAACTCCATGAGCTGATTCTTCTCCAGACCCTGTGATCCCAGTGTCACTCGCTCCCTGAGCTCACCACAACCCAAGCTAGCTACGCTAATCCTACATCTGTCACTCACTGGGGGTTGACTTAATCACTCCAATTTCAATTATTTACAAGAGTTGGTGTCTAGGGCTCTAATGCAAAGCACGGCGGATTATTTATCACAAGACAAAAAGTTGTTAATGTACATAGCTTGACATAGCTTTCCTAACTAGGAGCGAACGTCTCAACTCGGCTGTCACGTTAACCCCACTGCCATAAGTGGAGGCTCCTCAGAGGAGAAAGGGGAGGACCATCCTACTTAGTGAATTTCAGAAAAATACAACATTTATAAAACAGAAAAAAGTTAACAGTTTTAGATAAAACTTTACTAAATATATTCACATGTTACCAAATACCTAATTAAAACTGTTTTGTGATGGTCTACAGTAGTCTCAACAGCACCCTCTAGGGTATCACCGTGGTGTAACCAGAGGACAGCTATTTTCCATCCTCTGGCTACATTGATTTCATAAGAAAACCTCACACACTTTTCATAGACCTATATCGTAATTATGTTGACTTTTGGAGGACGTCCTCCAACCAATCAAAGCTTTTGCAGTATGAGCTGACATGTTGTCTATCCAGTCAAAGAATCAGAGAATGAACCTAGTACTACGCAAGTGTGATTTAGAAACTTGGTGAGTTGATGACATTGTTGGATAGAATGAGATAGCAATAGGGATAGTTGAGGATTTTTGGATATTATTCTATTCAAATTTGTTTGTTCAAACTACAGGAGACGGAGGAGGTAGATTTATATATTTTTTTCTTGGTTTTAGAGCTTTATTTAAAATGAGATAAATGTATTTACATTTGTCTTGCTAATTTTAGTAGCTTTCTCTGCCAGAATAGCTAGCTAACACTAATGACAATGTAGTGGAATTTTGTTGAGGAACCCCTTACATAGTCTACATCAGATTCAAGCTTCTGGGAAAAAGGTGCCTTGATCGTGTAATGGAAGAAGGTCTGCGTATTCAAACTGCGCAACACAATGAGAAGGTAAGAAGAAACAGGGATGTCTCAAGCAGCTCATCAACACTACTGCAATTTCGGGCATATAAGAGTTGGCTTTTACAGGAGGGAGAGTTAAGCTAACACTTGGCTACTACAAGGAGCTTGCAGAGGTAATTGCACGTCACCATGCTTTACTTGCTGAGCATATGGAAGTTTATACTGTCTTCTCTGGGATGTCGAAATCAATTCAGAATAATTTGATAGCTTCCATTGCATCATCCATTAAAAGTGAGATTAAAAGTGAAGTTGAATCAGGCATTTTTTTTCACATTGCAAATGGATGATACAACAGACATCAGCTGTCGCTCGCAGTTGTCAGTCATCAGTTATGTGGATGAGGGCTTTATTCAGGAACGTTTCTCGGGAAGTCTATTTGACTTTGTGAATTTTTAGATGTCTGAGTTTAATTTTATGGAGAAATGTGTTGCCCAACTGGCAGATGGCTCTGCTGTAATAGCATGTGTCTATTTTTTATTTTAATGTGATTTTAATCCTTGCTTGAACTAACTCATTCTTAGTTCTTTTGTCTAACTGTATTGTTTTGTTTTTTTCCTTCCCAGGAAAATCCTGTCCTGCCCTCAGTTGAAGAGTCGAGTTCTTCTCCTACACCATTCATCCATGATGAGCCTGTCCTGCACTGAAGCCTCTGAACACCTCAACTCATGCCTCAATACCTCATTCAATCACTGCTGTGATCCCTTCCCAACTTTGTGCAGTAGCCCTCTCATTTCCATTCCCCATAGTATTTTTACAATTCATGTTTTAGGTTAACCTTTTACTGCAGTGGGCTAAATCAGGATGACAGTGTTTCTTGGTATTCTTAAATAAATCTACTTTGAAACAAAAGTATACACTTCACACATGGACATTTGACATAAAAACTGCGGATTTTCAGAGTAAATTTTTAAAAATGTTGATTTAATTATGAAATTACAAATATTAATAACATTCCACACATGAGGCTGCAGGACGTACAGTCAATAACACAATAGAAAATCTGTATACAGTGTGTGCAAATAAGGAGGTAAGACAATAAAAAGGCCAATAGTGCCGAAGTAATTACAATTTAGACATTTACACTGGAGTGATAGATGTGCAGATGAGGATGTGCAAGTGGAAATACTGGTGTGCAAAAGAGCAGAAAAACAAAAACAAATATGGGGATGAGGTAGGTAGTTGGTTGGTTGGATGGGCTTTTTACAGATGGGCTGTGTACAGCTGCAGCGATCGGTAAGCTGCTGTGTACAGCTGCAGCGATCGGTAAGCTGCTCTGACAGCTGACGCTTAAAGTTAGTGAGGGAGATATACATTGGGGCAAAAAAGTATTTAGTCAGCCACCAATTGTGCAAGTTCTCCCACTTAAAAATATGAGAGAGGCCTGTAATTTTCATCATATGTACACTTCAACTATGACAGACAAAAGGAGGAAAAAAAATCCAGAAAATCACATTGTAGGATTTTTTATGAATTTATTTGCAAATTATGGTGGAAAATAAGTATTTGGTCACCTACAAACAAGCAAGATTTCTGGCTCTCACAGACCTGTAACTTCTTCTTTAAGAGGCTCCTCTGTCCTCCACTCGTTACCTGTATTAATGGCACCTGTTTGAACTTGTTATCAGTATAAAAGACACCTGTCCACAACCTCAAACAGTCACACTCCAAACTCCACTATGGCCAAGACCAAAGAGCTGTCAAAGGACACCAGAAACAAAATTGTAGACCTGCACCAGGCTGGGAAGACTGAATCTGCAATAGGTAAGCAGCTTGGTTTGAAGAAATCAACTGTGGGAGCAATTATTAGGAAATGGAAGACATACAAGACCACTGATAATCTCGCTCGATCTGGGGCTCCACGCAAGATCTCACCCCGTGGGGTCAAAATGATCACAAGAACGGTGAGCAAAAATCCCAGAACCACACGGGGGGACCTAGTGAATGACCTGCAGAGAGCTGGGACCAAAGTAACAAAGCCTACCATCAGTAACACACTACGCCGCCAGGGACTCAAATCCTGCAGTGCCAGACGTGTCCCCCTGCTTAAGCCAGTACATGTCCAGGCCCGTCTGAAGTTTGCTAGAGAGCATTTGGATGATCCAGAAGAAGATTGGGAGAATGTCATATGGTCAGATGAAACCAAAATATAACTTTTTGGTAAAAACTCAACTCGTCTTGTTTGGAGGACAAAGAATGCTGAGTTGCATCCAAAGAACACCATACCTACTGTGAAGCATGCGGGTGGAAACATCATGCTTTGGGGCTGTTTTTCTGCAAAGGGACCAGGACGACTGATCCGTGTAAAGGAAAGAATGAATGGGGCCATGTATCGTGAGATTTTGAGTGAAAACTTCCTTCCATCAGCAAGGGCATTGAAGATGAAACGTGGCTGGGTCTTTCAGCATGACAATGATCCCAAACACACCGCCCGGGCAACGAAGAAGTGGCTTCGTAAGAAGCATTTCAAGGTCCTGGAGTGGCCTAGCCAGTCTCCAGATCTCAACCCCATAGAAAATCTTTGGAGGGAGTTGAAAGTCTGTGTTGCCCAGCAACAGCCCCAAAACATCACTGCTCTAGAGGAGATCTGCATGGAGGAATGGGCCAAAATACCAGCAACAGTGTGTGAAAACCTTGTGAAGACTTACAGAAAATGTTTGACCTCTGTCATTGCCAACAAAGGGTATATAACAAAGTATTGAGATAAACTTTTGTTATTGACTAAATACTTATTTTCCACCATAATTTGCAAATAAATTCATAAAAAATCCTACAATGTGATTTTCTGGATTTTTTCCCCCTCATTTTGTCTGTCATAGTTGAAGTGTACCTATGATGAAAATTACAGGCCTCTCTCATCTTTTTAAGTGGGAGAACTTGCACAATTGGTGGCTGACTAAATACTTTTTTGCCCCACTGTAAGTCTCCAGCTTCAGTGATTTTTGCAGTTCGTTCCAGTCATTGGCAGCAGAGAAGTGGAAGGAAAGTCGGCCAAAGGAGGTGTTGGCTTTGGGGATGACCAGTGAAATATTGGGGATGGAAATGTCAGAGTTTTTGGTGGCCTTCCTAAGCCAGGATTCAGACACGGCTAGCACGTCAAGGTTGGCGGAGTGTGTTAAATCAGTGAATAAAGCAAATTTAGGGAGGAGGCTTCTGATGTTAACATGCATGAACCCAAGGCTTTTACGGTTGCAGAAGTCAACAAATGAGAGCGCCTGGGGGGACACTGGGCCTGGATTAACCTCTACATCACCAGAGGAACAGAGGAGGAGTAGGATGAGGGTACGGCTAAAGGCTATAAGAACTGATCGCCTAATGCGTTGGGAACAGAGAATAAAAGGAGCAGATTTCTGGGCGTGGTAGGATAGATTCAGGGCATAGTGTACAGACAAGGGTAAGGTAGGGTACAGTGGGGGTAAACCTAGGCATTGAGTGATGATGAGAGAGGTTGCATCTCTGGGTGCTGTCTGCACATGTGTGGGGTGTGGGACAAAGGAGCTATCTGAGGCATGTTGAGCAAGACTAGGGGCTCCACAGTAAAATAAAACAATGAGAGCTGCCCTAAACAAGAGTATACAAGGCATATTGACATTAGAGAAAGGCATAAGCAATCACGGGTGTTGATTGGGAGAGCTAAGTCAACAATGGGTGAGACAACAACGGGTAAACAGCTAGGACAACAACAACGGGTATATGGCGATGAATGGGCAGAGAGGGTCAGTTAGCTACACACAGGGCCTGAGTTTGAGGCTGGGGCAGACAGATAAGCAAAATGAAGTACCGTGTTAATGGACAGTCCAGCAGGCATCGGCTGTGTAGCCGAGTGATCATAGGGTCCAATGAGCAGCACTAGATGAAACAGGGAACCGTTCGGTAGTCGATTACTACGTTGAGCGAGCGGGAGACGCGCTCAGGGAGCTAGCAGGCCGGAGCTAGCAGATGGATCATCACCAAACATCCGCGACGCAGAGCCCGGTTGAGAGCACATTGGCCGAGTTACATCAGCAGACCAGTCGTGATGGATCGGCTGGTTCCGTGTCGACAAAGGTCCAGGCCAATTGACAAGAGAAGTATTGTAGTTGGTATACTTCGTTTGCTAGCCGGGAAATGGGCCTAGCTCAGGGCTAACTGGTGCATGCTTCTGGACAAGGGTGTTAGCTACAATAGCTCCTCGGTAGCAACTAGCTAGCTTTCGAAGATCCGGTGTAATGGTCCAGAGCTTGCGGCAGGAATCCGTTGATGTAGTGGAAAAAAGCAGTCCGATATGCTCAGGGCTGGTATCGCGCTGTGCAGACTGGCAGGTATTATCCGGGCTATCCAGGCTAAAGCGGCAGGAGTCCGAGCTAAAGGTATAGACCGCTAGCAGAGGCTAACAATAGCTAGTAGCTAATTAGCTGGCTAGCTTCTGATGGAGGTTCCAGTTATAAGGTCTAAAAGAAATAGCTGATCCGTACCACATTGGGTGAGGCGGGTTGCAGGAATGTATATTTATTTCGAAAATGGAAAAAAGAGATTGAAATGTATACAAAGAAAACAAAAAAGACAATACTTACATGGGACGATAACAAACACGTCTTTTTGCTGCGCCATCTTCAAGTTATACTCTACACAGGATTATTTTACCACATGAGTGGTGTAAAACTGCATGTGCTGTTTCAACAACATATCACAAGAATATGTCGTGGCTGGTTTCAAAGCAACAGAACTTAGGGTTACTTGCGTAACCCTGGTTCTATGAGAATATGACTGAGATGTCTCACTCATTTGCTGTAGCCGATCAGTAACTTGAAGAACCAATCACACAACACCTGTTGTGAGCCCATCCCCTCCTTATTTTAATTTTGTATTTGTATTTATTAGCGATCCCCATTCTCTTCCTGGAGTCCAAACACATTAAGGCACTTACATTACACATAAAACAAAAGATAAAACATTACTTCATATAACATTATTACACCACTACATATCTACAATACAAAATGTATAATACCACCATACGACAATATTACAATGTATGTGTGTGCAGAGTGTGTGTGCTAACGTTTGTGTGCGTATGCATGTCTGTACCTGTGTATGTGTCTCTTCACAGTCCCCTCTGTTCCATAAGGTGAATTTTTATCTGTTTTTTAAATCTGATTCTACTGCTTGCATCAGTTACCTGATGTGGATACGAGTTTTGTTTAGTCATGGCTCTATATAGTACTGTGCGCCTTCCATAGTATGTTCTGGACTTGGGGATTATGAAGAGACCTCTGGTGGCATGTCTTGTGGGGTATGCATGGGTGTCTGAGCCGTGTGCTAGTAGTTTATACAAACAGCTTGGTGCATTCAGAAGGCAGAGCAGCGCTTTATTATGGACAGACTTCCCCCCATCTTAGCTACTGTTGTATCAACATGTTTTGAACATGACACTCTACAATCCAGGGTTACTCCGAGCAGTTTAGTCACCTCAACTTGCTCAATTTCCACATTATTCAGTACAAGATTTAGTTGAGGTTTAGGGTATAGTGAATGATTTATCCTAAATACAATGCTTTTAGTTTTTCAAATATTTAGGAATAACTTTTTCCGTGCCACCATCCTGAAACTAACAGCAGCTCTTTAAGTGTTTCAGTCATTTCAGTCGCTGTAGTAGCTGATGTGTATAGTGTTGAGTCATCCGCATACATAGACACGCCAGTGAGTGGCATGTCGTTAGTAAAGACTGAAAAAAGTGAGGGGCCTAGACAGCTGCCCAGGGGAATTCCTGATTCTACCTGGATTATGTTGGAGAGGCTTCCATTAAAGAACACCCTCTATGTTCTGTTAGGTAACCTTTTATCCACAATATAGCAGGGGGTGTAAAGCCATAACACATACGTTTTTCCAGCAGCAAACTATGATCGATAATATCAAAAACCGCACTGAAGTCTAACAAAACAGCCCCCACAATCTTTTTTTATCATACATTTCTCTCAGCCAATCCTCAATCATTTGCTTGTTGAATGTCCTTCCTTATAAGTGTGCTGAAAGTCTGTTGTCAATTTGTTTACTGTAAAATAGCATTGTATCTGGTCAAACAATTTTCTCAAAAAGTTTACAAAGGGTTGGTAACAGGCTGATTTGGCGGCTTTTTGAGCCGGTAAAGGCTCAAAAAGCCTTTAGGCTTAAATAATGGCAAATAGGAGTGGCAATATCGTCCTCTATTATCCTCAGCAATTTTCCATCCAAGTTGTCAGACCCCGGTGGCTTGTCATTGTTGATGGACAACAATAATTGTTTCACCTCTTCCACACTCACTTTACAGAATTCAAAATGGCAATGCTTGTTTTTCATAATTTGGTCAGATATACTTGGATGTGTAGTGTCAGCGTTAGTTGCTGTCATGTCATGCCTACGTTTGCAAATCTTGCAAGTGGAAAAGCCATTAAAGTTGTTGGCAATATCAGTGGGCTTTGTGATGAATGACCAATCTGATTCAATGAATGATGGAGCTGAGTTTGCCTTTTGGTCTAAAATTGAATTTAAGGTGCCTCAAAGCTCAAATATTTTTAGCGTTTCTTTGTTTCATAGTATTGTTTCTTCTTTTTATTCAGTTTAGTCAAATGATTTCTCAATTTGCAGTACGTTTGCCAATCAGTTGTGCTGCCAGACTTATTTGCCATACCTTTCGCATTATCCCTCTCAACCATACAATTTTTCAATTCTTCATCAATCCAATGGGATTTAACAGTTTTTACAGTAGTTTTCGCATGCTTATTAGTAACTGGAATAAGCAATTTCATAAATGTGTCAAGTGCTGCGTCTGATTGCTCTTCATTACACACCACAGACCAGCAAATATTATTTACATAATCAACATAAGAATCACTACAAAACTTATTGTGTGACTTCTTATGCACTATATTAGGCCCAGCCTTTGGAACTTTAGTTTTCCTAGATATGGCTACTATATTGTGCTCACTACATCCGATGGATTTGGATACTGCTTTAAAGCAAATTTCTGCAGCATTAGGAAAGATGTGATCAATACATTGATGATTTCATTCCTGTGCTGTTTGTAACTACCCTGGTAGGTTGACTGATAGCCTGAACCAGGTTGCATGTACTGGTTTCAGTTAGAAATTTTCTCTTGAGTGGGCAGCTTGATGAAAGCCAGTCAATATTCAAATCACCCAGAAAATCTACCTCTCTGTTGATGTCAGATACATTATCAAGAATTTCACAGATATTATCCAGATACTGATTGTTAGCACTTGGTGGTCTATAGCAGCTTCCCACAAGAATGGGGTTTAGGTGAGGCAGATGAACCTGTAGCTATATTAAATGAACAGTGTTTCACATGAAATCCTCTCTAAGCTACAGGAATGTGGTTCTGAATATAGACGGCAACACCGCCACCATTGGCATTTCTGTCTTTTCTGTAGATGTTATAACCATGTGTTGCTACCACTGTATCATCAGGTATTATCTAAGTGAGTTTCAGAGATAGTCAGAATATGAATGTCATCTGTTACTAGTAAGTTATTGACTTCATGAACCTTGTTTCAAAAGGCTACATATGTTAATGTAGGCTATTTTTATCACTTTTCTGGGATGTTTGATAGTTTTTTTTATAGCTCTACTGGGAAGCGTATCAGAAGTAGACATGCTCATGTTATTTATATTTGAGCTGAAAGTGCATGGTGAGCTGCACATAGTGGACTTCCTACTAGGGCACACCGTCTCAGTGCTAACAGTATAACTTTGGTTCATAGGCACATGATTACTGCATACAATAGCTGTAGGATCAACAGAGGCATTCAGGGCAGTTAGGGGGACATAAATTAAGTTATTTACATTGTGTCTGCCAACAACCCTTGGATAATTTACATTTGCTGCAGCATTATGACAACTCAGCGACACAATGGTAGGGATTAACTGACCTGGTCTTGGGTCATTGATAAATCTTTGTCTCAACGAAGCCTTGAAATGCTTGGACAGAGTCCAGGAGACAAGATGATTTGGATGGTAGGGCATCTTCTGTTTCCAGAAGGTGTCAAAGTTATCTATAAAAGTGATTCCAACAGAGCTACTGCAATATTTTAGCCAGATGTGTAATGCCAGTAGCCTGCTGAATCTTTCACGCCTGCGGCCCAACCATGGTACCGGACCCGAAATAATTAGCCACTTTTTGGAATCTTTCTGTGCTAGAATCAGTTCTTTAAAATCGCCCGTCCTCTGGTCATTCTCAAGCCTTTCTTCCTTGTGCTCTTGCGAACATGGAAATGCAGTGAGACATCTCACTCATATTCTCGTAGAACTGGGCTTATGCAAGTAACCCTAAGTTCTATTTCTAATACTCATTTCGATGTCTCACTTATGGGATATGGCCAATTCCCATATCGCAGACATCAGTGTAGTCCCAACAGCATCACCCCTCAGAGGCACTGAGAACAGTATGCACCAACGAAGATGCAGTGACATCCAGTCGGTAAAACCTCATAGGGAGTGGCCCAACATGCTGCATTGCAAATGTGTCGCAATAAGATGCCTTTGAACTAGAGGTCTACCGATTATGATTTTTCAACGCCGATACCGATACCGATTATTGGAGGACCAAAAAAAGCAGATACCGATTAATCGGCCGATTTTTATATATATTTGTAATAATGACAATTACAACAATACCGAATGAACAATGAACACTTTTATTTTAACTTAATATAATACATCAATAAAATCAATTTAGTCTCAAATAAATAATGAAACATGTTCAATTTGGTTTAAATAATGCAAAAACAAAGTGTTGGAGAAGAAAGTAAAAGTGCAATATGTGCCATGTAAAAAAGCTAATGTTTAAGTTCCTTGCTCAGATCATGAGAACATATGAAAGCTGGTGGTTCCTTTTAACATGAGTCTTCAATATTCCCAGGTAAAAAGTTTTAGGTTGTAGTTATTATAGGACTATTTCTCTCTATACCATTTGTATTTCATATACCTTTGACTATTGGATGTTCTAATAGGTACTTTAGTATTGCCAGCCTAATCTCTGGAGTTGATAGGCTTAAAGTCATAAACATGCTTGAAGCATTGCGAAGAGCTGCTGGCAAACGCAGTAAAGTGCTGTTTGAATGAATGCTTACGAGCCTGCTGCTGCCTACCACCTCTGTCAGACTGCTCTATCAAATCATAGACTTAATTATAATATAATAACACACAGAAATACGAGCCTTAGGTCATTAATATGGTCAAATCTGGAAACTATCATTTCGAAAACAAAACGTTTATTCTTTCAGTGAAATACGTAACCGTTCCTTTTTTTAAATCTAACGGGTGGCATCCATAAGTCTAAATATTGCTGTTACATTGCACAACCTTCAATGTTAAGTCATAATTACGTAAAATTCTGGCAAATTAGTTCGCAACGAGCCAGGCGGCCCAAACTGTTGCATATACCCTGACTCTGCGTGCAATGAACGCAAGAGAAGTGACACAATTTCCCTAGTTTAATATTGCCTGCTAACATGAATTTCTATTAACTAAATATGCAGGTTTAAAAATATATACTTCTGTGTATTGATTTTAAGATAGGCATTGATGTTTATGGTTAGGTACATTCGTGCAACGATTGTGCTTTTTACGCAAATGCACTTTTGTTAAATCATCCCCCGTTTGGCGAAGTTGGCTGTCTTTGTTAGGAAGAAATAGTCTTCACACAGTTCGCAACGAGCCAGGTGGCCCAAACTGCTGCATATACCCAGACTCTGTTGCACAGAACGCAAGAGAAGTGACACAATTTCCCTAGATTAAAAAAAATTAATTAATGTTAGCAGGCAATATTAACTAAATATGCAGGTTTAAAAATATATACTTGTGTATTGATTTTATGAAAGGTGTTGTTGTTTATGGTTAGGTACACATTGGTGCAACAACAGTGCTTTTTTCGCGAATGCGCTTGTTAAATCACCCGTTTGGCGAAGTAGGCTGTGATTCAATGATAAATTAACAGGCACCGCATCGATTATATGCAACGCAGGACAAGCTAGATAAACCAGTAATATCATCAACCATGGGTAGTTAACTAGTGATTATGTTAAGATTGATAGTTTTTTATAAGATACATTTAATGCTAGCTAGCACCTTACCTTGGCTCCTTGCTGCACTCGCATAACATGTAGTCAGCCTGCCACGCAGTCTCCTCGTGGAGTGCAATGTAATCGGTCATGATCGGTGTCCGATTACCGATTGTTATGAAAACTTGAAATCGGCCCTAATTAATCGACCATTCCGATTAATCGGTCGACCTCTACTTTGAACATTGCCCACCTCTGGTGGAATAGGGCCCTCAGTCCCTCCAGGGCTGTAAACCCTTGCTATTATAAGCAAATATAATAGCCTCCACTATCCAATGAGATAGCCGTTGATGAGAGACGTTCCCACACTTGCAGGGCTCTCTGCCCCACCACAGCAAGGCTCATGGCGCGTCTTCTGGAGGCACAGACGTTGAGATTGGCAATGACGCAGATCTCCTCTCATAGGTCCTGTTTGGCTGTACCAGCGGCAAGCCTGATAAGCCAACAGTAGGGACATTATGTTCAACGCTGTACTGAATGTGCGGCAGACACGTAGACCTTCTTGAAGATGGATTCGGAAAAGTGCCGGTCTGTGACGTTGCACTGGGGTTGGTGTGGTTGGCCAACGACTGCTCAACTACCAAGGGATGTCCTGGTCTGGAATTTAGTGGACAAGGGCTTGTCCCAGTTGCGCATGGCTTCCGCCACGCAAGCTGGGACAGCTGGGAGAAGTTTATTTCCCGGGACAATGCAAGAGGGGAGGCTCCTCCCCCCACGGGTGTGTGCCACTCAATATTGAGTCTGGCCGCTGCCAGTCTGCAGACATCGTTAAGCCTGAATTGGTCATCGGGTATCGAAGGCCAGTCATGTCCTCGCCATCGAACTCGTTGGTGATGAGGTCCCCTTCTCCTTCCTCCACTGTAGAGTAATCGAACAACGGTTGGAGGTCCTCGGGTAAGCCTCCTCCACCTCAGCCCAGGAGGGTTGAAGTTGCGGGGTAGCCTCCTCACCCGCAGGCTGTGAGGACGATGGGGCCCGTGAAGGGTTTGATCTATGCAGTCTTGGCTTAAGGGCGGGCTTATGAAAGTCCCTACAGTGCACGCAGGACTCGGGGTTACCGAGTGATGCTTCAGCATGCTCTGCACCTAGGCAGATGATTTTTTTATTTTTTATTTCACCTTTATTTAACCAGGTAGGCTAGTTGAGAACAAGTTCTCATTTGCAACTGCGACCTGGCCAAGATAAAGCATAGCAGTGTGAACAGACAACACAGAGTTACACATGGAGTAAACAATAAACAAGTCAATAACATGGTAGAAAAAAAGAGAATCTATATACAATGTGTGCAAAAGGCATGAGGTAGGCAATAAATCGAATAATTACAATTTAGCAGATTAACACTGGAGTGATAAATCATCAGATGATCATGTGCAAGAAGAGATATTGGTACTGGTGTGCAAAAGAGCAGAAAAGTAAATAAATAAAAGCAGTATGGGGGGTGAGGTAGGTAAATTGGGTGGGTAGTTTACAGATGGACTATGTACAGCTGCAGCGATCGGTTAGCTGCTCGGATAGCAGATTTTTAAAGTTGTTGAGGGAGATAAAAGTCTCCAACTTCAGAGATTTTTGCAATTCGTTCCAGTCGCAGGCAGCAGAGAACTGGAAGGAAAGGCGTCCAAATGAGGTTTTAGCTTTAGGGATGATCAGTGAGATACACCTGCTGGAGCGCGTGCTGCGGGTGGGTGTAGCCATCGTGACCAGTGAACTGAGATAAGGCGGCACTTTACCTAGCATAGCCTTGTAGATGACCTGGAGCCAGTGGGTCTGACGACGAACATGTAGCGAGGGCCAGCCGACTAGGGCATACAGGTCGCAGTGGTGGGTCGTATAAGGTGCTTTAGTAACAAAACGAATGGCACTGTGATAAACTGCATCCAGTTTGCTGAGTAGAGTGTTGGAAGCTATTTTGTAGATGACATCGCCGAAGTCGAGGATCGGCAGGATAGTCAGTTTTACTAGGGTAAGTTTGGCGGCGTGAGTGAAGGAGGCTTTGTTGCGGAATAGAAAGCCGATTCTTGATTTGATTTTGGATTGGAGATGTTTGATATGAGTCTGGAAGGAGAGTTTGCAGTCTAGCCAGACACCTAGGTACTTATAGATGTCCACATATTCTAGGTCGGAACCGTCCAGGGTGGTGATGCTAGTCGGGCGTGCGGGTGCAGGCAGCGAACGGTTGAAAAGCATGCATTTGGTTTTACTAGCGTTTAAGAGCAGTTGGAGGCCACGGAAGGAGTGTTGTATGGCATTGAAGCTCGTTTGGAGGTTAGATAGCACAGTGTCCAAGGAAGGGCCGGAAGTATATAGAATGGTGTCGTCTGCGTAGAGGTGGATCAGGGAATCGCCCGCAGCAAGAGCAACATCATTGATGTATACAGAGAAAAGAGTCGGCCCGAGAATTGAACCCTGTGGTACCCCCATAGAGACTGCCAGAGGACCGGACAACATGCCCTCCGATTTGACACACTGAACTCTGTCTGCAAAGTAGTTGGTGAACCAGGCAAGGCAGTCATTAGAAAAACCGAGGCTACTGAGTCTGCCGATAAGAATATGGTGATTGACAGAGTCGAAAGCCTTGGCCAGGTCGATGAAGACGGCTGCACAGTAATGTCTTTTATCGATGGCGGTTATGATGTCGTTTAGTACCTTGAGCGTGGCTGAGGTGCATCCGTGACCGGCTCGGAAACCGGATTGCACAGCGGAGAAGGTACGGTGGGATTCGAGATGGTCAGTGATCTGTTTGTTGACTTGGCTTTCGAAGACCTTAGATAGGCAGGGCAGGATGGATATAGGTCTGTAACAGTTTGGGTCCAGGGTGTCTCCCCCTTTGAAGAGGGGGATGACCGCGGCAGCTTTCCAATCCTTGGGGATCCCAGATGATACGAAGGAGAGGTTGAACAGGCTGGTAATAGGGGGTGCGACAATGGCGGCGGACAGTTTCAGAAATAGGGGGTCCAGATTGTCAAGCCCAGCTGATTTGTATGGGTCCAGGTTTTCCAGCTCTTTCAGAACATCTGCTATCTGGATTTGGGTAAAGGAGAAGCTGGGGAGGCTTGGGCGAGTAGCAGCGGGGGGGGCGGGGCTGTTGGCCAAGGTTGGAGTCGCCAGGAAGAAGGCATGGCCAGCCATTGAGAAATGCTTGTTGAAGTCTTCGATTATCACGGATTTATCGGTGGTGACCGTGTTACCTAGCCTCAGTGCAGTGGGCAGCTGGGAGGAGGTGCTCTTGTTCTCCATGGACTTTACAGTATCCCAGAACTTTTTGGAGTTAGAGCTACAGGATGCGAATTTCTGCTTGAAAAAGCTGGCCTTTGCTTTCCTGACTGACTGCGTGTATTGGTTCCTGACTTCCCTGAACAGTTGCATATCGCGGGGGCTCTTCGATGCTATTGCAGTTCGCCACAGGATGTTTTTGTGCTGGTCGAGGGCAGTCAGGTCTGGAGTGAACCAAGGGCTATATCTGTTCTTGGTTCTGCATTTTTTGAACGGAGCATGCTTGTCTAATATGGTGAGGAAGTAACATTTAAAGAATGACCAGGCATCCTCAACTGACGGGATGAGGTCAATATCCTTCCAGGGTACCCGGGCCAGGTCGATTAGAAAGGCCTGCTCGCAGAAGTGTTTTAGGGAGCGTTTGACAGTGATGAGGGGTGGTCGTTTGACCGCAGACCCGTGGCGGATACAGGCAATGAGGCAGTGATCGCTGAGATCTTGATTGAAGACAGCAGAGGTGTATTTGGAGGGCAGGTTGGTCAGGATAATGTCTATTAGGGTGCCCATGTTTACGGATTTAGGGTTGTACCTGGTGGGTTCCTTGATGATTTGTGTGAGATTGAGGGCATCAAGCTTGGATTGTAGGACTGCCGGGGTGTTAAGCATATCCCAGTTTAGGTCACCTAACAGAACAAACTCTGAAGCTAGATGGGGAGCGATCAATTCACAGATGGTGTCCAGGGCACAGCTGGGAGCTGAGGGGGGTCGGTAGCAGGCGGCAACAGTGAGAGACTTATTTCTGGAGAGATTAATTTTTAAAATTAGAAGTTCGAACTGTTTGGGCATAGACCTGGAAAGTATGACAGAACTTTGCAGGCTATCTCTGCAGTAGATTGCAACTCCTCCCCCTTTGGCAGTTCTATCTTGACGGAAAGTGTTATAGTTGGGTATGGAAATCTCAGAATTTTTGGTGGCCTTCCTAAGCCAGGATTCGGACACGGCAAGGACATCAGGATTGGCAGAGTGTGCTAAAGCGGTGAGTAAGGCAAACTTAGGGAGGAGGCTTCTGATGTTGACATGCATGAGGCCAAGGCTTTTTCGATCGCAGAAGTCAACAAATGAGGGTGACTGGGGACATGCAGGGCCTGGGTTTACCTCCACATCACCCGAGGAACAGAGGAGTAGTAGGATGAGGGTGCGGCTAAAGGCTATCAAAACTGGTCGCCTAGAGCGTTGGGGACAAAGAATAAAAGGAGCAGATTTATGGGCGTGGTAGAATAGATTCTGGGCATAATGTGCAGACAGGGGTATGGAGGGGCGCGGGTACAGCGGAGGCAAGCCCAGGCACTGGGTGATGATAAGAGAGGTTGTATCTCTGGACATGCTGGTCTCAATGGGTGAGGTCACCGCATGTGTGGGGGGTGGGACAAAGGGGGTATCAGAGGTACGGAGAGTGGAACTACAGGGTCCATTGCAAACCAAAACAATGACAATGAAAACTAGCCTGAACAACAGTATGCAAGGCATATTGATATTTGAGAGAGACATACAATAAGGCATAAAGTGATTGCAGGTCTTGATTGGGAGAGCTAGCTAAAACAACAGGTAAGATAACAGCAGCAATAACAGGGTGCTAGTCTGACACAGCAACAACAGGTAAAAAATGGCGATGACTAGGCAGAGAGGGTCGGATTAACTACACACAGATCCTGAGTTAAAGCACAGAGCCGACAGATAAGACACAAATAAACAGAATGGAGTACCGTGAATTAATGGACAGTCAAGCATGCATCAGCTATGTAGCCAAGTGATCATAGTGTCCAGGGGGCAGCCGTAGATGGAGCAGAGGAGGCCTCCACTAAGCTAGCACGCGGCGTGTAAAGTTAGTAGCCCGGGGGGTGGTCTGCTCAGACGGAGGGGGTCTGCTCAGACGTGGTTGTGTCGACAGAGAATCCAAGCCAGATGGCGATGGCGAAAGAGAGGTTGTGAATTGTCGAATAGTGTTTGCTAACTGGTGCTAGCTTCGTGGCAGTGGCAGTGGCACTAGCTCTTCAGCTAGCCGGCAGATGGGCCTAGCTCGAGGCTAGCTCAAGGCTAACTGGTGCTTGCTTCGGGACAGAGGTGTTAGCCAGTAGTAGCCACTCGGTTGCAGCTAGCTAGCTGTGATGATACGGTGTAATTGTCCAGAGCTTGCGTCAGGAATCCGGTGATGTGGTAGAGAAAAAGCAGTCCTATATGCTCTGGGTTGATATCGCGCTTGCAGCTAGCCGGCAGATGGGCCTAGCTCGAGGCTAGCTCAAGGCTAACTGGTGCTTGCTTCGGGACAGAGGTGTTAGCCAGTAGTAGCCACTCGGTTGCAGCTAGCTAGCTGTGATGATACGGTGTAATTGTCCAGAGCTTGCGTCAGGAATCCGGTGATGTGGTAGAGAAAAAGCAGTCCTATATGCTCTGGGTTGATATCGCGCTGCAGCTAGCCGGCAGATGGGCCTAGCTCGAGGCTAGCTCAAGGCTAACTGGTGCTTGCTTCGGGACAGAGGTGTTAGCCAGTAGTAGCCACTCGGTTGCAGCTAGCTAGCTGTGATAATACGGTGTAATTGTCCAGAGCTTGCGTCAGGAATCCGGTGATGTGGTAGAGAAAAAGCAGTCCTATATGCTCTGGGTTGATATCGCGCTTGCAGACTGGCAGGTATCGGCCCGGTATTGAAGCTGGCTGTGTCCGAGTTAAGGGCGAAGACCGCAGCAGTGGCTAACTGACTACTAGCTAGTAGCTAGTTATCTGGCTAGCTTCTGATTGGGGTTACGGTTCAAAAGTATATAAAAAATAGCAGGTCCGTACCACATTGGGTGAGGCGGAATGTAGGAATGTATATTCAGTTCCTAGATGGAAAGTGAAATTAAAATAAATACGAAATGTATACGAAAAATACGAAAACTATTTACACGGGACAAGACAGGACAAAGACACATCCGACTACTACGCCATTCTTGGATTGTTCTCATTCGAAGAATGATCTTCGAATAAATGTAAGATATCAGACGAACAGCTCACCGTACGTAGACTAGCTGTTGAACTGGAGCGTTAAACTATGATCAGGCAAGGATACACAAAGAGTGTGTGTCCTTGCCTGATAGCATAGCCCCACACGGATACAAGTGTGACAGTAGTGGGGCAAGAGTCCTGCTCGGTTCTAACTGTGCAGGCGTAGAAGGCTCCATGGCTCAGAGAAAATAGTTTTCCTCGAGCAAAGTGTAAACTAGCCTTTCGGCTAACAGCCTAACTAGTTAGCACAATGCTAGCTGGAGAAAGTGTGTGCGTTCTTTGTGTCTCGACAAACAAAGTGTGTCTCTCGACCGTCGAGCTGTAAATCTAGGGTGGTCAGTTGGCATGGGCATGGGTGAACGTGGGTTGATCTGGCCTTGCAACAAGCGCTAGTCCTTTGAGTGTGGTTTGCTAGCGTTCCAGCTAGCTAGCCAAGTTAGCTAAAGCCTTGCGGCGTGGGCTAACCAAGTCTCGATAGCTAGCTGTGTAACGCTAGCTTCCAAATAAATTATACTCTGAGCAAAACTTTCCTTTTGGTCAGTACTCAACACTATTGACAGGAGCTGAGGTCCTACGTTTGGCAGCGTTAACCTCACGGTTTGCCTGAGAACAATTAGGCGAGTGGTACCTTATAAATAGGGGAGGGGCTCATCTCATTTGCCACTCAACCTGTCTGTCTCCAACAGACGTTGTGTGATTGGTTTTTCAAGTTAGTGATCCGCTAGAGAGAATCCCAGAAGTGAGACATTGAAACGAGTATTAGAAATATAACCAACATTTTCTCTATTCTTTTGTCAGTAGAGTAATGATGATGCATCTTGCTGTTTCCTCCATTGATCTCTCTCTCTATACCTGTCTCTGGCTGTCCTCCAGTTCTGTTCCATGGGGTCCCAAAAGGCTCCTGGACCCGCCAGGCTGTTTGTGTGAGTGTATGTCACAGTGATTTATTGAACGACTGGATCGAATAATTGTCCATAGACCAGAGAGGCATCTGGTCACCTCGGCAACACAGATGTTGATCTGTGATCTCAGTCTGATCACATTTGTCATCATGATACAGCTCTCTGTTAGTTGGTCGATTGATTAGTCAGGCCTTATGAGTACCACCTGCGTTTTAGGGTTGATATGCAACACAGAAATTTGCTAGGTGGGAGAAACAAAATGGTGGAATATTATGTTCATTCACAGCAGCTGTTGTGTTGTGGGCTACTACTGTAATGTAATACCAATGTTTTCAGTTTTACAAAGATAAGTACATGAAGTAAGCAAATTTAACAAAATATGCACTCCAACCAGTTTTCTTTTACAATTAGGTTTTAATCGAATAATTTAATTGACTTTGTATTATGCATTAAAATAAAAGCCCAGGGCACGTTTCTTCACCTGAGCCATAGGAAGACTTCTACAGAGGTCAAAGGTTTTCCAATCATCCCTTTAAGAGAAATACCTGTTTAATCATAAGCTTCTGTGCTGAAATGAAACAAAATCAAATCATTGATAACCTGAGGCAATAAATCAATTTTTGCCTATTTCTTTGTGATTTCTTCAGATTTTCTTCTGGTACTAAAATATTCGATAAATATGGATGACTTTGTTCTAATGTATCTCAATGAAATACTGTCATTTAAAAATAACTTATTTTTTAAAACAGATGTGTTGATTTGTGTGTATTTAGCTGTTACCTAATATAGTTTATTGATGCTGTGTACAGCTAGTGCATTCTCTGTTTTCATGGAGTCAGGTTGGGTAATACTAAAACTTAATAGAATCCCTCAGATAAAAAAGAAAAAGGCATGATGGAATTTTGCATTCCGATGATGCAGCATAGAAGCTGATGATGCTTTACCATGGATACCACCGAAACATAATAAGTAGGTACAAAGGTGTCACACATTAGGATACCAGAGCCTTCCCAGAAGGCAATGAGCATAAAGTCTAGGATTGGGACAAAAAGGCTTCATTCATCTCCCCCAAAAATCTCTCTTAGCCTAAAATTTCTAAAAAGCAACACATTATGTATAATTATTTAGGGGAAAGGATACCCCTGGGATAAAAGGAACACTAGGAAAATATCAGTCATTGTAGCCAGCTGAATGACCATCATGGTGTTTCTTCTTGTGCTAGTCTTACAGTACTATACCTCCTACTTCCTCCTTTCTTAGATACAAGGGCAGTTATTTTGGTGTAAGAGGAAAAGTAGTATTTTAGGGGACATGAACTGCACATTTCAATGAGGATTTCAATGATTTCATGACACAGCATAATATATTGTGTGCTATTTAGTAGAGCAGTGCATTATGGGTAGGCATAAATTCAAGGTATACATTTCATATGCTACGATTCATGCCAAAGATTAAAATGAGTCTGTCATGCACCTTAGTTTTCTTTCTTTACCTAGATACTGATCAATTACAAACTACTCAGTATATGTAACTAAGACAAAAACTAATCTGTAGATACTAAAATATGACATTTATTTGGTTTGAATTTAGAATTTTTTGCTTGATTTTGTGCTTGAAGTTGAACCTAGATTATTAACATTCAAGACACATTTACCCTTCCTATTTATGACTCCTTTTGTTACTTCCATTCCAATTTGCATTTTAAACTGAGTTTTGGTACCTTTAGGCTTCCATATCATAGCAACACACGGTACAAATAATTGTTGTTATTGTACTCATTCTTAACATAATGTGTATAATGTTGTTCCAAACCCAACTTAACTCAGCTGCTCAGCTACTTCTTGAGTTATTGAACTTTGAAGAGCACTCCAGTAAATGAAGGATGTCTATACATGATGTTTTGGTGAAAGCTCTCCTCGAAACTCCAAACATCACTGTCAGAGAGATGAGTGTGGCGCCAATTATATAACAGGTGCACCGCGAGAGAATAGAGTCACTAGACTAGCCAAGCGGGTTCCACAAATAGACTCATGATAGCCAAATTTAGCTCTGTGCCCTTCACCATTTATGTTTGGTACATAACATGGAGGTACATTTCAGTATTATTGCTTTTCATATTGTCTGTCCACCTGATCATGTAAGCCTATTGCTTCTTAGATGTAATTGAATCAAATCAACTAAGGACTTTTTTCAACATGTCACAGATAGTTTCTCGTGCTTTATAGGGGTTAATAGCTTGCCCTTAAAGTATGTTTCTAAAAGCATGGGATTAATCATTTTACAAATTTTAACCCTGCCCCACATGCATACCCTGTGTAGACCATTAGGAAAATATTGATGACAGTTTTCGAGCAAAGCAAAACTTGAAGGAATAATACACTATATTTGAAACTATATTTAGTATTTTTTTCATTAGTCCATTGTTGATATAGTCCGAAAATGTCAGCAATCAAGTTTTCAAGATGTCGGACTTTCAAAAAGCAAATTGTCACTTACACCATCATCATGAGTGGATTATTCCTTTAACACACATCAATTTACCTGGTAAAGTACCATTCTTTCTGCATACTATTTGAACTTTTCTATCAAAAGGGATTTGATAGCATACGATAACTGCTCTTTACTTATAAAGATATTAGAGGGGAAACACTTATTACATGTGAAGGCCCTCAATCCTCATTGAGTTCAGACACACATTCATCAAACCCGTTCTCTTTGTAGAATTATGCAATGGTGATTGGACGACATCACAACATCTTCTACGGAAATCCATTCAGTTTCTGTCCCTTGATATCATTAATGATGTGCATAGATTCGTTTTAAAGAGAATAAAAAGAGAAAAAAAAGAAATGTCATGATATTTCCCCTATAGTTGTTTCAAACTTCGTTGAGGTCAGATTAATCCTGTGTTATTTTAATGTTTTAAGCAAGGCGTTATCAAAATGATCAATTCAATTTATTTTCTTTTTAGAGAATTTTGAGATGTTCCCCCCTGCCCATTCTAAATTAATTTACTGCATTACTATTGGGCCTACTCCTAAATTCAGCTAATAGTGCAAATTATATGTATTCCTCTCAACTGGTTCAAATTAAGTCCAAGTTGTGAAACTACATTGTGCTTCAATGGCTTATGGATGGTTAAATGATTTAGCATGGTTCATTGCTTCTGAATGCTGCAGTACACTTTTACAGGAATTTTCAAAGTGCCATCGAACTCCGTTACAGCGATTGTGAATTCCAGCAATGTGGGAAGCTTATGGGAAGCTTTAAACTGTAACACTATCATTTGTGCCCAACAGTGAGTTGAAATAGCAAAAATATTTTTTTAAATATGTTTTCGAAAAAAGGTACTCCACACAAAACAACTTATCTAAGCAATAATATTAACACCTAGTATCTGATTATTAGGTCTTGTCATTATACCTGTTCGATGCATCATTGAAACTCAAATGACATTATGAAAAAATATTCAAGTTTCCATGAAGGAATTAAGGTCCTTCACTGGCCTTTTCCTTTTGTTGACGACATTCTCTACCACAGTTTTGCGAGCTGCGTACTCTTGCTTTCACCTATTCCTTCCCAACAGTATCCCTCTTTCCCTTTCACTGTCACCTTATTTTCTTTCCAACCTATTACAGTAGTCAGCTTTTCCTATGGCACTTTGCATTGTTCTGCATTTTTACCCTTGGAAGGAAAGAAAACGTATCAAAAGTTGACCCCAGGTAGGTACAAGGGCAGGGGTCATATCTCTGACTCCCTGCGGTACGACCTTTGGTCCAGTCCCCTAGTGGTCTGTAGCCTCTCGAACTCGTGTCGACTGGTCCGGTCCGGACTGTTCAGGTTGGCCAGCACTCTGACACCACCGCCCACGCCCACGCCCACGCCCACCACATCCTCTTCCTCGTCCTCGTCCCGGCTGAGGAAGGCCAGCTCGTTCTCATAACAGAAGGAGTTGGAGGTGGGCACCAGGAATTTGTTTTCCACCATGTCCTTGGCACTGTAGCGCGGGGTGGACGGTACCTCGTAGGTCTTGTGAAAGTGAGAGTAATCCACCTTGTACAGGTTCTTCTCCTCGAAGAGCACCGGCTCGAACCGGTGCCCCCACAGCACCTCCGTGGCCAGGTAGGAGCTGCGCGCCTGTGTGGTCATGGCAGTCGCCTCGACCATTCCCTCCAGTATGACCACGATCTCAAAGTCTGCCGTCTCCAGGTCATTTTTACCAATCCCATAGAGTGGACTATCCTCATCAATCTCATGGATAATCGTAATGGGCGACACCAAGAAAATCCTGTCCAGGCCTTTGTCAAAGCCCACATTGATGTCTATTTGGTCCAAGGGGATGTACTCCCCTTCGTCAGTGATCCGGGGTTTGATGAGCTGAGCTCTGACGTGAGCCTCTACAATGTGACTCTTCCTCAGGTTCCCCACCCTCCACATGAGGCACAGCTTGCTGTCGCGCATGGCGATCACTGCGTTGTGGCTGAACAGCAGCGTCTGTGCCCGCTTCTTGGGCCGTGCCATCTTGGCCATGATGGCACCAATCATGAAGCAGTCGATGATGCAGCCCACGATGGACTGGAAGACCACCATGAAGACTGCGACGGGACACTCCTCCGTCACGCAGCGGTAGCCGTAGCCGATGGTCGACTGGGTTTCGATGGAGAACAGGAAGGCGGCCACGAAGCCGTTGACTTGCAGAACGCAGGGCGTGAAGTTGTCGTCTCCGGCCGGATTGTCAAGGTCGCCGTGGAGTAACGCTATGACCCAGAAGGCCAGGCCAAAGGCCAGCCAAGACAGCACGAACACCAGCGTGAACAGCACCAGCATGTAGCGCCAACGGATGTCCACGCACGTGGTGAACATATCGGCCATGTAGCGCGACGACTTGTCCTCCATGTTGGCGAACTGCACATTGCATTGGCCATTCTTCTTGACGAAGCGGTTGCGGACCTTGCGGCGTGTGTGGATTTTGCCGTTGCCAAAGCCATTCATTCCACCACTGCTGCCGCCGTGCATGTTGGTGAGCCGCAGCGCCTCCTCCTCGGATGACACAATGCTGTAACGGTTGAGCCGCCCCACACTCATGCTGGCCACGTAGGCCCGGGCTGCAGGGTCGGGAGTAGGTGGGAGGTCCCGGATGTGCCAATGTGTGATCACTCAGAGGTCCTTCCCAGTGGTGTCAATGCCAGAGCCCCATCTCAGCCGGTCATAGCCAGGGAGAAGGTGTGCTGTGTGGGTTGTTGTACTCTCGGCCGACCACTCCCTGAGGAGAGAAGAGAGGGATACGGACGTCAGTACTTTGTCATATTACAGCATATCAGTATCAAAGTACTTCACCATTTAAGACTCTGGGGAACTGCACTACAAATACATTTATTTGGTGTAATTCATGCACACATAATCCATTATGCCACTGGACTTTCATAAGTAGTCGTCAGGCTATTGCAACATGCCACAACCACATTTCACATAATCTATTGACACCAATACCTTACATGATGTGGTCACCATACCGTATAAGATTCCTTAAATGTTTTGTACATTATGGTGTTATTATTATGGCCTTAGTGCTATTACCTTGACTCTTGACAAAACGCTAGATTCTTATCATGAATTCGTTTTCAATATGAATGGCAAAAGACAAAAGACACCCTGTCCCCCACCCCATCCCTTTACCTCCTGCTTCCGAAGCCTGATCACGACTCACACATTCATTCCAAATGGCCCTTTTCAGAAGTATTTTTGTTGATTGCCGTGCAAAGTGGAGAGGAGCTAGCTAGATCCAGACACTTCTATCACAAGACGTTTCCTGTGCTTTTATCGGCCACTTGCTTAGAACCGATGAGATGCTACCAGACATCATTCACAATTTCTTTGCAGCCTTCTGTACACTATAGTACACACGGTCAGCAGAATGATCAGATTTCAGCTACATCAACACTAGGACGTAGTGGAAAGTTCAACATGGTAAAGCTTCCTATCTCAGCGGTGTGTTAATTTATGTACTGAGCCGTTCTGGCTGTCGTGTCGGCATTGCACTCAATTTGATCATGTCTTTTCTTTTTTTTTTGCCTGTGTGTGTGTGCATGCATGTGTTTAATTCAGGACTCCCAGGGGACTCCTGTGCGTGCCACAGTTTTCATGGGTGCGCCATCACAGATGTTAAGCACAGGGACAGAGGGAGAGGGAGAGACACACTTGGTCTAAAAATGAAAATGTTCTGTCACTACTTAGCCAGGTTTCAAGCTCTATTTACTTGACCTGATTCAGTATAATTTGCAGTATTATTAATCACGCAACGAGGATGGTGTAAGATTTACAGCATTTTACCACCGCCTCCTATATTTCTAAGCAATAACGCCCGGGGGGGTGTGTCTAATTACTTTGGTAACCAGTTTATAATAGCAATATGGCAACTTGGGTGTTTGTGATATATGGCCAATATACCACGGCTAAGGGCTGATCTTAGGCATGACGCAATGTGAAGTGCTTGGACATAGCCCTTAGCCGTGGTATATTGGCCATATATCACAAACACCCAAGGTGCCTTATTGCTATTATAAACTGGTTACCAAAGTAATTAGAGCAGTAAAAATAAATGTTTTGTCATATCCGTGGTATACGGTCTGATATACCACGACTGTCAGCCAATCAGCATTCAGTGCTAGAACCACCCAGTTTATAAATACGTATACTGCATTTCTCCACCCTCTGCTTGTGTGCATGTTCAATACTAGACGGAAACCTTTCTCATGGTTAAGGGATCAATCATTCACATTTAAAACATATTTGTATAGAATTAAAATAAACATGTACATACTAAAGAATAACATATTTACTCACGCACACACACAGAAACACACACACTGTATATAACCTTTTTTTTGCGCCACACACACCGTACAACACACTAGCCTTAGGTTTACAAACACCTTTGCCAATCTGTAATGATTTATCCATCTCTGTATAGATATTGTCTACTAATTTACTAGACCTCGGCTACGAAGGGCCACAGATGTGACCCGGGCCACAGACGTCACCTGGTCCACATCATGTCCAGTCTCCAGGGTAACCAGCAGAGCAGGGTAAAAGTGTCTATAGGCCCCCAGTAGCCAGCCACAGGTCCCTCTGGATCCCCAGCTTTTATCGCCTGGCTACGTCCCTGTCTCATCCCTATACCCCGGATCAACACTCTGAAGGCTTGACGGTGTACAACCGTCCACTGACGTGCACTACTAAATCCCTCCGGTCCTTCCCTCTCTCTACCACAGCCTCTCAGTCTCACTCCATTCACCATGAACACACAGTAGTTGGATGTACTCTACAGCCAGGTCTAACAGAGTTGCTATGTCAGTTGCTGTAATATATTATGACAGCTATGTCTGCTTTTGTGCCCTCTTCCAAAGGATTTGATTATCCCTTGATAATGTCTCACCACTACTGTTACTGCACACATACAATATATCATTTGAACCAATACATATTTTTTCTTAATCACTAATATCGCAAAACATAGTTTGCAATGTACAGAGTCTACGGAAGGTTTCAGCATTTCACTATGTTTGTATTCCATGTCATCCATCTTCGAGCTTGCCCCCCATCCCCTTATGGCCGACAACGGTCCTCATGTCATACTGTCTGTAGTAGTATATCAGGCAACGCATGAATTGATTAAATGAAAGTAAAACCCCCTGTGTGTGTGTCAAGTCATTAGTTATGTGCCTCCAGGTCTATGCTGGAGAAAGTCTTTAGCAGCATGCTGCATTAATGGATTTGCAGGCAATGGAATTTGATTTAGAAGTCACAATGCGGAGAATGTATGCTTTGTTAGAATGCCGAAGTTGTTTGGATTCGACAGTAGGTGGTTTTGGTGAAATCTTTATAGCACAGCTGAATCTAGATTAGTCATGTACAGTATAGAGCTTCACCAATCCTCTTATCGTACTTTATATCTGGTTATGTTATAAACGCAACATAAGTAGACCGCTACACCTATAACTCTGCCTTTAATTCTATTTGCTTTATGTGTTATATAGATTTTATTGAGATATAGAAATTTGGCAAAATGTAGTCGTTACATTTATGTTCCAGCGAACACATACAGCATACCTCCGTGTGTGTGTGTGTGTGTGTGAAAAGACAGATTTGCAGAGTCGATGCCAAGAATACCACGGCACGTGAGGGAAATCATACCTTGTGTGGCAAACTTTTGCTACATTTCTACATTGTCATTCCTTTCACTTTCAAATAACCTGACTTTATGGTGACTTTGTTATGTCTGAAATAACAACCAAAGTATAACTCATGAGTGTGTCTTTGTAGAAAGTACAATGTGGTTATTACTCACATAGAATTCAGTCCAGTTGCACTGAACACACAGGATCACACACAGGATCACACATAGGATCTCACACAGGATCACACACAGGATCACACACAGGATCACACACAGGATCACACATAGGATCACACACAGGATCACACACAGGATCACACATAGGATCACACACAGGATCACACATAGGATCACACACAGGATCACACACAGGATCACACATAGCATCACACACAGGATCACACATAGGATCACACACAGGATCACACACAGGATCACACATAGGATCCCACACAGGATCCCACACAGGATCACACACAGGATCACACATAGGATCACACACAGGATCACACACAAGTGAACAAAGCATGGAGGTGATTTGAGTGTGCAGGTAAGGTGAAATGCTTTTGAATGATCCTGATGGGGTTCGATTATGTTTTTAAAAATTACGAAGGATGGGGGGTGGAACACGAGGCCGGGAGGAAAAGGAGGTACTCCATCTCAAGGAAAGCAGGAAATTGAACACGGCGACCGTGATCGCAGCCAGCACCCTTTGTCCATTGTTCAGGAAGAGCTCAGGATCAGGTGTCATCGTATTTTCCTATGGCTCACCTCATCACTCGTGTAGTCTCAAGTGACCTACATATTTTCCTATAGAGTAGCTCACCACTTAACCGCAGGGGACACAATTTGGGAGCACACCTTCGTAGTACAGTATTGTACATCTGCCGTGGCCAGTTACATGGGCAGTTTGTTACTACATTGTATGCATTCGACAATATAATAATGACCACAGAAATAGAATGACTATTGTTCATTCTATTTCTATCATAGTGAACTTCATTCAAGACATGGCAAGGGAAAGGCAAACTCTGATAGTCAGCCATTTTCTATAACATTATATGTCTCTCCTGATAAAAGACAGACTGATAAGTCACACTCTAGCGGCTAGGACAATATTTTGTGTTTGAAATTCCGTCTGAAGTTACTGTTCAGCTGAAACCAAAAGAGATACGTGTGTGTTTGTGTGCGCGTGCATGTGTGTACGTGTGTATTTGTGCTTATGCAGGGTGTATCATAATCATTTATTGCTTTATTGCAAATCCGTGATTTAACGATCATCCTATCGTCACGTCTATGTGTTACTGGACAAGACAATCTGCCTGAATATCTCCCGTGGTCAGTTTTTTCATCCACCTGTATTCTTTTGATCAATTAAGTGATTACAGGCCAATCCCACTAGGGGGCATCCCAAAGGCTAGGCTTTACAAAGGTCTATGGCTAGGAAACCGCATGCTGTTTATGTTGTTAATTTACCTCTTAGCTTATGACACCAAGCAAGTGAACATTAGAAGTTTATTTACAAAATGCTATATCACATTTGTGTTTTTTCATCAGAAAATATTTTTAATTCATAGATTTTAGATGTGAATGAAAATGTTTTTTTTTGTGGCCAAACGGTATATATCCATTTTTTTTATATATCCATTCGTATCCTGTATATTTGACTGTGGTGTGTAGTTGTCTCACCTAGCTATCTTTAGATTAATGCACTTACTGTAAGTCTCTCTGGATAAGAGCATCTGCTTCATGACTAAAATGTAAAATGTAAATGTTTTATACAGATCTCATATTACTGTATTTACTTATTATTATTTTAATATTGATGTCACAAATGTATCATTTGCAGTTCTTTATAATTTTTTTTGGGTTATTTGTTACATTTGACTGTGTAAAACCTAGCAGTACTATGTATTTCTCTGAGAGTTGGGCAGCAGGTAGCCTAGTGGTTAGAGCATTGGAATAGTAACTGAAAGGTTGCGAGATCAAATCCCCGAGCTGACAAGGTAAAAGTCTGTCGTTCTGCCCCTGAACAACACAGTTAACCCACTGTTCCTAGGCCGTCATTGAAAACAAGAATTTGTTCTTAACTGACTTGCCTAGTAAAATACAAAAAAATGAAGGGAGGGCATTTAGCAAAATATGGCATTTAGCAAAAAAACATTGTTATTTGTCTCTCTGAAATGAAACCATCAAGTGATGCGTTTTAAATAAATACATGTCTGTCATTAAATAACCCCAGGCCATTTATTAGATCGTGAAAAAACACACCAATCTCTTTCATAATGTCTATAAACAATAAAATCTACTTTACCAACATATAGTGTTTTGGAATGAAATCGCCAGTTTAATAAATGTAGTAAGTAGTACATGTTTCACACTTTAGTATGTGATTCGATGTTCTAGTTACTGCGAAAACCACTGAGTACTTTTTAAAATATAAAATATGAACCTTATTATACATAAACTCTAATATAGATGTACATTTGTATTGCACATAGTGCAACATGCTGCATAGGCCAGGAGTAGCTTACGTGATATAATAAAACTTAAATGTCTTGAATTTTTTATTCTATTTCCATATCTGAACACATATTCAAATCTAAAATCAAGTATGTATAATGAATGGATTCATCCAAGAGAATCTAATGGCATCAGTTATGTACGTAATATGAAGCTAAGGTTTGTGGTGTGCTATTGAGATGACAGGCAGGCAGGATCTGACCATTGATCTATCTGGGAAACACAGAGCACTACCGTACATCAACTTGAATACTCTTGGTATTTTTTAAATAAAATGTTAACTCTTTGGTTATGTCTTGAGTACAGTGCAGCTGACAGCTGTCTGCTGGACAAAGCTCCATACATGATCAAGTTGAATAGTCAAGTTAGTGCGCATCATGCCAAAAACTCCTGTCACGAATGCAACTAGTGGTCTATAATCATTGTATATGATCTCCTTAATGGATTTAACCTCAGAGAAATATGTGTTGATTTGGTACTCAGACATTCGTTTATAATTCTGAGGGTAGAACGTGTCCATAACGTGTGGATTGAAATGTATTTTTAGATGTAGCACTGTCTGGAACCGGTGTAAGCTAAGCATCATACAGTCATCTCATACCAGCCGTAGATGTGAAGTGATACTGTAGGTGTCAGGAGGATCATATACACCATCCATATACTGGGCTGTTAATGAGGAACACTTCACTATATACTTCAAAACACTATCTATCCATTTTCAGAAATGTTGGTAAATTAGCTTTTATTGCTTAAAGAAATCATAAGAAAAGAGATTGGTGTGTTTTTTTCATGATCTAATTGTGGCATGGGGTTGTTCAATGACATGTGTTTGATTCAAATCTATCACTTGATGGTTTCATTTCAGAGAAACAAATGATCATGTTTTTTGCTAAACGCCTCACTCTCAGAAATAAGTAGTATTGCGAGGTTTTACACAGTCAAATGCAACAAAAAACTACATTTTTAATAAAGAACTGTACAAATGATACATTTGTGACATCAATATATATATCTTTGTAAACTTTTTTTTCAATACAGTAATATGAGATCTGTATGTAAAACATTTAGCAGATGCTCTTATCCAGAGCGACTTACAGTAAGTGCATTCATCATAAGATAGCTAGGTGAGAAAAACACGTATCACGGTCAAATATACAGGATACAAACGTTCCATTCCAGCTAAACAACGGATATATAGCATTTTGCACCAAAAAAATACATTTTCATACACATCTAAAATCTATGAATACAAAATCTGAGAACAGTAATATTTTACACACACATGAAAGTTCCCATAAGTAATCATTTCTGATGAGAAAACACACAAAAAATGGGTGGATAGAGCGTTTTGGAAATTAACTTTTCATATCGACAAGAAGATCTGCCTTCTCTTTTACACAGTAACATACCTGTGCTATATGAATTTAGATTGGACAAGACAAAGGACTTTGTATTTATTATTACACTAAACCCCATTACGTAATTGCTGTCCCCACCAATATCACACCAATGATGAGGAAAAGCAGTTGATGAAAGAGCAGAGTCAAACATGATGTGAAGTTTCTTACCTTATATTTTTCACCTGGTTCTTCTTCTACCCCACTTTAGAGCTGAAACACAGTATCCTCCTGGCTCATATCCCAGCTAACCAAACTGAAGCATCATTCTCCCTCCGAGTTTAAGCCACCAGAGCTGGTCTCTCCCTCTTTGATTCCTAAGGGTAGAACCACTCCATCCTTTTGAGCCACAGACACAGAAACCCTTTGAATTTCTTCATCATTGAGCTCTATATCTGCTATCTTTCCTTCCTCAGTTGTTGTCAGTCAGCGAGTTCTTCCTACATACATCTCACATACATGAAATACAACTGTGGTCAATCGGTCCCCACAAAGAACAAAACCATGACAAATGTGTGTATTTTCTTCTCTTTGACTGAATCACTCTGTCCTCAGTTTGTCCTCCGTTGCTGGGCGTAAAAAAAGGTATCTAACAATTTCCCAATGTGAAAAAAAGCATTGTATCCCCATCTTCTGAACTCCCTCAGCACTTGTGTTCATTGACAATTTTTAGTAGCATTGAAGTCCTTTGTCACATTTCCCATAAAAATGTTGAATTAAAAGAGATAATTACCTCTGCTTATTAGCTGAACAGCCTCTCTATCAATATTTGCAACCTGATCTAGTTCTGCTGGCAGCAGTTCTCTCTCTCTCGCTCTCTTTTTCTCTCACTGTTTCTTGCTCACTCACTCCCTGCATCTCTTCTCCCACTCCCTTTCTCTCTCGTTGTGTCACAGAAGCTGCCATTTGCAGCCACTGTGCCCTCCCTCCCTCCCTCCCTCCCTCCCTCCCTCCCTCCCTCCCCTCTGTCTCTCTTTGTCTGTCTCTGTCTGTCTGTTTGTCTGCCTCTGTCTCTGTCTCTGTCTCTGTCTCTGTCTCTCTCTCCCTCTCCCACAGCATGGCACAGTCTGTGGACAGTAGCCTGATCGACAGACGTATCATTCAAATGCCCAGGACAGTGTAGCAGTGTATACATGCTGCCTTCAGATCACATTGGGAATCGTTTTTATTTTGGTAAATGACAGAACTGCAAACAGAGTGTAACTGTTGGGGCTCTCACACATTGCTACATACTGACTGCCCAATCCACATTACAGTAACAACCTCTTGCCTGTTCATGTCCTCTTAATGCCCCCTGTCACAGTTTTATTTCATGAGGACTACGAAGTCATATCAGATAGCTCTACATACAACATGGTCATATCAGTTGTGTTCCCAGGTTACTACACTGTCAGGTGTTACTGAACTGGCCCTTTCAGTCAGAGGTGAGGACGGTGAGGATGTTGAGTGTTCTCAACATGCATGCCTGTCTTAAATGTATCCCATACATTATTTGGTGCTCTGTGGGAGTGTGTCGCTGTGACGATGGAGTGGATACAGTGTATTGATAGATCACGCAGCTGAGCTGGGTGACTTGGTGTGGAGAGACACCCTTCACACTTGCCCAGTGTGTAATCAGTATTGACCCAGGGCATGTGTGTGTGTGTGTGTGTGTGTGTGTGTGTGTGTGTGTGTGTGTGTGTGTGTGTGTGTGTGTGTGTGTGTGTGTGTGTGTGTGTCTGTCTGTCTGTCTGTCTGTCTGTCTGTCTGTCTGTCTGTCTGTCTGTCTGTCTGTCTGTCTGTCTGTCTGTCTGTCTGTCTGTCTGTCTGCAGACAGGGTGAAGGTTTTGGCATCCCCGCAACATGTAAAGTGGAATTTAAGTGAAAATGTGGCGGTTTCCTTCTGTGTTGAACTCTACTCATTAGGTTTTACAAGGAGATCAACAGGTGGCCTAATTTCTTGTTTTCTTCTTCTCTGTCTCCGGAATAAAGTAAAACAGTGAGTCATCAGTAAGAGCCTTTCAATTTCAAATGTCTCTATGAAGGTAGTCTTTCTGTGGTCTGTCTGGAGGATATAGCACATAACCGTAAATCATTTCCCATCCTCATTATAATGCAGCAGTGCCTCGTTTGGTCTCAAGGTGTTTAAGAACCATTTCAACCTGTAGCTCTCCTGGCTATTGATGCTGTGGAACATTTTACTGCGTTACCCTTGACAACTCCGAGCAGTGACATTATATTTGACGACGCTCGGCGAGGCTAGCACGCTCTCCTTTTCTCACATTTATCATAGAGCCAGTCATCAGTCAAATCCTAAAAGAGATGACAATTACTCAGGGGGAGGATGAGAGTGAGAAGACTCTAAATACAGCCTGACTGCGTTACAGCCCATCTTTATCACTTTATGAATCATCAGCACAGTGGCTGTTTTTATGGTGCGTTTGAAAAAAAGACAATTTTTATGTTATCTTTCCCTTTTTTGAGGGTGCTCTTTCTTTCCCCCCAAACTCAGCCTATCCTCTGATTTTATCTGTCAATGTGATCAGGGACAACCTGACTCTTCATAATGGTAATCTAGCGTCATTTGCATTGAGATGATGATGAATGCTGTCAATTAGCTGGAGGTTTAGAGGACACCGGTTTCTTCAACACGCCACCGCGCGAGTTTGCATTCGACTTCACTGCACTGTTGCTGCAGTGCCTCATGATGGAGTGTGAGTAAAGAGCACAAGAACAACACCAATGAAAGACAGGTGGTAGTGTATGTACTGCATAGCAATTCTTCACACATCATTTGCGCGAGAGGGTTTGGTCTCCTAGGGAGAGGTGTGAGTGAGATATATATGGCTTCCATGGATACAGGGACCATACATACAGCATCACGAGCCATGTTGTTTTGCTTGGTGCCACACTGGCGACTACCGCCATAGTGGAGAGCGGAGAGAGGAGAGCGCTCCAACCGCCCCTCACTCATCCAAACAGAGACCCACTCTGACCATGACTCATCATGAGAGAGAGGTCAAGAGAAGAGAGCGCGATATAGAGAGAGTAAAAGAGGAGAGAGAGAGCGAGAGCGTGAGAGGACCAGAGAATGGAGAGAGATGGAGAGAGAGAAAAAAGAGGAGAGAACGAGCACAAGAGACAAGAGAGAGACTATGAGAGAGGGAGAACACGAGGGAGGAGAGAGAGCAATAGATACCCACTCCTGCCAGCCAGCTGTACTCAGCAGCGAGGTCTAATTTGCATTAATCACCAGGCTCCTATGAATAAGTGTTTGATTAGCGTCGTCAAGAACCAGGCTGGAGGTATGGCAACGCGCCACTAGCGTTTGATAATTATAATAGGGATTGTGTCATGTCATCCCTTTCCCAGTGACCACGACGCCCAAAGACACGTCTGTCTGTGTCCCAAAAGGAACCCCATTCCATTTATAGTCTAGTACTTTTGATAATAATATATGCCATTTAGCAGACACTTTCATCCAAAGCAATTTACAGTCATGGGTGCATACATTTTACTCATGAGTGGTCTGGGAATCGAACCCACTTACCTAGCGCCATGCTCCACTGACTGAGCTACAAAGGACCACATTCTGTATATTATTGTAATTAAGTGATTTTGACCAGGGCCCATAGGACTCTGGTCGAAAGTAGTGCATTATATAACAGGGTGCCATTTGGGATACAAACTTCATCATTCTACTAAGGGTTATTGATTTATTACACAGACTTTGTCAGTGTGTTGCAGATTCTACCATGTACTATGCAATTTTATAGTAAGTAACCGAAAGGTTGCTGGATTGAATCCCCGAGCTGACAAGGTATAAATCTGTCGTTCTTCCCCTGAGCAAGGCAGTTAACCCACTGTTCCCCGGGCGCCGAAGACGTGGATGTCGATTAAGGCAGCCCTCCGCAACTCTGATTCAGAGGCGTTGGGTTAAATGCAGTTGACACATTTCAGTTGAATGCATTCAGTTGTACAACTGACTAGGTATCCCCCTTTCCCTTTACTACACATGATCGAGGGATAGTACTGTGTGTAGTATAGCATTCTACCGTATACTACAAAATGTTATATTAAGCACTACACAATCGAGGGATATTATAATGTGTAGTATAGTATTCTACAGTATACTACACAATTCTATAGTAAGTACTACACATGATCAAGTGATACTACAATGTGGAGTATTGTATTCTACATTTAACTACAGTATTCGATAGTAAACAGTAGTATTTTTTAATGTGGGTGTATCCATCAAAACTCTTTAACCACCAAGTTTTTTGAATGTGATTTACAGTAAAGACATGTCATTTAACTGTAAAAATGTATTACCTTTTATTGTGCCACGAACACAACCAGCCATGATGTTTCATCTGATTGTCAAACAAATCACTTCAAAAAGTAGGTTACCTTCGCACGTTCATCCAAAATAATTCCAGCATACGAACAGTGCACTGTGCACCCGCCAACTTTCCTTCAATTTACACGTGGCTGAAACTCTCAACGAAGAAAGCATCGGAGCGAGCAAAACAGCGCCCCTCTGTCTTACTATATGTAGCCCATGTATCTGATGCTATTTGGCCAAAAAGAGTATGACATGCCATACTCTTTTTGGCTAGAGCGCATCAGATACATGGGCTACACATACATGTCCTCTGCCTCAACGATGAGGGCAGTATTATCAGCAGCACCTGTGTTTTTACTAAATAAATGCGTATTCTATCCCCCTAGAGTGGTGCAGTGGTCTAAGGCACTGCATCTCAGTGCAAGAGGCCTCACTACAGTCCCTGGTTCAAATCCAGGCTGTGTCACATCTGGCTGGGATTGTCCCACAGAGCGGTGCACAATTGGCCCAGCATCATCTGGGTTTGGCCTGGGTAGGATGTCATTGTAAATAAGAGTTTGTTCTTAACTGACTTGCCTGGTTAAATAAAAAAAGAGCAGTGTTGTCAAACTCATTCCGCTGTGGGTTTTTGTTTTTTCCTTTAAATTAAGACCTAGACAACCAGGTGAGGGGTGTGCCTTACTAATTAGTGACCTTAATTAATCAATCAAGTACAAGGGTGGAGGGAAAACCCTCTGACACTCGGCCCTCCTTGGAATAAGTTTGACACGTGACCTAGAGTCTAAGGGTGGGTTTCTACAAAGCTAACATATGGAATTGTTTTAAGCTATTTTATTTTTATGTTAGGACCCCTGTGGATATAAAAATGATAATTAGATGAAACACTGAATTTGGCCTTACTGCTATTAGCCCATAGAAATGCATTTATTAACAGATTCATACATGGAAAAACAGTCAAATTAAATAAAAACAAAGTATGTTTTGAAGTGTCTGTCCTGTATCTGAAAGATATAAGAAAGCTCAGTTTTTGTTATTTTATATAATTCCCGTGGAATTACCCGTATACCTTTTATACGTGAAAATGCCCTATTCACTTCCATTAATATGCCTTGAGTGGAGCATGAAGGGGCCTCGAGTGGATAATTTTTAAACACTTTTTTTCCCAGCTCATGAGGCCCCTTGATGATGTGAGGCCTGAGGCAATTGCATCTTCTGCATAATGTTTAGTCCACCAGTGGGGGTATCCTCAGTCTGGAAATGTGGATGACTATACACTAATACTGTATCGTCCCCTCTCTCGCTACTTTACCTTTCAACTGAGCTGCGTAGCCTGCTACCAGTGACGAAAGCAAAGGCAAAAGACCAGATCATGTCCTCATCCCACACCGGATATAGCTCTATTGTGTAAAAGCCCAGGACAGCGCTAAACTGTCCCCCCTCCTTCCCTCCCCTGCTCTGGCTGTCACTAAGCACCCCAATTACATTACTCTCCGTGCCTCCCGGCTGACAGCGCTATTTCAGGCTTGGGGGGCCATTTCATTCCGACTCTCTTCATTTCAGCCATTTCCTTCGTAATATGGCTGTGTGAATTAAACATGATTAGTGATGTGATATCACCGTTGTTATCATGCACGGCACTGCCAGGATATACCTGAGATGTACTGCTGAGAGAAACTATTTACCAAATTAAGTGCCGAAATCAACCCTGTGTACAGTGTACAGTATTGTACTGTGTATTATTACTGTGCAATGAGCCATGCATGATTGTATCATGTCAGGCTATAGACGGTTAATGCTATTGCATCATTCCCTCTTCCTGACCTCTCTCTCTCTCTCTCTCTCTGCTCTATGCTGTGTCCAGAAAGAGGATAATGATAAAGGTTTCATTTATCTGCTGTCACTAGCCTTCGCACTCTGCTCGACCTTCACTGGCACGTCCATTGAATTTTCACTGACCTCTTAAGCAAATTACAGGTAACTGACAAAATAAAGGAAACACCAACATAAAGTGTCTTAATAGGGCGTTGGGCCACCACAAGCCATTAGAACAGAGTCAATGCGCCTTGGCATAGCTTCTACAAGTGTCTGGAACTCTAATGGAGGGATTCTTCAACAAGGAATTCAATCATATGGTGTTTTGTTGATGGTGTTGGAAAACGCTGTCTCAGGCGCTACACTAGAATCTCCCAAGTGTTCAATTAGATTGAGATCTGGTGACGGACAAACACATATTATCTTGCATTGTCAACTCCATAAACACTGATCTGAGTCCTGTCCAAGACTAACACCGCAGCCACGGTAAAAATCTTCCTTCCACCGAATTGTGTCTCTGTTCTGGAATTTGAATTTATATGACGGCTCTTAACGTACCACAGTTTCTGTACGTAAGAGCTGAAAAATGATTTCTCAATGCAAATAAAGTTCCGTTATAGCAGAGAATGTTCCCATTAGATTAGGTTTGAAGGAAATTGAGCATCTGGATTGGTTGAGTGGATGCTGGTGTAGTAAATGCGATAATTTCCCAGCAGCACTCGTAGATAACCACTGCAGTAAGAGTGTTCACTGTTCAGTGATAAAAATAACTGTCATTACTGTATATTATCGTTTAGCCTGTTCATTGAAAAAGTCTCTGTCTCACCGATTTATGCACTATTTCCAAGCAGTTTCTTAGCTTGAGATTGTGAATTCCTCACATCTGAAAATGTGTATACTTGGTGTATTGACTAAAGCTTACAATTGAAGAAAGGACTGTGAAATTGTTTTTTTTTAGATGAAAAGATACTAAAGCTGTCTTTAGTGACATGAAAATACTCATTCTTATTTGACCTTTATTTTAGCAGGGAGTCCCATTGAGACCAATGCCTCTTTCCAAGGGAGCCCTGCATTAAGCAGTCTTAGTAATACAGTGCATATTAGTTTCCCAATTAGTCAACACAATGTGCTAGAAAACATAATATTATTGAATTTATTGGAAGCCATGTCATTGACTTGGTAGTATTAAGCCTTAAGGGTTAAGGGAGTATGAGACCAGTATGAAACCATTATCACAACAATAATGATTCATTTAGTTGCTTATATTTTGAGAAGATCAATGAGGATAGATGGAGAAGGAAATACTCCTTTGGTGATGGATTAGCCACTTTTCATAAAATGACCTCAAGACATCGCTAGAGAAACTAGCATTGTCAAGTTGTAACAGGAAATGCTCAATTAGATACAGCCAAACGGTTACCTGTTCTGCACGCCGAAGGTGTGACGTTGTAAAAAGTTGTAATATGTGCTATGACGGGACTTGAGCTTTTCTAATCAGGTCACATGGTTTTAACAAACTCCTGGGAAAACTCCTGGCTTTGGGGAGGATGAAAACCCTGTCAAATGCAGCAACCTTGCATTTGGGGGGGGGGGGGGGGGTTCTATACTATACACAGATACAGAGAAAGCAACATGATTGGACAATAAAACTCACAGGGTTTGCATCATGTAGTCCTTCCCTATGCAACCATAGGACTCATTTTTATTTATTTATTAGCTATTGAGTTTATTGATTAATTCCAAATAATAATTTTGGATTGAAAAAGTCTAGTTAGCCTAGTCAACCCAAGTTTGAATATAAACCACATTTTATCCCATTCACATTTAATCACAAACAAATGGGCTATAAATACACAACGTTACGGCTTCATTTACCCTGGCCAGAGGGACAGGGTGCATAGTAGGCTATCCCAGGGTTTCCCAAATTCGGTCCTGGGGCCCCCCCTGGGTGCACGTTTTTTTTTTTTTTTTACCTTAGCACTACAAATAACCAACTCATCATCAAGCTTTGATTATTTGAATCAGCTGTGTAGTGCTAGGGCAAAAACCAAAACGTGCACCCAGGGGGGCCAGGACCGAGTTTGGGAAACCCTGGGCTAGATTATGCAGCTGCTGTTAGTAGCCTGCAGTTGATCAGACTGAAAAATAGTCTTGTTCTGATCTGATAGGTCAAGACATGCAAAGAGCCTGCAGCAGCACTCAATGTGAAGGACAGAGAAATTGTGCGCGAGTTGACAAGTCATGAAGCACATCGGTCTAAAAAACAGCACTTTGCCCCTGTTTTTATCGGCTTGCGTCAATATAATTAATTAAACTAAATAAAAAGGGGTGTGGCGCTGCAAATGCTGCCTCACCACAAGTATTCTGGTGGCCCTACTGCAGACAATTAGGTGTACCTTGCATACTGTATACAACCAACTGAAAGTGTTATCGTAGCATTTAGCATTTGCATAGTTAATAGAATAAATAGCCTGAAAGTTTTGTTATCGTAGCATTTAGCATTAGCATAGTTATTGTCTCTTTCTGACCTCTAGGAGCCTGTGTTACATAACAATGTCACTACTATTCACTACGTATCTATATCCTCGTTAATGCTAATGTTAATTCTATGGCGACTGAGCTAGCGAAGCGAGATAAGTTATTTAGGAAGTTGCTGTGGTGGGAAAAAGCCTTGCGTGCTCCCATGATGAGAAACGTGGCTCGGCTCTCAACTCTCGCTCATTCCTATGTTCCGGACAGTTTATGAGCGACCAGCGACGGGGAATTGTAATAATTTACTGTCCATTGGGGCAGAAAAGCAACCCTATTGTCACACGCAGTTATGCAAGCGAGACTCTATTTGTGGCTCATTATGACTGGGTGGTCAACTGGTGGATTGCTGTTGGATCAATGCAGGGTCTGAGTACACTCTATTAAACAGGATGAACGGGAGCGTTCACGCTCCAGCGATGTCCAAGCACTTGGCTCTGTATCGCAGCCTCGCAGGCCACAATGACACGGAGGCCGGGGGGTTGTGAGGGATGGTAGGCTACCGACTGCAGGCCTTTTTCAACATTCAAACTTTTCTACATTCAAACAGAACCAAAAGAAAGAGTGCCCAACAACAACTGAATGCTCAATTTGAATTATTTCTTGGCCACCCACTTTAAACTCTGTATTAGTTCTTAAACTACAGTATACATTTGTATAGCTTTTGTGGGACTCATCAGTTTCTTTTAAGGATATGAACTTGTCCCAGTATAGCAGCACTGTAGAATTTCAGCCGTAAAGGGTCAATCCGCAATTGAAACAATAACAAAGTTTCACTCCCGCCACTGTTTTGATAAAAAGCTGAGGGGTGGGGCTGGGAAAATGTAACCAATCGCAAATGTATAGACAGCAATATGAATGCAAGGACTGATTATAGTTTTAACCATGTTTTGAGGCTATACAGTGTTTGTTTACATTTACTTTGTTTACTGACATTGGAGTAAAACAAGCTTATACTTTGGGTTCTGATGGGGTACGACAGTTGAGCTAAGCTCATGAGGCATTTATACATTATATTCTTCAAGAATCAATGGGTGCATATCATTCAATTATACGTTTTTAAAAATGGAGGTAGCAACTGCAGATTGCTCCTTCAATTGCAATAACATTCATGTAAAATGACAGTAGCATTCTGCTGATGTAGCCACATCACATAAAGGCGTCTCACTAGCAACACTATCTACAGTACAATATCAGCCCTTATAGTGGTAGTGTACAGGTAGCATTACAACAGCATTTTGATAACGTTCCATCTAACCCTGTGCCTTTTTTCATCACATGTATTCAGAACCTCTAATTACCTAATGGGCTGTGATAGACTCGGGTTGGCAGGTCTTTGGGGGCCTCGGCTGGGTCTAGGGTTTTCATTCTGGCCCCCAGGGGCCCGATACTGACAGCCAGGATTCCGAGAAAAGCTTCCGCCTGTCTGTCTATTGCCAGCCACCCCCAGGGGTGTGAAAAATAATCGGCTCAGGATCCTGTTTCCCCTCTATTACCCTTACACCCTGGCGCCCCTACTTTCCTGACCCTGACCTCTAGCCCTGGCTGGCTGAAATGATGCACTTTCTTCATCCTCCTCTTAAAAGTGCATTGCTCCGCCATTTCCTGAAGCAAAAATTTGAATAGTTCATCTAATTTCAGTTTAGTTGACAAAACAATCAAGTATAGTGTAGAAAATCATTGTAACATCTAAACCGCTGTAACATATATTTTCCACAACCCAAAATATTGTATTTTCAGCAGTTTGAAGCTGGTGTACAAAACCGAAAGTAAAAGACGCAAAAACAAAACTTGAGAATGTGAAGCATAGAAATAGCACACATAGAACATATCTACTGCTTCTTAGACTTGCTTTTATGAGAATGACAGATCTATAACTCACATTTATATGTGAATTTGGTCGGGTTGCTTTAAATCCTCCTGATACTGTAATCCTTCTTTATGTAGCCGCGCCCACTTGACCCAGTTCGTGATCGAGCATGATTGTTTTTCTACTTCCGGCCCATTGTCAAACAAGCAAAATCATCGTTGAATATTCAATAATTTTGTCAAAACTATTAAATAAAGTGCGCAGAATTTGAAAGGTATGTTAAATTATGTTTAAAATGTAAACATGCGTTTTCACTTAGTATAAGCACTTGGAAGCCAGCGTTAGCATAATTAGTATTCTCATAGACTTAACATGGCGGGCTAGCTAATTAGCATATTAGACTGTATCATTATAGATACTGGCTGTATCCCTTTAAAATCAAATATCAATACTTGAAAGGACAATGTTGTTAGACATTGAATATCAATGACAAAAGACAGAAACGATGCCGAAATTGTTTTATGTAGATAAAATTAGAATATTTGCAATCTGTTGTGCCACAAAGCTAACTAGCTAACCCGCCATGTTAAAGACAAACTCCACCCAAAAACAATCTTTTGATATTTGTTTCATTAGTCCATTGTTGATATAGTCCCAAAATGTTTTGCTTATCAGCAATCAAGTTTTCCATTGACCATTTGATTAATTGTTCAGCAGTCTTATGGTTTGGGGGTAGAAGCTGTTAAGGAGCCTTTTGGACCTAGACTTGGTGCTCCGGTACCACTTGCCATGCGGTAGCAGAGAGAACAGTCTATGACTTGGGTGACTGGAGTCTTTGACAATTTTCTGGGCCTTCCTCTGACACCGCCTAATATATAGGTCCTGGATGGGAGGAAGCTTGGCCCCAGTGATGTGGTAGGCTGTACGCACTACCCTCTGTAGCGCCTTACGGTTGGATGCCGAGCAGTTGCCATACCAGGTGGTGATGCAACCGGTCAGGATGCTCTCTGGTGCAGCTGTAGAACTTCTTGAGAATCTGGGGACCCATGCCAAATCTTTTCAGTCTCCTGAGGGGAAAAGGCGTTGTCGTACCCTCTTCACGACTTTCTTGGTGTGTTTGGACCATGATAGTTTGTTGGTGATGTGAACACCAAGGAACTTGAAACTCTCGACCCGCTCCACTATAGCCCTGTCGATGTGAATGGGGGCGTGTTCGGCCCTCCTTTTCCTGAAGTCCCCGATCATCTCCTTTGTCTTGCTTTGAGGGAGAAGTTGTTGTCCTGGCACTACACTGCCAGGTCTCTGACCTCCTCCCTATAGGCTGTCTCATCGCTGTCTGTGATTAGGTCAACCACCGTTGTGTCGTCAGAAAACTTGATGGTGTTGGAGTTGTAGTTGGCCACGCAGTCGTGGGTGAACAGGGAGTACAGGAGGGGATTAAGCACGCACCCCTGAGGGGCACCTGTTTTGAGGATCAGCGTGGCAGATGTGTTGTTGCCTACCCTTACCACCTGGGGCAGCCCGTCAGGAAGTCCAGGATCTAGTTGCAGAGGGAGGTGTTTAGTCCCAGGGTCCTTAGCTTAGTGATGAACTTTGTGAGCACTATGGTGTTGAATGCTGAGCTGTAGTCAATGAACAGCATTCTCACATAGGTGTTCATTTCGTCCAGTTGGGAGGAGGGCAGTGTGGAGTGCGATTAAGATTGTGTCATCTGTGGATCTGTTAGGGCGGTATGCGAATTGGAGTGGGTCTCGGGTTTCCGGGATGATGGTGTTGATGTGAGCCATGATCAGCCTTTCAAAGCACTTCATAACTACCGACGTGAGTGCTACGGGGCAGTAGTCATTTAGGCAGGTTTCCTTGGCATTCTTGGACACAGGGACTATGGTGGTCTGCTTGAAACATTATGTTAGCTAAAGTAGTCTAAAAGGCAGGCAGCCCTTACTTACTGTATGTAAGGACATTTACCTCAATACATAATCATGACAGTGTCATGTACAGTAATACAGTATAACCAGACAGTATAAATACAGTACCTGTTGACCTTATTTCCCCTCTGGGGCTTGGTTGCTTCTCCTGTTCATTATAACAGATGTTGTCACTCATGGCATCCATTTGCTCTCTCTCTACTGACTCCCTTTAGGCGTTTCTGCCTGCTATTTTTAGAGCACAATTCATCAAAAACATGCTCATGTTTTTTTACACAACCACCTGTTCCCCACCTCTTCCGATGTCCAAGTGCTATATCATTATTCTATAACTGTCTCTAACGATGACTGAGGAGTGAAGGTGTGACAATGTACAGTATATAAATAGCTGTTTCAGCTAAACATGTTGAGAACGAATTGATCTACTTTCTCAATGGAAATTGTAAACAAACATAAAACCGTAGGATTTTATCATATCAGCCCACATCATATCCTGTTATAACCAGGACAGGGGAGCGAGTTGGGAGTGTCGTGAGGCCGCCAGAGTTCTGTGTTCCTCCTGTCTCTCTGCCCTGACCTTGATGCCTTAACTGCGATATGATTGGACAGCTCCTATGGAGCCCCCAGCACTGAGCTCAGGAAGGGGGACTGTCGCAGCGCCAGCCTCAGGAAATCAGGAAAAGCCAGGCAAAACCAGGCCAGGTCTGTCTGAGTCCAGAGAGGTATAACACAAAGAAGGATCAAGGAGATATATATTAACAGTTAACTAAATATTCTTAAATAACTTTTTTTTTTTAAGATAAGCTTGAAATGGGCATGTTCTAATTGACCCCAAAAAATGATAATCTAAGTTTAGCTTTCTTAATGAACCAGACAATCAGCCATTATTTCTGTCTATTTATTAAAGTTAGCTGGCTAACTCATTGATCCTGCTTTGTAGTATTTCCTTCAGGGAGTTATCTGATTCTGATTGAATGTTTTCTTAATAGTCTAGTCAATGGAAGCAGTGATAGTCAGATAACATGCTGAGTTTGTGATTGTGACAGGAATGGCAGTTATAGAGTACCTGTTGTCTTCCGCTTAGGTAGTATTGTGTGTGTGTGTGTGTGTGTGTGCTTGCGAGTGTGTTTGGAGCTATTTGTGGCAGGTCTGAGCTCTCTGGGAACCTTTCCTCCATCTGTCGATTCCACACAGCCTAGCCCAGTGCAGAGTACAGGCCTAATTTGACCAATAGGGTCGTTCCACAAAATGAGTGCCTTTTGCATCCATTTGATATTTGAAGTAGAAATTGTGTACAAATATTGCATTTTAAAAGTCTGTTATATGAAATGAAGTGATTTTGAATATGAATAAAGACTTGCTAAAATGCAGCATTTTAACATGTCCCTCTGTACAGCCTCTGTGGTGTTTTTGACCCACTTAACCCCAACATTTCTTCAAGTTTCACCATCATTGTAAAGCCCTAGTTATTTTGTTGCTTTGACAAAGTCATTTCTGAAGATGATTATTCATTTCATGTGATTAGTGATTCATTTTAAAGTAGAAAAAAAAGAACCTGCCCTTCATTTTAAGGTCTCTTCTACTACGTGAACTGAACACTTGTTTTAAATGGTGAAGTGTTCCTTTTTTAAAATAATTTCAAAATAAACATTGAACATCTAATTGTCAAATCATAGTGTAAAAGCAGATGAGCTGGTCCTACTCTTTTTGGCCATTTTCTGGTGTTTTATGGTGGAAAACTGAGCGGTTCGAGCATAACACATCAACGCATAGATAGACAGGCTAGAAATGTTTTAACAATGTTTTTTGGGGGGAAGCTTGCATTCAATTGCCCCTCCCTGTCACACACAACAAGCTTCCAATCCCCCTGTCACAAGGGGATTTATGGCTGATCAAGATGCAGTCGTCAACCCTGTTACATTATTGTCATTCTGTGATTTCAATTCCTGAGATGGGAAAACATGTTTTTTATTAAGTTGAACATGTGCTTTTTATGACAATGTTAAAATTAAGTGAAATAAAGCGCAGTTTTTTTCCCAACAAGTTACACAACTCGAAAGGCACCTACCTAATTGGTGGAACGACTCATCAACTGACCCCGTTTCACACTGGCACCATGGAGTGCCTGCATACTATTGTCTGTTAGCATTTAACCAGTCCTCTCTCTCTCTCTCTCTCTGACTGTCTTTCTCTTTCTAGCTCTCTCTTGCTTTCTCTCTCATTCTATCTATCTATCTTACCCCCCCCCCCCCCCCCCACACACACACACACACACACACACACACACACACACACACACACACACACACACACACACACACACACACACACACACACACACACACACACACACACACACACACACACAGTCTGTGGATATAATCAGATTTACAAATGTAATTGCACAGGGCGTTTTTATTTAATTAACCTTATAGATGCAGTGCCATTGAGAAGCTCAAGAGGATGGAATATAACATTTATATTATGATTAATACAAGACAGGATGAAATGATAACTATTTTATTACACCTAACTGAGTTTAGACTGCTGAAGTCGTGCACTGTTTTCTTTATTATGTACTGGTTTGACATTGAGGAACATTGTAATATGCTGAACAAGAAAACAGACACATTGCCTAACAAAAATGAATTAAACAGTGAGTCATATGGCCGTTTTGTTCAGGCATATGGTGGTGTGCCACAAGCCTCACTTGCTCGGGGCGTTTCTGGAACAGGAGAACAGGGACCATTGATAAGGCTGGGCTAACAAGCCTTGGCACAGGACAGCCAGAGAACAACTGACAATGGCTGGGAAGGAACCGCTTACCTCTTCAAGATACGTCTTCCAATGCAGAACTGAATGAAAGACAAGGAGGAAATTATTTTGTCACATTTAGAATTGATCTCAATCACAGAACTAATGCTAAGATGCTAATGTTGCAACAATGCTACATACAATGCTACATTTTATCCAAAATAAATGTAGCCATTATTTTACTCATTAACTCGCAAACTGCTAAAACCCTCCAACATCAGGCCTGTATGGACCTCCTTTGTACAATATTATTAAATCAGTCCTTTTACCATAGTATTATATCACATTATCTCTATACACCCTCTAGATTACAACAAACTCATATCAACTTATCTTTTCATTTACCTTTATCCTATGGACCCACAGCAGGGGGCCAGGGGCCCAGTGGAGTGGTCAGGTTGGGTCAAGATGCTTTGCGTGGAAGTTAGCTGAAACCAGGGCAGGGGCCATAGCTGACCGTTGTGTCAGCCCTTTTCTCTCCGAGGCTTTACATTAATTCACTGCATCCGATCCCAGAGCGGGGCCGCTCAATGGCTCCAGTCACCAGCTCCAAAGTCCAAATATGTCCCCCATTGTTCCCGGGAGAGAAGCCGGATTTAAAGGATGGTCCGGGAATAGGCGAGGATGCACATGGAAGCGAGGAATTGCGTTTGCAGTGAGTTGCGAATAATTGTAAGGTGTGCGTGTCAATGCTTTGTGAATATGCTAGTGTGCCACTACAGACAAATCTAACCTAGATGTCAATGACCCAGGGTAAACCCATAGGTTCACTTTCCAAGTCAGGACTAGCAGAACTGTCATTAGTTCACTGTCTTCTGTTTGTGGATATACTGTAACAGCATAAGGAAACGGGCATAATGCATCAAAGAGCATAAGACAAAAAGGAAAAGGAATACGCCTTGTCACTAATTTAACATACTTCACCCATACTCTTTTAATGGGAGCTGTTTAGAGGAGTACAATGAACATCCATAGAATATCCCCTGAATAAATCCATTCTCATCTTAAACAAGTGATTATCATAGTTTATTTGAACTAATGTGAGATCATTAAAGACTCCCATCACTTCTGTGTCCCGAGTTCTCATTTTCATTCAGGAGGCCTATGCGGTAATAGTGGGGAGGCGCTTAGGGGAACCTCTGAAATGCTGTCCGTGACTTTGGTCAGTGAATCTGACCCTGGGTTAGTGTTAGTGACATCACCCCCAGGATTAGCTAAAAGGCTACAGAAGCAGAGTGAGAACTTCCTTCATATGGTAGCAAGTGGGTGCTTCTGGAGACAGCAGGCATTAAAAGGATCAGCTAATTTTGTTCAGCAAAATTACATATGTTTCCTTATGCACATGTACATGTTGGGTTCCTAAGATTTCTAGCCTACACTCTTTGGGGAAAAAAGTGCTATTAAAAGAAATTAGGAGTGTTTTGGAGGGAAGTGTGATGGTTTACGTAATATGTGTGTTTAGTTCAGGCCCACTGTTGTAGTTGGGGATATCAAGATGCCACTGTACATTTTAGTAGACATATACACTCTTAGAAAAAAGGGTTCCAAAAGGGTTCTTTGGCTGTCCTCATAGGAGAACCCTTTGAAGAACCCTTTTGGTTCCAGGTAGAAACCCTTTCTACAGAGGGTTCTATCTGGAACCCAAAAGGGTTCTCCTATGGGGACAGCCAAAGAACCCTTTTGGAACCCTTTTTTCTAAGACTGTATATGTCTACTAAAATGTACAGTGGCATCTTGATATCCCCAACTACAACAGTGGGCCTGAACTACATTCTTTTTTTAAAGGTATCATCTGCCTCTACACCCATTGAGGACTGGGGCTGCGCAGTGCACCTTTAACCCAATCCAACACAGCAGGAGACATTGGGGTGGACTGGTGGGGTGGTGCTCATTACCAAAATGAGCCCTCGGGTGAGTCCTCATGTCACCATTAGGTTTAGGCCTTAAGAGGTATGAAAGAGGAGGTGCCAACAGATAGTGCACAGTGAGCTCTATAGCACACTAAAAGGGGAGAGGCTGCCATTAAAGTCACAATAGACGGTGAATAAGACCCAGGAAACTGAACACCCTCTGAGGTTTTGTCTCACCTCTAATACCTCCTGACCTTTTGTAACCCTCTTAATTGGATTGCTGTTCAACATACAAATTGATCTGGGGTTTCTGGAATGGGTGGGTTTTAGGGCTCTGAGTTTTTCCTGACTCACTAGACCTGACCAGGAAAAACTCATGGCCCTAGTAATGAGACAGTTGGAGTGATATACTAATGTACAGTCGTGGCCAAAAGTTTTGAGAATGACACAAATATTAATTTTCACAAAGTCTGCTACCTCAGTTTGTATGATGGCAATTTGCATATACTCCAGAATGTTATGAAGAGTGATCAGATAATTGCAAAGTCCCTCTTTGCCATGCAAATGAACATTTCCACTGCATTTCAGCCTTGCCACAAAAGGACCAGCTGACATCATGTCAGTGATTCTCTCGTTAACACAGGTGTGAGTGTTGACGAGGACAAGGCTGGAGATCACTCTGTCATGCTGATTGAGTTCGAAAAACAGACTGGAAGCTTCAAAAGGAGGGTGGGGTTTGGAATCATTGTTCTTCCTTTGTCAACCATGGTTACCTGCAAGGAAACATGTGCTGTCATCATTGCTTTGCACAAAAAGGGCTTCACAGGCAAAGATATTGCTGCCAGTAAGATTGCACCTAAATACCATTTATCGGATCATCAAGAACTTCAAGGAGAGCGGTTCAATTGTTGTGAAGAAGGCTTCAGGGCGCCCAAGAAAGTCCAGCAAGCGCCAGGACCGTATCCTAAAGTTGATTCAGCTGCGGGATCGGGGCACCACCAGTACAGAGCTTGCTCAGGAATGGCAGCAGGCAGGTGTGAGTGCATCTGCACGCACAGTGAGGCAAAGACTTTTGGAGGATGGCCTGGTGTCAAGAAGGGCAGCAAAGAAGCCACTTCTCTCCAGGAAAAACATCAGGGACAGACTGATAATCTGCAAAAGGTACAGGGATTGGACTGCTGAGGACTGGGGTAAAGTCATTTTCTCTGATGAATCCCCTTTCTGATTGTTTGGGGTATCTGGAAAAAAGCTTGTCCGGAGAAGAAAAGGTGAGCGCTACCATCAGTCCTGTGTCATGCCAACAGTAAAGCATCCTGAGACCATTCATGTGTGGGGTTGCTTCTCAGCCAAGGGAGTGGGCTCACTCACACTTTTGCCTAAGAACACAGCCATGAATAAAGAATGGTACCAACACATCCTCCGAGAGCAACTTCTCCCAACCATCCAGGAACAGTTTGGTGACGAACAATGCCTTTTCCAGCATGATGGAGCACCTTGCCATAAGGCAAAAGTGATAACTAAGTGACTCGGGGAACAAAACATCGATATTTTGGGTCCATAGCCAGGAAACTCCCCAGACATTAATTCCATCGAGAACTTGTGGTCAATGTGGTCAATCCTCAAGAGACAAACAAAACCCCACAAATTCTGACAAACTCCAAGCATTGATTATGCAAGAATGGGCTGCCATCAGTCAGGATGTGGCCCAGAAGTTAATTGACAGCATGCCAGGGCGGATTGCAGAGGTCTTGAAAATGAAGTGTCAACACTGCAAATATTGACTCTTTGCATCAACTTCATGTAATTGTCAATAAAAGCCTTTGACACTTATGAAATGCTTGTAATTATACTTCAGTATTCCATAGTAACATCTGACAAAAATATCTAAAGACACTGTAGCAGCAAACTTTGTGGAAATTAATATTTGTGTCACTCAAAACTTTTGGCCACGACTGTACTTACTGTACATTACTGTAACAATTAATTATGAGCCTGACATACAATGCAATACATTACTGGACAGTAGATATCTATGGCATTAGATATAGAGTTTTTCTTCCTGATTTTACATTATAATGTTTCACCAAATGTGCACTTCATAACCAGTAGTTGGCTTTTCCTGCACACACCTGTGCCTTCTACCCCAGGTCCCTCTGTGAACCTCAGGTGCAGAACTTACTGAAAACCTTTACTCTATCCAATCTATGACCTCAGTCTATCCACATTTGGCTTTTTGTTGGTCTATCCACATCACCTCTCTGAGTCACTGGCTCACTAATGGGCCTCCCTCACCCCCGGTGTCAGCTGGTTTGACGTATCTATACCACTATTAAGATTAAGATCACTTTATTGGTCAATTGCACACAAGGTCCAATCGAAATTTGACTTCCGCTTTTAACCCAACCACTCTGAAAGAAAAATACTGTACATACACATTCAGGTTTTGTGGGGGGTGAGGTGCGGGGGGCTGTCACACTGGGCGCTTGCATAGGTGTTGTTGTGGGGGGGTTAAGTGCTCAAGGGCACAATGGCAGGCAATGGCATCTGGGATTTGATACCAGCAATCCGTCCATTTGAACATCATTCAGTTTTGAGCACCTGTATCTAGAATAGGTTAGGGTAGGGGTTAAGGTTAGGGTTTAGGGTAGGGACGTCCTAAGGAACCCGGATAGCACTGACTGTTCTGTTTGTGCTGCCACATATGGTCATATGGTCATTGTCACGCCAAGGCTAGTACACAGTTTGGGAGAAATGTGTCGTAAGAGCTTTGTTCAAGGATTATCCCTCATTGTTGCATCAGAACCTTTTGGTACGAACCAATAACAGTGTAGGACAATAAGATCCCCAGCGACGCTGCTCCACGCTCTCCTTTTTTGAGGTCTGCTTTATTTTTGGCTTCGTCCGCCATGCACAAAAGCCCTCAAGTGCCCGTACTGATCGCAACTGTACAGCGAGCGACCTCATTGGTCCGGTCATTAAGGCGTGACAGATGGGGCTCGCTGTACCATGAAGCATCACGCCTCATACTGGGGACGCACAGCATATTCTCACTGCTGAGAGATGTAATTCCAGTTACACTGAAAGACAGTGGAAGTGAAAGTGGTTATGGGTATACTGTACATTATTGTTTTCTTGCAACAACCAAAAATGATGCAACATTGCTCCACTACATTGACAATGAGTTGTGTCAAGTTTTAACACATGCTCATTTTAAAAGACCATGATATGACCGCACTGTACAGTATTGTGTCTGTACTCCTCACAAAACACCAAAAGTTATAACAATGTTACCATAACTGTTATGATATAACAATACAACATAATGTTATACCAAGATTATTATAAAGTCACCACAAAACAGAAAAACCTGCAAGGCCACTGTAAATGATGAACAAACCACAGGCCACAGCCTTTCATCCCTCAGCAGCTATAAAGTATCCTCTAATTAGTCTAATTGCAGTGAGAGGAAGGAGAGGGTTGAGGTGGTATGAGGGGTCCACGGTGGCACCCCTAGTCCCCATCTCTGACACATCCACCATCATCACCTCCACAGCTTTGTCAGAGCCATGTCAGCAAGTACCAACTCTATCCACTAGATCTTATTTCCTGAAAACCATCTCCATTCTCCCGCTAGGCTCATGATTTAACCCCCTTGGAGAACCCATAGTGAGGGTTAAGTGAAAGTGATAGGGATAGTGTGTAGGCCTATGTGAAGTTTCCGCAGCAGGTAGCCTCGCGTGTCACTGGTTCGAATACCCGAGCAGACAAGGTGAAAAAGCTACTTAGCTGTACATAGCTGTGCAGCGATGCTCCCCATCCAACCTGTCAGAGCTTGAGAGGATCTGCAGAGAAGAATGGGAGAAACTCCCCAAATACAGGTGTGCCAAGCTTGTAGCGTCATACCCAAGAAGACTTAAGGCTGTAATCGCTGCCAAAGGTGCTTCAACAAAGTACTGAGTAAAGGGTCTGAATACTTATGTAAATATTTCAGTATAATCGGAGCCTGAAATCCTTCAAAAGCAAACTAGATATGAAGTCTGAAAGAAACTGCAAATAACTTCATTTCTGTTCATCCTCAACTTCATCTCAAACTCTTCTGAGTCATTGGGACAGTTCCTGTCAATCCCAAAGCGGACGAGAAAGTTTTATAAAGTGAAAATGGACGAAGTTAGAGAGAGAGAGAAAGAGAGAGGGGGAGAGAAAGAGAGAGAAGAGCGAAAGCGAGTGAGAGCGAAAGAGAGAGCGAACGAGAGAGAGACGGCAGTGTATGGTGCTGTCACTGAGGCTCAGTGTCTTTGTGTGGTGTGTTGTGCGGACTGAGCCTCGTGTCACGTTGAGTTTCCGAGGCAGCAGGACACCAGCATGAAGCCTGGGGATTGGCCGAGCCCCCACTGATAGACCACCATCTCTTCTGGCCACTCTGGCCACTTTCAGGACATGTGACCTTAAGCAAGAGTTACTGTTTTGAAAGAAAAGCAACATGACTTTTAAGCCCCATGCAATCTTATTAATTGTATTTTTAAATCATCACTGTATGTCTAATGCATCACTGTTTTTCATGAAAATAACTCCAAAAACATTTTCTATCATTTATTTCCCTGAGCCTCCTTTTGCCATGGTAATTATCAATCTGATCGTGTGGGCGTGTTGATACAAATGTGTATATATTTACATAAACAGCCCTGATTGGCAGATAGGATTGGCTAAACCAGGGGTGTCAAACTAATTTTGTCCCAGGGGCCGTATTCAGTCTTCAACAAGGTCCGGAGGGCCTTTCCTCGCCATCAAAATTAGCTTTGTTTTGGGAATTTTCAGTACTCCCTGACTGTCTAGCTTTAATTTTGGTGATTATTAGTGAGCTGGACACAGTCACTTTAAAGCATATTGAGTTGCACCCCCTCCCTTGTCTTTCTTCTTCAAAGTGGGTGGATACATATGCAAATCAAGATGACTGGTCATTGGTCAGAAAATCAGATTGTGATGTCATGCTGTGGGCCAAAAACTCCATCACACACCTGAACAGGCCAATTTCTTTTTTAAAAGCTCTTACACTAAAAGGGCATTATCATAATTTTCACAGTTTCAGAATGTTATTTCAACCTCATAGTGTGGAAATATCATTCAAAAAACTGAAAAATCACTGTCCTTTTGTCACACCCTGGCCTTAGTATTCTTTGTTTTCTTTATTATTTTAGTTAGGTCAGGGTGTGACATGGGGAATGTATGTGTTTTTGTAGTGTCTAGGGTGGTTGTATGGTTTAGGGGGTTAAATAGAGTAGATGGGTTTGTGTTTAGTATAGGTGTCTAGCCGTGTCTATGGTTGCCTGAATGGTTCTCAATCAGAGACAGATGTCATTAATTGTCTCTGATTGGGAGCCATATTTAAGGCAGCCATAGGCACTAGGTTTATGTGGGTAATTGTCTATGTTGTACGTTTGTAGCTTGTGTGTGCACTTACGTCTTTAGCTTCACGATCGTTTGTTGTTTTGGTTTCAGTTTGTTAAAGTGTTCGTTGCGTGTTTTTTCCTTTTCTCTAAAATAAAAGAGAATGTATTTTGCACACGCTGCGCCTTGGTCCACTCTCTCTCAGCAAGACGATCGTGACACCTTTTTAATGTTATTACAGATTGTTACTCATCATTAATCAAGTAATGATTCTCATAACACTTCTTAAGTAGTATTTTTTACAATAGCAATTAACTATTTATCCTGCCATTGATAGTGATCTTTACAAAGCTTGATTGACAGAATAATCAGTATGAACAAAATTGATGTAAAACTGTTTTGTTTAAGAGATTTTATCTCCTTGCCAGTAGGCACAAAAATGCTACATGACAACACAGTATTCGTACCCCAAAAAATATGCATCTGGCAAGGTCAAATCTATGTGAGACACACAACGACCCAGACAACCCAGACAGTGTCTGTCAAAGTTAAATGTCCTTGCACCTTCGGGGCTATTCCCATCAGAGATAGAAAAAGTACTCAAATGTCATACTTGAGTAAAAGTAAAGATGCCTTGAAATACTACTTGAGTTAGTCAAAGTAATTGCTTTTAAATATACTTAATTATCAAAAGTAAATATTGTATAATTTAAAAAATATACTTAATAAAGTAAAGCATTTTTTTTTTTTTACATTTACGGATAGCCAGGGGCACACTCCAACACTCAGACATAGTTTACAAATAAAGCATTTGTGTTTAGTGAGTCTGCCAGATCAGAAGCATTAGAGCTGACCAGGGATGCTCTCTTGATAAGTGACACATCTCCTTTGCATAGAGTTGATCAGGCTGTTGATTATGGCCTGTGGAATGTTCCACTCCTCTTCAATGGCTGTATGAAGTTGCTGGATATTGGCAGGAACTGGAACACGCTGTCGTAAACGTTGATCCAGAGCATCCCAAACATAATCAATGGGTGACATGTCTGGTGAGTACACAGGCTATGGAAGAACTGGGACATTTTCAGCATCCAGGAATTGTGTACAGATCCTTGCAACATGGGGCCGTGCATTATCATGCTGAAACATGAGGTGATGGTGGTGGATGAATGGCACGACAATGGGCGTCAGGATCTTGTCACGGTATCTCTGCGCATTCAAATTGCCATCGATAAAATGCAATTGTATTTGTTGTCCGTAGCTTATTCCTGCCCATACCATAACCCCACCGCCACCATGCGGCACTCTGTTCACAACATTGACATCAGCAAACCACTTGCCCACACAACGCCATACTGCCCGGGAACAGTTGAAACCGGGATTCATCCGTGAAGAGCACACTTCTCCAGGGTGCCAGTGACCATCGACGGTGAGCATTTTCCCACTGAAGTCAGTTACGACACTGAACTGCAGTCAGATCAAGACCCTGGTGAGGACGACGAGCATGCAGATGAGCTTCCCTGAGACGGTTTCTGACAGTTTATGCAGAAACATTTTGATTGTGCAAACCCACAGTTTCATCAGCTCTCTGGGTGGCTGGTCTCAGACGATCCCACAGGTGAAAAAGCCAGACATGGAGGTCCTGCGCTGGTGTGATTAAACGTGGTCAGTGATTGTGAGGCCGGTTGGACGTACACCAAATTCTCTAAAACAACATTGGAGGCGGCTTATGGTAGAGAAATTAACATTAAATTATCTGGCAACAGCTTTCTGGTGGCATGCAGTCAGCATGCCAATTGCACGCTCCCTCAAAACTTGAGACATCAGTGGCATTGAGTAGTGACAAAACTGCACATTTTACAGTGGCCTTTTATTGTCCCCAGCACAAGGGGTGTAATGTGTAATGATGTAATGATCACGCTGTTGAATCAGCTTCTTGATATGCCACACCTGTCAGGTGGATGGATTATCTTGGCAAGGAGAAATGCTCACTGACAGGGATGTAAAGAAATGTGTGCACAAAAGTTGAGCTAAACAAGCTTTTTGTGCATATGGAACATTTCTGGTATCTTTTATTTCAGCTCGTGAAACATGGGGCCAATACTTTACATGTTGCATTTATATTTTTCCATTACACCCTTGCCTTACCTTTAGTTGTGGCCGGAAATATGACATTCTTGCTCTGCAGCTCCAGATTTACAGAAATTATCAGTATCACAGAAGCCACTAGTTACTAGCTAAGCATTATTCCACCATGCAAGCATTTTTTCTTCTAAAACATGTTAGCTACACTCTTGAATAATTCAACCAAATTACACTCTTAATTAATGCAACAATCTACAAGCATGTGCAGACAATTTAATGGTTTATGTTCTCGTTCGTACACACATTAAATGTAGCTTGCCAGAAACACTACAGCACAGCTAGCTAGCTACTGATGCTAGCAATGTTAGCATATCAGACCCCTCTCATATGAATATGAAAGTACAGTAACGTTATCATACAGTCTCGTTCATACTATAGTATAGAGATTGCACGGTAGCAAGCTAAACAAAATAATTTTGTCATTCTCCTTAGCTAGTTAACGTAAACTCACCCCATTCCATACAAATGTGCGTAACCTCGACATTCAAACGAGGCTGCAATGAAAACGAATGGGACTGTAGTGACTGTGTTGGCATCAAAATCTGGGGTGTGAACTACGTTTCGATTCAGCGTTGATTGACATGGTAATGGACTAACAGTATTGGAGAAAAGATGAAAAAACTGACCCCTCTGACGCTGTACGTTACATCGTGACGTGTCACTACGTAACGTACAGCGCTCATTTGCAACTAATTTTGTGCCGTACAGCCTCTTTCCACCAGGGGTAGCCCTTCTCTCGCAGATTAAAGTAATGCTTAACCATATACATTTGTAAGAAAATGTATATTTGTAAAATGATTTTTGTCTAAATTAATATAATTATTGCTAATATTAAACTAATATTTCATGACTAGGGTTCCAATTGCATTTTTTTGCGTGTCATTACTGCGAGCCATCATGACACTCAAAACCCGGAACAGCTGCAGTTCACTTGTGAGGCTAACGTTAGCGCAGCCCTAAACCCCTCTTCAAATTCGACACAAATCTTCAAACAGGTATGTGATGAGACATTACATAAACTCTTTACGTTTTATTTACATTTTAAAGTTGATTAGTTGGACAAATCGGGTCAAAAAACCCTGTTTTCTTCACCCAACATATTTCCCCCTTTCAAGATCACTTCGTAGCCTTCGCTCCCCACCTGCCATTTTTAAAAAGACCCGACGGAGCTCATTGCCTTGTGGAATTATGCAGAGATGGGCATCATGAAGGTCTCGTCGTTACTCTTGTTGGAAAGGGGAGAAATTGTGCTTTACATTGGTATTGATATTACAGTTGATCTGGAAGTATTACGTTTTTTGGGCGCAAAAATAAGGTCAATTGTACGGACCAAGGCGATGTACAAAAGTGAGTGAGTTTATGTTACATCCTAATAGCTAGCTTCTAGCTAGTTAGCTGAAAGCTGTCATTAGCTGAACTAGAAACCCCTAGCTACATTACAATTTCAGCATATTAAAGTTACCTTAGAACAAACCAGACTTAATTCTATTAATATCATGGAAGTCATTATCTGAGGTAAACGCAAATTGCGACTGAAAACATTGATAATTCCTTGGTGAGTTGATCAGCTTCTTGATTGCATTGCTAGATCATAAGGCTTCTTGCCACGACGGTGGCTCAGAGCACTGCAGCCAACGGGGGGAAAAACACAGTTGAGTTTCCTTTTCTGAAAGCCACCACAACAATTTCAGAATGTAAAAGGCTTTTACACTGTTAAATTACTTGAAAATTCAATAAAGCAAGTCTCAAATATAATAAAAAATGCCTAAACGTTTTAGCTGTTTAAAAAACATTACTCTGCTATTACGATTTTTACTGTAGGAAAGTTGGGCTCAACAAGGCAATTCTACTTACACTGCTCTGCTTAGAGAGGGCAACTGCCGGGCGAGTGTCGTGCGCGACCTCTGGAGGTAGTGTTCGAGACGTGAGAAATTCGCAAGTTTACATTACAGTGACGTCTCTCGAGAATCTACACCTCTCGAGAATCTCTCAAGAATGTCCTTAATCCTCGTTAACGTGAAAATAACTTAACTTTTCTACTGAAACTTTACTATCTTTACTGCTGTAGCTTTTGGGTTCCTTGTTTCTCTCCTTTTCACTCCAGGGAAAATTGTGTGATCTCCTGGGTAATTGGAGCTCTGCTGAGGAGATGATCGGTAGGCAGGGGTTCTCAGGTCTAATCACACACAAAATGTCAACACACTGTAAGTCTCATGACAAGATGTTGCCGACAGACACGGTTGCCCTGTTTCTAGCTCCTAGCCAACTTTGCCATATGATTTTGTTTTGTGTGTGTTATTTCTCACATTATTTGCACAGAACATTTCTTGTATTATTACCTACAGCCGAAAATAACTTTGGGCTATTAGATCGGCTGTCACTCACCAGAAATTATAGCAGAAATGGGGTTTTACTGACATGGATCTTTTGTTTGAACTTCCCGAGGCAACTCTATTCATCCCGGGGGCTGCACCAAAATGCTGACACCAGAGAAGGGGAAGAAGAAGTGGGGCCCTAGTCAGACTCAGGCGACGTGCATACCATCCACCGCTTCCGAGTATACTACTTGCTAACGTTCAGTCCCTGAATCATCTGAGGCAACATTTATTGTCGCTGGGGACTTTAATTAAGGAAATCTAAAGAAAACGCTACCGACATTTTATCAACACATCTCCTGTGCAACACACGCATAGAGTACTCTGAATCATTGGTACTCTCCCTTCCGGGACTGCTACAAGGCCCTCCCCTGCCCTTCCTTCAACAAATCAGATCAAGCCTCCATTCTGCTCCTCCCCACCTATAGACAGAAACTTAAGAAGGACGCACCTGTGGTAAGGACTGTACAACGTTGGTCTGACCAATCGGAATCTATGCTTCAAGATTGTTTTGATCACATGGACTGGGAAATGTTCCGCTTTGCCTCTGAGAATAGTATCGATGTATACACTGACTCAGTGACTGGGTTCATCAGGAAGAGGATAGAGGACGTTGTTCCCACTGTGACGATTAGAACGTCTCCAAACCAAAATAGATGGATAGATGGCAGCATTTGCAAAAAACATATTTAGCAGATGTTATTGCGGGTGTAGTGAAATGCTTGTGTTCCTAGCTCCAACAGTGCAGTCGTATCTAACAATTCACAACAACACAAATCTCAAAGTAAAATAATGGAATTAAGAAATATATAAATATTAGGACGAGCGATGTCGGAGTGGCATTGACTACAAAACATCAGAATACAGTATATACAGTTGAAGTCGGAAGTTTACATACACTTATGTTGGAGTCATTAAAACTTGTTTTTCAACCACTCCACAAATTTCTTGATAACAAACTATACTTTTGGCAAGTTGGTTAGGACATCTACTTTGTGCATGACACAAGTAATTTTCCAAACAATTATTTACAGACCGATTATTTCACTTATAATTCACTTATAATCACAATTCCATTGGGTCAGAAGTTAACATACACTAAGTTGACTGTGCCTTTAAACAGCTTGGAAAATCGCAGAAAATTATGTCACGGCTTTATCATGGGAAAATCAAAAGAAATCAGCCAAGGCATCTCAAGCCATGTCCTCAGAGCATGTGCAGACCAGCTTGTAATGTCAGTAGGCTACAGCTATGCTTTGGAGGGGGAGGGGCAGGTAGCCTACATGCACACACACTGGCAAAGATTTTCAGCTGGCAGGCAGACACTGGAAGAAGTTTCTGATTGACAGAGGGAGGACTTTGCATAGGTGCTTTGTTGTGTTTTTTATGGGACTGGAAAGAAATGCCCAGAGCGTAAAATAATGTTGCTATTAACAGGTTCCAATGCTTTTCAAATAACGGTTCTGTTCTGGAACAGTATAGATAACTTTTGTTCCGGGTTCTGATTCTGTTCCTAGAAAGTGTTTGTTTTTTCCGGTTTTGGTTCTGTTCTCTGAACCGGTTCCAACCCCTGGAAAAGAGTTCTATGTGGATTCTTTTTTCAGAGGGTTCTCCTACAGGGATAATTGGTTCTGAATAGCACTCTTTTTTCAGAATGCAATCAGCTATCTCAATTCTACATGTCAAACGATCATCTTTCCAATTGACTGTATCAGACTGACAGGTGTCGCATTGTGTTTGTTCCAGTGTGCCCATGGGGAGTGTTAAAGTGCTCTGAGATTTTATAGACCTCAGCGCATTTCTGCCACTTGTCTGTCCAGGAAGTCAGTGTGTTGATTTCCAAAGTTAGAGTCACAAAGTATTTGACCTTCAATATTTCATTTTACATGGTCAATACAGGGTCAATGTCCATTGTGTCCAGCTGCCCTCACAGCAGAGTGAATCAGATCCAGGTCAAGAGTCAACAACTATCAAGAAGCTGTCATAGGCCTATAGTCGAGAGGCATCTGACGCAATAGTAGAGAAATCTCATTTGTGTCTGCTTTGAGACAAGATGAAATTGAGAAGAGTGAGGTAGCCTACAGAATGTAGTGCAATGGCGCATGAAAGTCCATGATTTTTAAAATCTAGAGTATATGATTGAAAAAGAGGCCCTAAGGTTATGAATCAACTATCATAATTGAGTTAAATTGTGACCTGGGGTGGTCTAGCGGTTAGGCCTGCATATATAGGCCTACTGTGACTGTGTGGGTTCGATTCCAACCCATGCCCTTCTGGCAAAATAACTCAATCCCCCTGATTGACTTGATTAAGTTACACATTTCAAATATGGAGGGTCCAGGAATATTTTACCCCTCGATCTTGATAAGAAATGACCATACCAGACACTTTTATTTTAAAGAAGCCCCCCCAAGTCAGGCATGACACAAGTAATTTTTCCAACCATTGTTTACACAGATTATTTCAATTATAATTCACTGTATCACAATTCCAGTGGGTCAGAAGTTTACATACACTAAGTTGACTGTGCCTTTAAACAGCTTGGAAAATTCCAGAAAATAATGTCATGGCTTTAGAAGCTTCTGATAGGCTAATTGACATCATTTGAGTCAATTGGAGGGGTACCTGTGGATGTATTTCAAGGCCTCCCTTCAAACTCAGTGCCTCTTTGCTTGACATCATGGGAAAATCAGCCAAGACCTCAGAAATAATGTGCAAATCAATCCCAGAACAACAGCAAAGGACCTTGTGAAGATGCTGGAGGAAACAGGTACAAAGGTATCTATATCCACAGTAAAACGAGTTCTATATCGGCATAACCTGAAAGGCCGCTCAGCAAGGAAGAAGCCACTGCTCCAAAACCGCCATAAAAAAGCCTATACTATAGTTAGACTATAGTTTGCTACTGCGCATGGGACAAAGATCGTACTTTTTGGAGAAATGTCCTCTGTTCTGATGAAACAAAAATGGAACTGTTAGGCCATAATGACCATCGTTATGTTTGGAGGAAAAGGGGGATGCTTGCAAGCCGAAGAACACCATCCCAACCGTGAAGCACGGGGGTGGCAGCATCATGTTGTGGGGGTGCTTTGCTGCAGGAGGGACTGGTGCACTTCACAAAATAGATGGCATCATAAGAATGGAAAATTATGTGGATATATTGAAGCAACATCTGAAGACATCAGTCAGGAAGTTAAAGCTTGGTCGCAAATGGGTCTTCCAAATGGACAATGACACCAAGCATACTTTCAAAGTTGTGACAAAATGGCCTAAGGACAACAAAGTCAAGGTATTGGAGTGGCCATCAAAAAGCCCTGACCTCAATCTTATAGAAAATGTGTAGGCAGAACTGAAAAAGTGTGTGCGAGCATGGAGGCCTACAAACCTGACTCAGTTACACCAGCTCTATCAGGAGGAATGGTCCAAAATTCACCCAACTTATTGTGGGAAGTTTGTTGAAGGCTACCTGAAACGTTTGACCCAAGTTGAACTATTTAAAGGCAATGCTACCCAGTACTAATTGAGTGTATGTAAACTTCTGACCCACTGGGAATGTGATGAAAGAAATAAAAGCTGAAATAAATCATTCTCTCTACTATTATTCTGACATTTCACATTCTTAAAATAAAGTGGTGATCCTAACTGACCTAAAACAGGGATTTTTTACTGGGATTAAATGTCAGGAATTGTGAAAAACTGAGTTTACATGTATTTGGCTAAGGTGTATGTAAACTTCCGACTTCAACTTTGGATTCTTTAGACATTCTGAATAGTGACAAAATGCATGCTGAGGGAACATAGAGCCCTGATTATAATAATGATGAAAATTATATTATTATTTTCAAAAATCTGACAAGCGACCACTTAGATATGGTCATTTTCACATTTTCATAAATTCTTAGAATGTTTGGGAATTATATGTACTAAGGCATTTGTGAAAATTCTATAGCGGTATAGAGTGGGAAAGCGGCCGTGCGTTTGGACAATTAATAGACACTGCAGTAGATACAAATGAATAAAAACATCTGTCTTGTCCAAGACCGGAGTCTACACAGACCAGTGTGCTATAGCCAATCAGAGCTACAGTAGACCTTTATACAAATAAGCCATTTTCCACACGGGCCTGCCATCATTCACTTTGAACAAGACTGTGTGGTACAGGCAGTTGCAACAGTGCGACTTTAGATCATTAGAACACATTTGCAAGAAGCCACAAAATACACCTGAATGGATTTTTGCAAATATGTAAACAACACGAAAGTACTCTAACATTTGGGAACTTTACAGTCCTATTGCTCAAACAACCATGTAAAGGTAGGCTCTCTCTCCCTCAGTTATGCACCTCAACAAGATCAACAACTAATGTTAGCCAGAGCAAGAGGAACTACAATCTAACGAAGGAACATTAGATAAACCCTCTCAATTTTTTTTAGCTAGTTGGCCGTCAAAATTGCAATGAGAAACGATGGGGAAATGTTGACTCCTCATCCTTCTGTAGATTGCCTGCCAATGCAGGCTTGTCCCAACCAAGCACCCAAGCTAACTGGCTAAAGTTGGCTAGACTTGCTAGCTAGCTACTTCCAGACACAAATCAGAGAACACCTCACTCTGGCCATTTTACTCGCCGTAGCAGAGCTGGTTAGGCTGTTTACATGTTATCTACAGCGTTCTTGACTAACTATTACTTTTTTTGCCTACGTTTACTGACACCAGTCATATTCAGTGGGTGTTACTCATTTGTAAATTCATCAGTTGTTCTGCGCTCTCGCACACTCAGACAAGAGTGCTCTGAAATCGGAGTAGATAGCCAGAGTGAATTTGTGAACGCAAGAGATATGCTAACTGTATAACAGTCGTTCAAGTTTTTGCTAGCTAACCAAATGACACCTGTGTTGCTAGCTGTGTATAGCCACCGAAAAACAATATGAGGGGAAAAAGTCACTCACTCACCCACTTCTCCAATGGCATGACATGACATCATCCTAGCTATATAACTAACTTTAGGCTCCATGTTTTTGGGTTGCTATATAAATAGATATACTAGCCTATTAGCCAATAAAAAGGCACAGTAGCAGAATAAGTTCAACCACACCATTGTTTTATCACAAAACCGGATAGCAACATTTGTCCAGTGAAGTCCACAAAGCATATTGCATGTACAGTAACAGACAGTTACATGACCTACAGCATGGTCAAGCAAGTTAATGTTTCCGACATTTTCCGACCACTTAACTGTTGATTTAGAACCACAGAAAGTTACCTCAAGTCGCAAAGAAAACAGAAGCTGCCTCCACTATTGTAACGGCAGATTTCCTCCTCTTCGTCTGAAGAGGAGGTGTAGGGATCGGACCAAGACGCAGAGTGGAAAGTGTTCATATTTTAATGAAAGTAAACCGAACACTTCAAGATACAAAAACAACAAACGAGAATCAAACCGAAAGCAGTCCCGTGTGGCACGAACACTGACACGAAATAAAAACACCCACAAAACACACGTGAAACCCCGGCTGCCTTAGTATGATTCTCAATCAGGGACAACGATTGACAGCTGCCTCTGATTGAGAATCATACCAGGCCGAACGCACAAAACCCCAACATAGAAAACAACACATAGACAACCCACCCAACTCACGCCCTGACCATACTAAATAAATACAAAACAAGAGAAAACAGGTCAGGAACGTGACAACTATTCCAGCACCATTTCAACTTCAACATTTCAACATCATCAAATCACCTCAGCTTGGTCTAATGCAGTAACCACTAAAAGATACCAAAAACAATTTAGTCCAATCAACGTAAGCTAAATATGATGTGGCTGTCCATGGTTCTGATTTCTCTTAGCGAGCATGTGTGTGCGCACGCGTTCATGCAAGTAGAAAAACATGAAACGGTCTATCACTCTGTTACACAATACACCCTTTTATTTTTTGTTGTCCTAGGCTACCTGGCTAAAATGCTTGCTCGCTAGCATAACTTTCATTCATGGGTAAAGTTAGCTAGTTAACATTAGCCTTCTACATCTAGGTACTGTACATATTGAACTTCCATCCTCTCAGGCCAGGGGCACAACAATTTATGAATTAATGGTTGGATCAGAATCGCCGTCATAATCATTGGCCAGTACGGAGAATTAAGTAAAACCACAAGTCCCAATCCCTATCTCCATCCATGGCTAATTTAGGAAAGGGACCATTTTAGTTAGCTAGCTAGCTAGCCACCGGATGACAACAACACAACGAGATGCAACAATTCAAGTTGTTTCTGTCAATGACGTATGCTCTCAAAGCGATTTGATAGCAGACACGCCAAATCCAAGCTTGCATTCACAGTTGAGCTCTTTCAGTTTAGCTCAACGCCGATTGGCACATTTTTGATACTTTTTTTGTCAAGGGAGGCCAAATGCTCGCTGGCTTCCTTTGCATTCAATGCTACAGGCGGGAACAATGTCATACTCGTTTGGACCAGACAGTATCAGATAGATGGCCTACACGTACAGAGACAGAGGAGCGCTGTTTCGCACGATCGGATGCTTTCACCTGTGAGATATATCCAGTTCAATTGAGAATTGAAGGAAAATTATGAAACACAGAGACAAAATCTAAATTATTTTTTAAATATATATAATTTTTGGGGACCTGGCTTCCTTTGGCATCCATGAATACATGCCACTGCAAGACCGAGACACTCAATATGTGGTCTTGAGTACTACAACACTGATCTATCTATACACAATTCCTGGAAGCTGAAAATGTCCCAGTTCTTCCATGGCCTGCATACTCACCAGACATGTCACCCATTGAGCCCGTTTGGGATGCTCTGGATTGACGTTTTAAGGTATCTGTGACCAACAGATGCATCTGTATTTGTATTCCCAGTCATGTGAAATCCATAGATTAAGGCCTACTGAATTTATTTGAATTGACTGATTTCCTCAAATGAACTGTAACTCAGTAAAATCTTTGAAATTGTTGCATGTTGTTTATATTTTTGTTCAGTGTAAATATTCAATATTCATTCAAATGCTCTTGCTGCAGGAATATTTTCCTATTGTAATGAAGTTGGTCAAATTAAGATCCGTCATCTGTAACTGTGGTTAAGGTAATTTGGATCAAATGGCAGTGATTATGATCATTATTATAATGAAAAAGAACAGCTTTGTCTCTTATGATGGAAATCAACCTCATTTGAATATTACTCATAGGCTTACTGTATACCAATTTGATGTTGTTATCTTTATGATGACTCATTCACACATACATTCTAACTACCTCCATGATACAGTGCAAGACTGCTGATCTGTGATTACCTTTGTCAGCCAACCGTCTGTGTGTTAACTACAGAGGAAGGGAGATACTGTAGTTACATTACATGTGAAACACAGGAGGTTGGTGGCACTTTAATTGGGGAGAACAGGCTCGTGGTAATGACTGAAGCGGAATCAGTAGAACGGTATCAAATACATCAAATACACATGGTTTCCAGGTGTTTGACACCATTATATTTGTGCCTTTCCGGACATTCTTATGAGCCGTTCTCCCCTCTGCAGCCTCCTGTGATGTGATATATAATCTAATGAACAGGCTGTATTAATCTCCAGTCTCTCCTCTCCCTCTCCTCCAGACTCCACTGTCCACTCCTCTCCAATCACGCTGTGTAATCTAGTTACCTCACTAATTATGCACCAGAGACATTTTTAGCAACTAGGTCGTCGTTGCCATGCAGTCCCTATGACCCGTATAGACTGACTGATTGTATGTCCAGCCTATAGCTATTAGTTCAATTCATTTAAGTTCAACTTACTAGCTAGTGCAAAGTATCCAGACAGTGTCTGTACATTCATGTAATGAGGGTTTCCCTGCAGTTGGATGGTGCACAGCACACTCATTCTTACATTAATCTTTCATTCATATTCATGTACAATAAATCAAACAATCATTATTTTCAAACATTCAAATTCATGTACAATAAATCAAACTTTTAAAATAAATTCAAAAAATGTCTTATTCTTATTCATCTGTGCTGTGTCTGTATTCATTTGTATGGTTCAGAGATGGAAAATTTTCAGGGAGCTAGCATTGGGATGACTGTTCATCTAGAGTGTTCATTCTAACCAGCTCCTCTTAGGGCTCTGCAATCACAGACACTCCAACCAAATGAATCATCCTCTGCTGGTTGAGTGCCTTGTCCCTGACCAGGGTGCCGAGTCTACCCACAGCAGAGGTCATGGCACCATACCAAACTGAATCCAAGCTAAGCCTCCTCCTCTTCCCCCTTTCCCTTACCACCCTCCTATCTGACATTTAAAATAGAGTGCTCCACAGGTAGAGAGAAATCAGCTCCTCTTACCTCTTTCACCGATGTGATTTCTAACTTTATTTATTTATAGATCGGATGGTGACTGATGGTGATTGAGTAAAGCAGAATAATCAAAGAGGTTCTGTCTGAAATGCTAAAAAGGCTTGCAATGAAAAGACAGATTAGCATTCCCAATGAGTGGGCCGCAATGGAAAGTGAGGTGTCTTTTGTTAGTTAGAATGCGTAATGAGTAGCTAAGCTCGATCAAAAGCTTCCTCAACATCAGACCTTGCTGTGAACAACATGTGAGAGATGAGGGGGGAGGAGGACATTGTCTATCCATCATATGACATATGACATGAGTGGGAAAGAAAAGCAAGATAACATTTTCACAGGCTCGTCTCGGATCTGTTTGTGTTGTCTTGCCAACTCCAGATCTGGGACCAGGATAGCGTTATGATTCCTGAATCCTGACTTTGTCAAAGGAGATATTTAGGTGTGCCTTGGGTCTTTGTTCTGTTCATCCCAGTTTGTGGTTTGACAAGCTGCTGCTGTGTGACATTCTAGACCAGTGAAACCAAGACTCAACATTGATCCTTTGATACAATGACAATGTATGGTGGCAACACACAATGACAATGTGCCAGTGCTATTTATCTTTGCCTAAATTACATTTGAGTTTCAGTGAACCGGAAACAGGTATTGCCTTTGTCAACTTGCATGTCGCTGAGGCCACACAGATAGTGGAAGATGACCAGTCAAGTCTCCATTTTGAAGATAGACTCTGCCAGTGTCCTTACTCCAGTTACTTCTCTGACCATGTGAGGCTGGTCGCCTGAGACAGTGCACTCACTGGCACCATGGGACCACTCTGTGTCACATGTCACTTTCACCACCCCGCAAGGTGGAAAGGTTAGGGTACCTTTTGAGATTACAAGTGTCTTATCAAACATTTGAAAGGTATAGCTAGTTTAAAATTACAAGTCTATATGAATTTGCATTACCAAACCCATTCCACCTCTTACTGAATAAGAACTTGGTCAATTGTTTTCATGGAGCATAGTCTTGCAACAATGTTTGGAAAACAGTCACTGATATCATGATTTATCAACTCTTCAAGTCAGCCATATCTTTTTCTGGACCAAAAAATATATGATTAACACAGCAGCCTTTATATAAAAATTTATTTTAAGACCTCATCCACGTTCATAATCAGGTATATACATCACCTCTCATGTTGCAGTAAGCACTACTGAGTTTTTCTCTCTCTCAAATACAGAACTACAAAGAGGGTTGGTTGTGTTTCCTCTAATGGCCGCCGGTGGTCATGGTTCCCTTGCAGACCACATGTTTCGGCTCAGTGTCCCCCTGGCTAGCTGGGTCTTTTTCCATTTTTGCCTGATGAGCCTAGCGCTGGCTTAGCCAATCAGCACGGCCTTCTCCTCACTTTCACCTTGGGTGCTAAGTTGATATGGCCCTCTGCCTACCTGTCTCCCTTCCTCACTTTGTCACCGGCTGACCCTAGCCACCTCCCCATCTCTCTGCCCCCCCATGGGAGACAAAATAGGGCCCGGCCCAGGGAAGATGTAAACCAAGCTACCACAACACCAGCTCGCCCTAATTCATTATTCATTCCCCAACTTTAATGAGTTTTCCATCCACTACACACCACTATCATCTGCAATTAATGGAAAATACTGTACGTATTGTGTCCAATTTCTTTAATTTAGTTGTGGCCCACACAATATGCTGTTATACAGTATGAAGTTGAGGAAAGAGGAGGAAGTGTGTAACGGACCAGGAAGTACAACTTGAGGTGACATTTTTCAGCAGAGGGATGGCCATAGAAATGGGAAATGAAGAAACATGAACAGGCAAAGTAAAGGGGTCTTATCACCCCTTTCTTTATCACTTTGAGTCATGCGTTGTCATAAAAATGGAAGCCACTCAGAAATCATAGAGGCTTACCTTGGTATGGGAAAATATAATACTATTACTGTAACAGTTCACTGTAGTTCACTTAATTACTTAATAGTAATAATAGTTCTATATTGTGTCAAATAAGGGTGCTGTGGCCTGTAAGAATAACAGAACTCTTTTTGGTGCACTGTAAAAACAAATATGTTGATTCAACAATCAATTGTAAGGCCACCAGCATCGATAGGATTGTTAGTTTGCTCAACACAATAGCATTGAAGTTGATTCCACATACAATTGTAAGGCAACCAGCTGCAATACGTTTGTGAGTTTGCGCAACATTTGGGTATACAGTGCACTTGGAAAGTATTCAAACCCCTTGACTTTTTCTACATTTTGTTACGTTCAGCCTTATTCTAAAATTGATTAAATTGTGTCCCCCCCCCCTCTAATCAAACACGCAATACCCATAATGACAAAGCAAAAACTGTTTTTTAGAAATGTTAGCAGATTTATAAAAAATTGAAAACTGAAATATCACATTTACCTAAGTATTCAGAATCTTTACTCAGTACTATGTTGAAGCACCTTTGGCAGCGATTACAGCTTCGAGTCTTCTTGGATATGACGCTACAAACTTGGTACACCTGTATTTGGGGATTTTCTCCAATTTTGCTCTGCAGATCCTCTCAAGCTCTGTCAGGTTGAATGGGGTGCGTCGCTGCACAGCTATTCTCAGGTCTCTCCAGAGATGTTCGATTGCTCTGGAGCAGGTTTTCATCAAGGATCTCTCTGTACTTTGAACTGTTTATCTTCCCCTCGATCATGACTAGTCTCCCAGTCCCTGCTGCTGAAAAACATCCCCACAGCATGATGCTGCCACCACCATGCTTCATCGTAGGGATGGTGCCAGGTTTTCTCCAGACCTGACGCTTGGTATTCAGGCCAAAGAGTTCAATCTAGGTTTCATCAGACCAGAGACAGACCAGAGAAACTCCAAGTCACTGGCCACTCTACCATGAAGGCCTGATTGGTAGAGTGCTGCAGAGATGGTTGTCCTTCTGGAAGGTTCTCCCATCTCCACAGAGGAACTCTGAAGCTCTGTCAGAGTGACCATCGGGTTCTTGGTCACCTCCCTGACCAAGGCCCTTCTCCCTCCGATTGCTCAGTTTGGGTTCTTGGTCACCTCCCTGACCAAGGCCCTTCTCCCCCTGATTGTTCAGTTTTGCAGGCTCTAGGAAGAGTCTTCGTCGTTCCAAACTTCTTCCATTTAAGAATGATGCAGGTCACTGTGTTCTTGGGGACCTTCAATGCTGCAGAGGTTTTTTGGTACCCTTCCCCAGTCTGTGTCTCGACACAATCCTGTCTCGGAGCTCTACGAACAATTCCTTCGACCTCATGGCTTGGTTTTTGCTCTGACATGCACTGTCAACTGTGGGACCTTATATAGACAGGTGTGTGCCTTTCCAAATCATGTCCAATCAATTGAATTTACCACAGGGGGACTCCAATAAAGTTGGAGGACGATCAATCGAAACAGGATGCACCTGAGCTCAATTTCGAGTCTCATAGCAAAGGGTCTGAATACTTATGTAAATAAGGTAATTCTGTTTTTTATTAATAATACATTTGCAAAAATGTCTAAAAACCTGTTTTTGCTTTGTCAGTATGGGGTATAGTGTGAAGATTGATGAGGAAAACAATTAATTTAATACATTTTAGAATAAGGCTGTAACTAACAAAATGTGGAAAAAGTGAAGGAGTCTGAATACTTTCCGAATGCACTGTAGCTGAACCAACCAACATAAATTCTCAAATTGATTTGTATTTTCACTCAACATTGCATTTTGGGTTGAGTGAACATACAATTAAACTTGAGAATGTTAAAAAAAAAATATATATATATTATTTGTATATTTTGCAGTGTAAAATGTAACTCTATGACAATACATTACATATATCATAAGGCCTTTCTTTAAGGGCATAGTTACACCCTAATGCAATGGTCTGAGACTCCTGCTTTACAGGCACATCAAGCCTGCAAGTCACATTATGCTGGTTTGCAAAGTGATGTGGGTAATTCCACGGCTACAGAATTATTATAACTTTAAAATGTATGCCAAACAAAATCCATTGATTTCAAAGTTTAACAAACCTTATAACTCTACGCACAATGACTACTTTTAACAATTTGCACTAAAACACATTTACATGAACAGTGCAGACTGAAAGAGTTGTATGGTTTGTTCATCTGAAAATTCAGAGTTCCTGCATAACTCCGTGACACACTGAATGGCCCGTGTGTAATTCCTATTGGAATCCAGCCAAATATCCAACAACTGGTACTTTTAATCACTCAACTTGCACTGAGAATAACTGCCGGGATAGGGGATTGATTCTCTATTGAGACAACCAAAATCATATAAACTGGAACAGCCATCTCAGTAACGTGTGTAAAAAGTCAAACTACTAAGAGATTGGATTAGTTTAGAAAAATGTATGTTATTTATGTTTGTGTAGCGTAAGATGAATGAATGAATGAAAACCAGGTGGGCAGGGAACAAGACAAAACAAATGGATAAATGAAAAATGGAGCGGCACTGGCTAGAAAGCCGGTGACGTCGACCGCCGCCCGAACAAGGACAGGGGCCGACTTCGGCGGAAGTCGTGACACATACTCACAAACTAAAGCCATTTGTGTGTACATTGTAAAATCAAATTGGTGAGAGAGATGGTCTCAAATATTACATTAATTTGTATATATCTTTTGTATACATGAATCACGGCAAAATTCACATCTTTGGTCAGGTCAGAGGAAGAGGTGAAGCGAGAGGGTTCACTCACGCCAAAACCTGTCCACGATAAGCAACCCGCCTGCCTTCCTGCCTTTGGGACAATGACTCCCATTGTAGTGTCTCCCACTAGCCAGGAACAACTGCAGCAACTTGGAGCTGACTTCATCAAAACCTGCATGACCTTTGATGACATGTTTTTTGTAAAGTTCATGCAGTCGACATGTAAGCGCAAGTCAGACAATTTTGATCCCCGTAATAAAACACACTTTGAAAAGCAGTGACCAATGATGGTCACTGACTAGACAAAATTGATCCGCTCAAACGAGCCCATTGTTTTATGTTTAATTGATATTCCATATGTGTAATTACCCATTGGGAAAAACTGGTTGAATTCAATGCGATGATGTTGAATCAACGTGGAAAAGTGATTTGATTTTTTTTTAAAGTCATCAACATAAGGGAATTCTTTATTTTTGAATCTAAATCCAATGACATCTGTGCCACGTGGTTATTGTGTTAGTTGACAAGTTGAATCAAGTGTGCAACTTCTGGAATAGATCAAATACATGGAAAATCTGGGGGTCCACGAGGAGAGGTTTGAGAACCGCTGATTTAGACAACAGTTCTTAATTGACACAACGACTTACGTGAGTCTTTATCAAGACACCGTTACTGGCCGTAATCATGTGCAACAGATTAGATAAACAGAAATGACACTCACGCATGGTTGCACGAAAAGAGCTGCCGGCCTTACATTTTCACTAAAAAAGGATCAAAAAACCTTGAATGGCTCCTTTGAGTCATTATGGTTCTATTTTATTAGGCGAGTCACTTAACAACAATTTCTTATTTACAATGATGGCCTATCCCAGCCAAACCCTTACGGCACTGGGCCAATTGTGCACCACCCTATGGGACTCCCAACAACGGCAGGTTGTGATACAGCCTGGAATCGAACCAGGGTCTGTAGTGATGCCTCTAGCTCTGAGATGCAGTGCCTTAGACCACTGCGACACTTGGGAGCCCTACATAGAACCACCACTCTTGCCAAATAACTATTGATGAACCCTCTTTTCTAAGTGCGTAGAGCACCATATTGTCTTTCACCTTGAATTTACCCAAAAGTGGATTTTGTCCATAATATCTTATAACACCTTGCCAATCTACTCAGCGGTCTTATCAAATCTGAAAAGACTTCAGTGGATAATGAATTACCCTCTGTAGCCCTCTTTTCCTTTCGCACTAAGGGGCTGTATAAGCTTTCACTGCCGTGCCAGGCCAATAGATCGTGCGTCAATCACACAGAGAATATGCTTGTTTACATACAATGATCATGAAAAGGAGGCCACCTAAATATTTAATGGCTTCTTCGAGTTACCCATCGAACAGTCACCTTGTGACCCAGGCCTGGGATTGTACTTCAAGAGAGCCGTGGAGTCATTGTTAAACACCTCAAGACTGTTTGTTGGTCTCGGACTCACATCATCAACATATACGTATGTCTGTGATTTACACAGACTCCCATTATCTCTGGACACATCACTTTCCGCATTCCTTGGTCACACAGTTTGGTAGCACACCCTTGGCTCAAAATACAGTATCTATACTGTATGTGAGACTGTAAATGTTATTACATTACATATTATACATACATATACATATTACACAAAAAAGCTTGAGGCATGTAATGTAGTTGTTCAGGGATAACACTTTTGGATAACTATAGAAGTTGTACTGCTCTGTCATGGACTTGTGCAAAGTCACTGTATGGATGTACACAGTCATGTATTATATCCGCAACTGTTTACTAAGAATGCAGCTCACAGTACGGCAATCTATCTTCTCCGAGTAAGGACTTGAGCCACACTTGACGGTGATATTGTCACAGGTTGCAGTCTCTGACCTGCAGCATCCCCTGCTAGCACGGCCAAGTTATCGTTTCCTAGAGGAGAGTTCAACTACTACAGACGCTGTCACTCCAAGGTCTATGCTGTTGCACCCACAGGGGCTACAATGGTTGCTGTCTGGGTCGTGTTCATTACGTACCAAATGGAAGAAAACGGAAGAAAACAAGAGGGGACTATTCAGATGATGACAGTTTAAAATACAAGTAAAACAAAGGAGAGAGTAGGAGGGAGAGGAGAGGTTCATATAAATGCTGGTTCAGAGGGAGGGTAATTAAATGCTTAGTCATAGAACAGTAGCTCTGGGTTTTTGTGTTTCATGTCCTATTGTATCACTTGAAAAAGAAGAAGAGAAGAAGAGAAGAGGAGAAGAGCATAAAAACAGGTCACACTTTATTTGGATAATCCGCATGTTCGATCTTTAGATGCTCTACAGATGGTAATACTATCAACAAACTATCTTGATAAGCAACTACTTGCTAAGGTTACGGTTAGGTTTATAATAAGGATTAGGGTAAGGGGATGGACTATCCAAATGAAGTGTTACCTAAAAACATCCCTACATATGATGGCCCATTCTCCCGAGTGGTGCAGCGGTCTAAGGCACTGAATCTCAGTGCAAGAGGCGTCACTGCAGTCCCTGGTTCAAATCCAGGCTGTATCACATCCGGCTGTGATTGGGAGTCCCATATGGCGGCGCACAATTGTCCCAGCGCCGTCTGGGTTTGGCCAGGTAGGCCGTCATTGTAAATAAGAATTTGTTCTTAACTGACTTGCCTAGTTAAATAAAGGTAAAAATATATACATTTTGACAGGACTATTCTTGTTAGCTCGAATGATTAAGTGTCACTATTTGAGAAGGTATGGTCACACAAATTTCCAAAGTGGCAAAGGACCGGATGCATATTGTCATTTATCAGCGTAGTAACCCCCCCCCCCCCTCCCCAACACACAAACTGTCCATGACACAAACTGCTCACACACCTCTTGTTGGCGTCGAGATCATTTTGCAGTTTTAAAACTTATTTCCTGTAATTCTGAACATTTTGCCATGGGGCTGAGCTGAGAGAAAATGTTCCCGTTTTAAAACGAATTTCCTGCAATTCTACACATTTTGCCATGTCTTATGTGTGTTCATATGATCAGTAGCGACCCGTCATTTAGGGCAGGTGGAGCAGGCAATAAAAACATTGCCTATTTTGCATGTTATTTTTGCATTAATACGTGTCACATGTCAGTTTGTAAACAATGTAAAAAAATATATAGAATTATTGAGTTAATAAAGCCGCAGACCATCTTGGTCTCTTTTTTGCTTTCTTGAGTATGGCAGCTCCAAAATGCTGGTGATTCAACCTAGCTCAGCTTTCTGTTGTGGTGGGGCAGCCAGTGGAAAATATGGAGAGTAGGGGTTGGTAATATTCTCTAGTTGTGCCAAGATTGGCTCACTGTTCTGTCACTCATGGGGAGACTACGTCACCGCAAAATCTATGGCTAGAGCTCGAAAATTCAAGCCCCTTGGGTGCTGCCACAGAGTTACATAAGAAGTGCCCATCCAAGAAGGCTCGAGGTCATTGGCCACAGATAAAATGACATCAAATCACGTTATATCTACCGTAGCTTTGATTGGCCATCATACTTTCAAAAATCTTAGCTAGCAGTCATCATCATGAATCAAGTCAACAATCTACTGGCAAATCCTTTTCAGTCCTTGTCATATGAAGAGAAATTATGAAGAGAAATTAGAGATAAAACATATCGGTGTTCATCGGCCATTGGACATAAATATTACACAACAGGTTAGAAATTGCATATTCAACAATGAGTGGTTTGGAAGGAATCCGTGGCTAACTGCAAGCATTGCAAAGCAATCACTAGCCTGCTATTCAGTGGAGTGGGTGTGTGGTCCAAGTCTGGATTTAAGCGTCTCTTTTCCAAGTTTAAAACGATGAACATTCAACATTGGCCATGCTGTCAATCCAGCATGACTATGGCCACACTCAAAACAACTCGAAACTCAGAACTGGGAAATTTCAGACTTCAGTGAGTTCGGGAAAACTGGGAACTCAGAAAAATACGTTTTGAACGGTAATCCAACTCGGAATTGCAAGTTGGGAACTCAGGCCGCTTTCTAGAGGTCCGAACCTGAAGATCACTGACATCATCATGATTCGACTTTGTTTTTTTCAGAGTTCCCAGTTGTCTTGTTAGCACCATAAATCCAGAGAATGCCAGACTTTGATGATAAAGTTTGATGACAAAATTTGCCCACGAAAGACCGCCGCGCCACCTTCCTGTTCAAGTAAGTACAGCATAAGGTGAGTACAAAAATGTCTTCGATGTTGCTGCATAAATTATGTAATATCTCAGGGAGATATGTATACTCTAGTTAAGAAAGTAATACTAAGTGTATGTTGTGTAGTAAGCTGTTAGTAGCCCATGTTCCTCACCCTAATAATCTGGTCCCTTTTTCCCCTCATAACTTAGCCTACTGTTCTGACTTAGTGATGTACATGTAGCCTATAGCCTGTTTAGAGTAGTGTCATCATCGAATATTGTAAGAGCTTTCGTTGTCTACTTATATGCCCCCTTTATTTATCCTACGGTTCTGACTTGGTGTACAGGGATAATACTGTAAGAACAGCCCATGTTCTGAATTCTGTTGCTGTACATTTCAAAAGTGCTAAACAAATAGTTATATTGACTATGTTACGGGTTGCCTCTAATCCGCTCGTCGTCCCCGTATGCCATAGTTTGTACATCTCATTTGCCAGTAGAAACCACATTTGTTTAAGCAAGTCAGCCATATTAACTATATATATTTTTTTAAGGCAGTAAATGAGGCTGAATGAACTGTTTCGCTGCCAGACAATGCTCTGCTGATAGCCAGGTGCAGCAGAGGTAAGTTGTTGGGACTGTTGTTGTGACTCTGCTGCTGGGACAGCTTTATGTTGGCCCTAATAGTTTGTGGGCACCATTTGTCACCGTTCTAGTGCAATTCATGTATTGTTTAGTGTTGCGTTGTCTAAATCTAAAACTTTTTATTTTTGCCCCACCAAGATTTACATGCTAAAATCGCCACTGCATATGATATCTGAGTTGCTGAAGCATTACAACAAAGTAAATATTAAGTTAAAAGCCCAACTGAGTTCCTTAGCTTGGGTGGGCCGGGGGGGTTTTATTTTATTTTTTACATTTTAAGACCCGCGGTAAGTACCATAGTGAGAGAGAAAAACCACAGCACATTACCAATGGGGTATTGATGGGGTTCTTCTAAGCAAACTGATTTCTGGTCTTAGTCAATCCTCTCTCTCGCGCTCTCTTCAAAACCACAGTTTCCTTCTTTCATTGCCTGCTCCCTCCCTCCCTCCCTCCTTTTTTTTAGTATTCTTCCCCTCATTCATTCCCCCAGGGTTTCTCTGAAATCCCTTAAATAATAGACACCGAGTGAAGGGCTTTGGGGGCGTGTGATGGATCGCCCCCCTTCTCTTTCCAGGCCGCTTATATTCTTGTTGTGCTACCTAGTACTTATCCATCATCCCTGTAATGCCACATTGCTCTCAGGCGAGAGTGTCTAAACACCTATATTTACATCAGGCAAGCATGAAAAGACAGCTTTTTCCTTATGATTCGCTTTATGGTACATCACAATGAAAATGGGTCAGAGGCCTGCTCTGGGACTTTTATTTTGAAAATCTCAAATCCCCTGAGGTCTGTCTCATCTATCATGTTTGTGCATAAAAGCCATTCCCCGACAGACAGACCTGAACGTGCCCATGTATGGCCAAATACTATAGTTGAACTTGAATGAACTCCCAAACGATTACCTGTAACCTGTATGGCCTTAAACATAACTTTACATGTAAAAGTCACATTCTCAATGTAAAGCTGAGGTATGCTACAATCAGCACTTATTGGCCCCATTGGTCACTCATAATAATGGAAAAATGATGGAGAAATAGTAGTCACTCGTGCTTGTATGAATTAAGACTGTGCAAGACTAAAATAATTATTATCACAACGAGTTTCATTAAATCACCTGTATTCAACTACCAGGAATTTACACCAGACGAGCATGAAGGAACACAACAAATCATGTAATGTCTATTTGTTACCAGTCCAGTCCTCTTCTCTTCTTGAATAGAGGTCCACTGGCAGTTATATTAGCTTTGTGTCAGACAAAGCTAATATAAATGTTACTCTATACAAGACAAAGACAGAATGGCAAGTTCACAAAACCTGCTTTAGTAACTTTTATCACAAAAAAGCAGCAATGTTTTTCAAAAGTCAAATCAGCTGTCTATCTCTGAGTGAATCTAATTTTGAACACAGTTGGAATGACCCTGTCTCGACAAGTTCGGGCAGCATTTGACGTAATCTTCTTGCACCATGTTGGGTGTTGAAGGTGATTTTTAGATTTTTATAAGAGATTTAGCCACAGGTATCCAGAATGCACAGCACGGGCTGTACCAGCGAGGGGTCAGGACAGCACATAAAATAAAGGACTCATATTGCACTCACTATAACTTCATCACTATGGTAATTCATCAAAAGCAGCATAAGAAAACCCAAAACATAAGCAAAAGCAGGCATCATATATGCCTACCTGGAATGTAGGATGAGAAGTCATTTTTAGTCTACTCTCTCGTGAATTGAGATGCAGGTCTTCAATGTCACTGTGCAACCTTGAAACAACAATATTAATCTTCAAATATCCCAAAGTTTGCTTTCTTTTAAATCTCAGAGAACAGTTGAATAAGCTTGTCCTCTGTTTGCCACATCAGCGCAACCAAACCCTCACTGACCTCACTACCACGAACTAGCGTGTTGTGACCCCTAGTGGCCAGTAGAAACGTTTTGTAAATCGATGTTTTCACACAAATTAGCGGTACTGATTGTATGCGTGGGAATCCCCTTCGTTCATCTCCCTATCAACAATCATCGCATGTTGAAGCATAATATGATTGCGTTTATGGATGACTGCATGCACAAATAAATCTTCAAATCCCATATGTATGGCTCAGCAAAGTGTATTCTGTCAAGTCTCTCAATCAGAACAAAATCTCATGACAGGCTAAGAACTGTCTTTCTAGTCCAGCTCAAGCACAATATTTGGTACTATTTGCTGGTCATTCTAGTAAAAACATTTGATTGAAACATATGCCTAAAAGTTTTAGTGCCTCACGTTGCTAGGTAACGACAGCTGTTACCATGGGAGAGAAGTCCCCGGATAGAGACATTGTAGCTGATTGTAGTTCTTTAACTACAGAATAGTGTCATCAACATTGATTTTCCCATTATTATATCAGCCGGGTAGAATGGTGGACTACAGTAGCTACTTCGCCTACAATTCATCATAACAATGGCTGTATGAGTTGGTGCCAGAGGTGGTCTTTCAAGCGGTGTGGCAGTGGCACTTTGAAAATTTTGTGAGAAATGTCACAAACGAAGCTTTGTGATACATTTTAGGAATGGCATTTGCTAAGAAACGACATGTTGCCAGAATGGAAATACTGTCGCGAAAGCACCAGCGACAGGTAGGCTAATTATGACATACTGTAATGGAACGTTTCGGGTGTATTGGAATGTTTCAAATCATTCTGTGTGGATAAAATTGCATCGCACATTGGTGTGCGCAGGTTTTGCAGTGGGTTCGTGTGTTTTAGACACATATTTCAAAGGGTTTAGTATTTAAACATGTTATATCCGCTGTATAACCACTGCCTCTAGTTTGACGTTACTTATTTAATTGACAATTTCCTAAATTAAAATGGAACGCTTAAAAGAGGTAGGCTATGCTTTGTTTTGATAACTGAATTATGCATACCACATAAGTGTGTTTGTGAATGTAGTGGCCAGAGAGCCTTGCTCAGCTGAGTGAGAGTTTCTTTTTGAACTGCAGATGGAGGATGATTCTATATATAACATGAGTCATGCAAGAGGACTACCTGGTCTCCCACCTCAGCCCCAGGCCTCTAGTGAAGAACCATCAGAGCTTTACCAAGTAAGACCTTTATGTAAAGAAGCCAGTCCCTAAAGTGCTATTGATAGGGGGAAAAATATGAGTGTGTTCCTTTGTGTGCATACCTACTAGGACGATTCCATGTTATTCCTGCAAGTTAACTCATTACTTTTAAATTGTTCCAGATTGTTCTCAGGCACAGCCATCACCCACCCATCCTCCAGAACACCTCTTGGACTCTGGCTGTCCCTTATAAGGAACAACGGCACCATCGCACCCCCAGTGAGTCCATTGGGAACAACTACAGCCCCCAGGCTCGTCACCTGAAGATCAGAAACCTACAGAGGAGACCTGGAACCGTCAAAGACTCACTTGGGGATGTACCTGCACCTTGTATCCTTTTGACATTTTCATATGTGAATAATTCTTATTCTGATTCATCCCATTGTTGCTCCTTTGCTGACCACCTGATCGGTGCTGAATTGAGTGGCGTCAAAACAATAATATCCAAAACAAGATAGAACATTTTATCTTAATTCTCATTTTAGCATCTAGCCCAGCTGAGAAGAGGAAGAGACTCGCTCCCAGGGGATGGTAAGATACCTATCAAATATGAAATCTGGACAAAGGGGTGTCATTGAAGTGGTCTTTGTAATGCTTTGTCATCTCAATCCCAGGGATTCAGCTCCTGACACCTCGAACTCACCTGGACTTAAGCTCAGCCCCAGAGAGCCTCTGCCCCCCATCAGCCGACCCCTGACTCCCAAACAGCAGCTGGACATCATGCGGAGCCAAGAGGAACAGATGTGGCCTTTTGAGACAGAACCTACAGAAAGAGACCTGAAGGTAAGCATCCAGAATAGAATAGATAAGGAAGTAGAATAGATAGGGAAAATAGAATGGAATATGGAAGGAAATAGAATAGATAAGGAAATATTATATATTATATAGAATTACATAGAATGTAATCAAATAGAGAAGAATAGAATAGTAGGAATAGAATAGAGCAGGCAATTAGAATAGTATAGCGTCCAGTCCGTTCAACCAATTTAGTCAGTCAATTGTTCCATTGCTTTCACTCTTTTGGCAGCTTGTTAATTTTGGATGTTTACTTGATGTGTTTTGCTGGTTTCTACAGAGGTACTTGTACTACATTAGTAACGGCGTCCACAGCCCAATGCTGGCCCACCAGCCCCCCCAGCAGATTAAGAACATAATGAAGCTCCTGCCCCCTGGCATTCAGGACAGCAGCAGGGACATGGAGATACTGAAGGGGAAGCTGCTAGACGAGGTCAACAAAGACTACGGCTTCAGTCTCAGGAAGAGCATAGGTAGCAGGAGGATTTGTTACATGACTGCAATGTTTCTTACATGTACTGCAATACTACTTTAATTTATTAATACACTACTTGTAATGAGTGTACTAATAATGTAGATAGTCATTTTAGTTGTACTATCCAGCAACAACTTAAAAGAATATAGCCTACACATATTCGCAAACATTCCTATTAAAGCAATGTGGTTGTCTATCAAATCACCCTTCCCCCATTGAAAGTTCCCTTGCCTCCATGTTTTCTGTCTTTCCTCTTGGATTCAACCAGTTGACTACATCCTGAGGGACCCGTCGGAGAGGCAGCGTTTGTTCATCTCCAGCATCCCCAGGCCCTTCCCCAGGAGGGTGATCCGAGGGCCCGTCCCCTGGGCCTGCAACTACAGCCAGGCCCACACCTGGCAGAGCCAGCACCTTTTCACTCTCAACCCCATGATGTTCCATCTGCAGGACCTCTGGGTGAACAGGTAGCCTAGTAGCCTGAGCAAAGACTGGCTTAAAATGAGCATCAACTGTAACCGTCTTCCATTTTGTGTCAGGGTTTGTAGTTCCAGTAAACTAGGTAACAAAATGGTTTGCGTAGGTTTACATTCCCCAAATCACAGATCACATTTGGTAGTAGGTCTATGTGTGGCAGAATACACTGTTGCTCTGGCAACCAATCTCATAATGGCATATAAACTGTTTACCCAAAAAAACATAAGGAAGCAAAACTAAGCTCAGTACCATAACACAAGCTAAACAATTGTTTAAATGCTCTAAGAGCTAATCTCTCTG